>NW_005871139.1:959832-1188193 GCF_000147115.1 Myotis lucifugus
TAAATTTAGGGATGTTCAAGATGTGGCGATGTGTTTCAAGTACATGGATAGAGTACTTCACTGTACTTTTAGGAGAAGATGGAGACATAAATCTTTGTCTTGTGATTTAAAAGGTAATGAAGAACAGGGGCATAAGCAGAATCAAAAGTAATCTCAGGACGTGAGCCAAAAAGACGGGATAGACTTGGAATGGCCAGACTGGTTGCAGTGAGAATGAGTGAACAGGCACCACCCCAATCCCCATGACTGGAAAGCTCAAGTAATATGGGCACAGTTTACAGAATATCTTGTGGACAGTTGAGCTAAGAAATGACTACAAAGGATGTTGCGATTTTTAAAAGAAGTAAAGGCCGGACTGGGACTTTTTCAAGCTTCAGTTTCCCCATCTGTGAAACAGGAGAGTCGTTTCTAGGGTGCATATTGTTGTAGGAATAAAAAGTAAACCTTGCAGGACACAGACAATAGGGTGGTGAAAGCCTGGGGTGGGGGGTGGGGCCAGCTGGAGGGGTCAATGGGGGGAAAAGGGGGCACATATGTAATACTTTCCACAATAAAGGTTTATTTACAAAATAAAAATTAAATTAATAAACCAAAAAAAGTAAACCATGCAAAGAGCTTAGACCAGGGTCAGCACATAGGAAGCACTCAGTTGGCACAGAGGTAGCTGTAAGTATTCTTGTGTGGGGCCTGAGAGACCGAAAATAGAGAAAGCTCCTCCAGTGGCAACCATAATAGAAACAGTGATCGGTGCTCACTGTGTGCTGGGCACTGTTCTAAAAGCACTTTACAGAAAGTAACACCCATACTCCTCACAGCAGTGCTATGAGGTCGATACTGCTCTCCCCATTTGTCAGAAACTGAGGGACTTGCATGAATGACCTCAGACAGGATTCAAATGCACACGTGACTTCAAATCTGGTGCTCTCCACCACCAGGCTATCCCCCCTACAGGTGTCCCAGTGAAGACAGGGGAGAAATAGAAAAGAAAGGGAGGATCCCAGCCGGTGTGGCTCAGTAGGTGAGCATCCACCTATGAACCAGGAGGTCAGAGTTCCATTCTGGGCAGGGCACATGCCCAGATTGTGGGCTCAGTCCTCAGTAGGGGGGCGTGCAGGAAGCAGCGATCAATGATTCTCTCTCATCATTGATGTTTCTATCTCTCTCCCTCTTCCTTCCTCTCTGAAATCAATAAGAAATATATTTTTTAAAAAGTAGAAAAGAAAGGGAGGAGCAAAAGCCCATCCACAAGGCAGAGGTGGCAGTGTGTAAGCAAACAGCCCTGGATGAATAGGCAAGGTCCAAATTAACAGCTGAGGGGGAAAGGCACTGACCGGAGGCTTGTTTCGTTTCTGACTTACCATCCTTGAGAGGTTTGACCAATTACTTGAATGGTGTTGGAGCTGTAAAAAATTATTTTTTTAAAAAAATAGGATTGTTTCTGCTTTGTGAACAAAGAACACTCAGAACCAACTGGTCATTCACCTGAAGCCCATGTGTTCAGCGATTAGTTCTGTACATAGGTGAGCATGTCTCTCAAGTAGCACATATTTAAAGAGCATAAGTGGCTTTTTTTCACACTCCATTTAATTTACACTGGGTTTACCTTCCTGCACAGATGGCCTGCTTTTCCTCTTCCTGTGCTTAATTCTCACTGAAGCCAGAGAGTGTCAGATGCCCATGAGGATTCGGCGGAGTGAAGGGGTACAGGAAGAGGAGTCAGATGGTGCTCATACAACAAAAGGGCAGGGAACGCTTCCTACAGTTATGACATTATGCGTAAAGCATTTAAACATATTTTTGCAGCACATTTAAGAAAATGGGAAGATGCCAGTAATGTCAACTGAAAATAAGATAGAGAACTAAGTAAAATATTCAGTATAATTCTGGAATGGTGACACTTAAAAAGTGTATATAATGTATGTTTTATATATGTACTAATATATCACATATTTTTAAAGACCAGGAATTTATTTAAAAATATTATTAGTGGTTATTCTGAGTGAAAGGATTTGGGTGCATTGCTTTTATTCTTTAAATTTATTTTCAATTTTCTACATTGAGTACATATTAATATTATCATAAAAAATACCATACATTTAAAAAAAGTAAAGCAACATTTAGAATTTATGCTTTTTGGTTTTTTGTTTGTTTGGTTGGTTGGTTGGTTGCTTGGTTGGTTAGGCATTTAAATCTGAATTAAAGTTGCAGTTTCTGCTTAGTGTTTTGCCAGGCGGGGGCAGTATTAGTCCCCCAGATTTCTGCAGTTGCCCTGTTACTGGTATGTTTGGGAGAGCCTTAAGTGTAGGGAAGAAGTGAGGCTCCTCATCTTTTCAGCACCTGTTCATTGTTTAACGACACTAAGTACACTTGCTTTTCCTATTAAGTGGGAAAGTCAGCCTAGAGAGGGACAGAGGGGGGGTGATGGTGAGGAAGAACTTGCGGCAGAGCCTTCCTCTTCAGCATTTTTCAGTGATGACTGCTTCAGGGATGCAGCCAGCTGCAGCCTGCAGCTGTGTTTCCAGCTGTGCTTAGTGGGGCTGGATGGTGCGTATGTCAAGGGCCCTAGTGGCCCTCTTCCGGAGCATGCAGACTAACAGTAAATGTGGTAGAGCGATGGCTACATGGAAACTCTAAGGAATGGGCTTTCTGGCAATTTTCAGAAAGTTGAAGTTCTAACCATCCAGGTGTCAGAAAGATCAAGTGAGCCAATGTACATAAAATTGAAACCTACAAAGCACTACATTGTTGTGTTTGTGTGAGATTAAATTTCTCTCCTTAAGCTCCAAAATTTTAAAGCTTAATCATCATTACTTTCATAAACAAAGCCAACAACATTTTTATTGCTTAGCATATTTTATAATTCCTAAAACAACAATACAATGACCATAAAGAATGCTTTAGAACAACAAAACAATGATCCATCATTCAAGAACCCAATTATTTTCATTTGTGGGACCTTTAAAATGTTTATGCTTATATTGTAAGAATAATTAAATTACATTTTTGGAGAAAATATCAACACTAAAATTCCACTGCCTTAAGACAACTGTCATCAATTCTGTGTATTCTTTTCCAAGTTTTTTCCAGAGGCAAATCTTTAATTTAAATGGTAGTGGATATAATATTTTTAAAAATCTGATTTCCTTTTTCTTTTCTGTTTAACACCATATAAAATAGGAGACAGTTTAGGGCAAGCATGTCAAACTCGTGGCCAGCGGGCTGCATGCAGCCCACAGTGAATATTTTTGTGGCCCAGACAATATAATGGTATGTAAGAAACGTTTTAATAAAAATTGTGTAACTTAATTTTTACAATATCCTGTTATACATAATTATTAATAACTAATTACAACATTTGATAATGACTGATTACAATAATCGTGTTGCATTCATTGCTCTTGTTCTTTTTTTTATACTACTAGAGGCCCGGTGCATAAAATTTGTGCACTGGGGGAGGGGTGTCCCTCAGCCCAGCCTGCGCCCTCTCACAGTCCAAAACCCTTGGGGGATGTCCACCTGCCGGCTTAGGCCCGATTCCCACAAGGATTGGGCCTAAATCAGCAGTCAGACATCCCTCTCACAGTCCGGGGCTCTCGCAGTCTGGGACCTCTAGCTCCTTACCACCTGTCTGCAGAGGAGGTGGGAGAGGCTCCCGCCACTGCCGCTGTGCTCACCAGCCATGAGCCTGGCTTTTGGCTGAGCAGCACTCCCCCTGCAGAAGTGCACTGACCACCAGGGGCAGCTCCTGTGTCAAGCGTCTGCCCCCTGGTGGTCAGTGTGTGTCATAGCAACCTGTCATTCCGCCAGTTATTCTGCTGTTTGGTAGATTTGCATATTAGGGTTTTTTTTATATAGGACTAGAGGCCCGGTGCACAAAATTCGTGCACAGTGTGTGTGTGTGGGGGGAGGGGTGTCCCTCATCCTGGCCTGCACCCTCTCCAATCTGGGACCCCGTGGGGGATGTCCAACTGTCAGTTTATGCATAAACCGGCAGTCGGACATCCCTCTCACAATCTAGGACCACTGGCTCCTAACCACTCTCCTGCCTGCCTGCCTGATTGCCCCTAACTGCTTCTGCCTGCCAGCCTGATCGCCCCCTAACCACTCCCCTGCCAGCCTGATTGATGTCTAACTGCTCCCCTGCCAGCCTCATTGCCCCCAACTGCCCTCCCCCTGCTGGCCTAATGGCCCCTAACTGCCCACCCCTGCTGGCCTGATCATCCACAACTGCCCTCCCTTGCCAGCCCAATCACCCCCAAGCTGCACTCCCCTGCCACAACCCACCTCCTCCGCCAGGACTGGCCTCCTCTGCGCCACACAGAGCTGTAAGACCCCCCAGGCCGGGCCCTGTCTCCACTGTGCATGCGGCCATCTTGTGGTGGCCATCTTGTGATGATGTTGTGCGTGAGGGAATGAGGACCACCTAGGCTTTTATTAGTATACATGCTTTCCAAAATAAACCTACATTTCTATGAAAATTGAGTTTTTATTTTTTTGCAGCCCACATAAACTTAAACCTTGTTTATTGGGCCTGTGTTATCCTTTGAGTTTGACATACTTGATTTAGGATAATGGTTTTTGCTCTGAAGTCCTCTTTAAGGAGTCTTCCTCTTTAAGGAGTCCTCTTTAAGGAGGGAGAGGGCCTGGGGGGCTGAAAGAAAAACCTTCAAAATAATATTAAGCCCTAGCCAGTTTGGCTCAGTGGATAGAGCCTGGGTCCTGGATTTGATTCTGGTCAGGGCACATGCCCAGGTTGCAGGCTTGTTCCCCTATAGGAGGCATGCAAGAGGCAGCCAATCAATGATTCTCTGTCATCATTGATGTTTCTATCTCTCTCCCTCTTCTTTCCTCTCAGAAATCAATTATTTTAAAAAAAGAATATTAAGTGGGGCAATACCTACTTCACAGAATTATTGTGAGACAGAAATGAAGTAATATCCACAGCATGGCTGATATGTGGCCTGGGACATAGTAAGGATTCAGTACATGGTAGCTTATTGATAATGTCGCTCCATAGACTTTGTACAGGGTGGGGCAAAAATAGGTTTACAGTTGTGAGTATGCAAAACACAGAGTTTATTCTTGTATTATTATTTATTAATTATTGTATTGTTTTCCATACAAATAACTGTAAACTTATTATAACCCCATCCTGTACTAATTATTTTAATATTGATATAAAATTTCATCAGCTAAATGAACTCTAATATCTTTATTGTTGACCATTCATTTTTTAATAATTTGTCAGCATTATAAATAAAGCAGGGCATGGAACTTGCCACATTTTAGATTCACAAGGAACTACTCTGTGACCCTGGGAAGTTACACAACCTCTCTAAGTCTCAGTTTATTTATCTGTGAAACGGAGATAGTAAGTTACCTTTGGGGTCTTTTGTGAGGCTCAAAGACAAAATGCATATGTAATGATACAATGCACCATGCCTGACACCAGTGCATGTTATCATTACACTGAGAGGCCCCAGCAGGTTGGTGAGAGGGTTCACTCTTTCTCATTCTACTTGATGATGAGTTGACCACACCAACATAAGTAATGTGGAGTGGGAATTACATGCAGAGCATCGCTTTATTGGTCATTACACAATATCAACAAAATGGAGATTTGTTATGGATTGTATAGAAAATAATGATTTCTCGATTAAATTTAGAAAATAGGCAAGCAGAAAAAAATGTATTACTTGAGTTTACCCTATACACAAAGTGGGCCTAAGTGAGCAAATGGCTTCTTAGAACAAAGGTTAGATAAAGTCTTTCAAGACCTACTTGTGCAAATTTGGTTTTCCCTAAAAGACCTGGAGATCTGGTATTCAAAAGAGATACTTTTAAAAATATGTATTTTTATTGACTTCAGAGAGGAAGAGAGAGGGAGAGATAGAAACATCAATGATGAAAGAGAGTCAATTGGCTGCCTCCTGAATATCCCCACTGGGGATTGAGCCCACAACCAGGGTATGTGCCCTGACTGGGAATTAAACCGTGACCTCCTGGTTCATAGGTCAATGCTCAATCACTGAGCCATACTGGCCAGACTTAAAAGAGATACTTTTTAAACAACATTAATATTTTCATTTGAGAGTCTTCCTTCTCAATTACTTTTTATTTACCCACTAGAGGCCCAGTGCACAAAATTTGTGCACTGGGGAGGGGGGTTGTCCCTCAGCCCAGCCTGCACCCTCTCCAATCTGGGACCCCTCAGGGGATGTCTAACTGCTGCAATCGAACATCCCTCTCACAATCCGGGATTGCTGGCTCCCAACTGCTCGCCTGCCTGGCTGCCTGATTGCCCCTAACTGCTTCTGCCTGCCTGCCTGCCTGATCACCCCCTAACCACTCCCCTGCCAGCCTGGTCAATGCCTAACTGCTCCCCTGCTGGCCCGATCGCCCCAACTGCCCTCCCCTGCCAGCCTGGTTACCCCAACTGCCCTCCCTCCCCTGCAGGCCCAGTCACCCCCAACTGCCTTCCCCTCCTGGCCTGGTCACCCCCAACAGCCTTCCCCTGCTGGCTTGGTCGCCCACAACTGCCCTCCCCTGTTGGCCATCTTGTGGTGGCCATCTTGTGATGACATGGGGGCGGCCATCTTGTGATGACATTGGCACGGCCATCTTATGACAACATGGAGGTGGCCATTTGTGTGAGGGTGTGATGGTCAATTTGCATATTACCTCTTTATTATATAGGCTTGAAGAAGGAGGCTTAATACACACACACAACACATTCATAGGTTTATGCTCATGTAAATGTGTTTGTGTGTTTTCTTGGTTTGCTTACTTTCATTTTTTTAAATAATGTAACCACTTAAATTTATTTCTAACAAGTTTTCAGGCTATGGGGAAATGATTATGACATGTTACATTTATAAAATAAGGAATATACTACATGGTATTTCAGTATAAGTTCAGCCCATGAGGACACATTGCTCAGCCAGAACAGGAAGGGAATATACTAAAATATTAATCGCCTTTCGGGACAGTGAGACTATTAATTTTTTCCTTCTTTCCATATTGCAGAATTTGTCTCAAATAATAAAGATTGTTTTTATAATTAGAAAAAAATTAAAAACTAGAAAAACATTTCTATGAAAATAATTTATTCATATAGCAGCTGAAAATAAAAGAAACATGAAATGGCAAGATAACCTTGGTCAGCATAAGCCTTCATTTTGCATTAGGAAAGGGAAGTTTAGGGTTCCAGGTCACCCTTCCTTTTACCTCTCTCATCTCCTCTCATCCCACTCAGGCTTAAAGAGAATGGGAGGGTGTACTTGATTATAAAGTTTCTTTCAGAAGAAGGCATACAGAAGGAAAAAGCACATGTCAATAAGCTATACATATATTTAAAACATGACGGGATGGAAAACATATGTCCAAAGACTTGTACATGAATGTTCATAGCAGCATTATTGACACAACCCAAATGTCCATCTGCTGATGAATAAATAAAATGTGGTGTATCCATGCAATGAAATATACATATTTATGCTTTCTATAAATGTAGACATATTTATAGTTAGTATGTTCAACTCTGTTTTGTACTTAAAATACTCTGAGTTGTATGTTTTATAAGGGTGAATTGTATGTTATGTGGATTATATCTCAATAAAACTGCTAAAAAGGAATGGAGGGAGCATAACTAGGTACCAATAGAACTATTATAGTTGTTTTACTACATCTATATATAATTGCACCACAGCAGAGTTATAGCATTTTCATAAATAACTTGAAGTTTGTGTACATAAAGCCAACTTTTTCTGAAAACATCTTTTCTTTGAAAATCAGAGTTTTCCAGAAAAAGCAGGGAACATTAATAGCAAATTTGCTTAAACCCTCTTGCAGGATTATGGAAATATTTGCACTCTCTATTCACATTCACCAGTTGAAGCTTCTGAGGCAATGTTTGTTTTCTGAACATTTAAAGCTTCTGAAAAGGCAGAAGAATTCTTATTATTAAGAGTGATTCTAAAACAGCATACGCATTTGACATGAAGAATTAAAGAGAATGACTAGTGAAGTTCTAGCAAGGCTACTTCTAAATTCTACCACTGTTCTCTACTTGCCCAATTTATTTAAGCAATGAATTTCTTCCAGAAATTGAGAAACCAGTAAACAAAGATAAAGTCCATTCTAAAAACAAACTTGAGTTTTTGATTGCTTTTTCATTTGATCCCCTTTAAGAATTAAAATGAACAATGTCATAGATATGCTAAAGTAAGGAATCAGATTGAAATAATATGACAGGCTTTACGTTATGCAATGTTTTTAATCTTATAGATGCAACAACTGATATTTCAGGGCTAGGGGTCATTTCTCAATAGAAAAATTTCTACACAGAAAATAAAACATTATGTAATTAGATTCAGAGCTTATTTGGATCATACACTTAATTATACTAATTGAGAAAAATAAATTCTAATCTATAAAGCAGATTAGAAATGGCCACAAAATCTCCCTACCTACCCTGTCAACTAGTATTAGTATCAGTTATTATCAGAACTTATCTATAATATTTATTTAATAAGTTAGTCCACTACTAGCTCCCCTAAGAACAGAGATTTGAGACTAAAACAAAAATAAATGAAAAGAGAAGTAGAGAGTCAATCCTTTGCAACCTCTTTAAAATCAAATAGAGGTCTCTTTTCTGAGTCTAAACAGCTTTCTTTTCAGCTGATGTCAGCAAAGAATTTCACGCCCAGCAATGCCTGAGGGCTATAGCGGAAGTGAAGGGCCAAAAAGTGGAAACAACCCAAATGTTCATCAGCTGACAAATGGATGAACAAAATGTAGTGTATCTGTTCAATGGAATATTATCCAGTCATAAAAAGGAACGAAGTACTGATGCATGCTACACGTATGAACCTTGAAGACAGCCTGCCAAGTGAAAGAAACAAGTCACAAAAGACCAGGTATTATGGGATCCCATTTATATGAAGTGTCTGACAGAAACTAGGTTAGTAGTTGCCTAGGGCTGGGGGGTGGGAAGGAATGAGAAATGACTGCCAATGGACCTGAGGTTTCTTTTGGGGGTGATGAAAATATTCTAAAATCAGATAGTGGTGATGGTTATGTAACCTTATAAATATACTATAAATCACTTACTTTTATACTTCAAAAGGACGAATTTTATAGTGGGTGGATTATATCTCAATTTTAAAAAAGACACTAGACTCCTGGAAAATGTTGTTCAGCTCTAGCACCTGGTTCCTTGAGAAGAATGAGTTAAGACCGTGACTAGATGGCCCAGAAAAGTGCCAGCTCAGACCGGGCAGAGGTTGCATGCATATAAAAGCCAGTGATGGGCAAGAGCTCCTATCTTAGGTATTTGCCCAACTCCATCTTCCCCTTGGTTTCTTCAACTCACCTACACTGGTTAGTCTCCATTTGCCCCACCCCCAACCTCAGCCCACTGTCTGTTCTTTTCCACCTGTACTGTGTTCTGGAGGTTGACCTTCACCAATGCATCTCCTGGGTTCTCTTGCATTTTGGAGTCCAGTTGGGTTTGGCCAATAAGAGGCACGAGAAGTTAGTTTGGAAGATGAAAGTAAAAAGATTAGGATATTTATGCTTCTTGTCTTCTTTTCCACCCCCACTCCCATCCCTCACTTTCTTGTGATCCTGCAATAGCTTCATTGCTCTACAGCCATAGCTCCTATCAAGCAATCCCCTCTTTCATATCTCCAGGTGACAATAGGCTCCAATTTCCCTTCTTTTACCTTTCCAGACCAAGCGGTGACAATGGCCTCCTGTATTGCTGTTCTAGATGCTTCATCTTCCCTTGTTAGTTTCTTTAATCCTGTCCACATCTATTTCTTGTTGAAATAATGTCTGATATCCTATACCTTTCCCTGTGTATCTCCCTGGTTTCTAACTCTGAGACTTCCTGGTGGGACTCCCAATGACTACTTCTGAACTCCTGCCTTATTCTCTAGGGATAACCACATTGATGGATGGGAAGTGAGAAAGGATTGCATATGTATAATTCCTTTCCTTCTATTTTATTCATTAAATCTTATTGAGAGATGGCAACTACTGGGACAGTGCAGGGCTTTCCCCTGTACAGAGTTTTAAAGGGACAGAGATAGAAAGGGGCTTAGTGGGCAGCCTGGCTATGCACCAATGGAATTTGAAGAGACGACCTGGTACCCAAGTTGCCCTGAAATATTTAGGACTTCAGCTATTGTTATTTCTAACCCCCATAGTATTTATGAGTGAGGGCTTGTGTTATGAAATCTATTTGGCTTCATTTTTTCAGAAACGAAGTAATCATCAGAAAGCTAAGATAGTCTATGGTCAAGGCCGTGCCCGACAAGAACTTAAAATTATTGCAATACATAAAATACAGATACTTTAAGGTCAAAAGTTTATAATGAGTTGAATGCCTTGTCTTAACCCAGTCAGCCCCAAACTAATAAACACAAACCTTTCAGTAGGCAAAATCATATTTATTAACCCATTGCTGAGTGGAAGACCATACACTAGAGACATTGTGGGGCATCTCACCAAAGAGAAAAATAGAGTTAGGGTAGAATTCTGGGGAAGAGTAGAGTTGAGGTGAAATTTAGATAAATCATTGTTTTAATAGGCTCCAAGGCTATATAAAGTGTGACATCCAAACTGAAAAGTAGAACCAGACTCTTGTTTACTTAGAAAAAAGCAAGTGAAGCTCTGGCCGGTTTTCCAGTGGTTAGAGCGCTGGCCCTCAGACTGAAGGGTCACGGATTCGATTCCCGATCTAGGGCACATACCTCAGTTGCAGGTTCAATTCCTGGTGAGGCGAGTGCGGGAGGCAACCAGTCGATGTGACATCAATGTTTCTCTCTCTCTTTCTCCCTTTCCTCCCCCCTTCCACTTTCTTTCTAAAGATCAATGGAAAAAATATCCTCAGGTGAGGAATCAAAATTTAAAAAAGGAAGTGAAGACTGATGTGGAATGCTGTGTGCAGAAACCCCCTATCTGAAGCTCTGCACCTGGCTGCCGATCCAGATTGCCTCTCTGTCACAGTAACTTAGACCCCCCAGGCAACGGTGGGTTGTTTCATTCTTACTGACATCATTTCAAACAGTAATTTAAATCCAATTACTTAAATTTATGATAGTCTCTGATTTTAGAGAACAGTTTCTCCGTGAGTAGAAAGCAATAGTCGCCCCCGGAGGGGGGTTGTTATGACACTTTACAGCTGCAGTGTGTCCTTGGGGGAAAGAATGTTTCCGGTTAATTTTGCGGCTGGCTTTCTCTGTGTCTTTTATTCCAATCTGATGAATGGTGGGACAGCTTTACACAGTCCAAGCGATTTTTACTTTCTCATTACCCTGATGAACTTCACCGGACATGTAGCAGGAGCAAGGAATAAACTTTTCTAAGATTGAACTGCTGATATTCTGGGGGTTTGGGTGTGTGTGTGTGTGTGTGTGTGTGTGTGTGTGTGTGTGTGTGCCAGAACTTAACCTAGGCTATCCTGGATGCATAGAAATTTTTGTTTTAATTAAATTATCATAAAATGAGGTACTGACTTAGGGGCTGGTAGCAGGTGGCAGACAACAGTTATTACTGGAGGATGGAAGGATGCACAGCATATTATGCAGTGGTAAAACATTTGGTAAAATTGGCATCTGAGATCATTTGGAAGGCACATCAAGTTCCTAATATTTTGTAGTCTTAGAATAATAGGTTGGAAAATGGAATATTTGTAGCCTGTGTTGGTTGCTGATGACTGTTGGGCAAGGTATTATAAGAAATAGATGAGCTCAGAAAAATAAATGGCCAGTTTGCAAGCAGGAAAGGGACTAGAGAGTGTCAAAAATTTGGGAAGTGGTTGTAAAAAGTAACCATTTCTGAGCCTCAAACAATAAAAAGTGGCACTGAAAAGGTAGCCCTGTGGCAAGGATCAAATCAAGGCAAAGCCATTGGACATATTGTAAAAATCTCTGTATGCGTTAAGGTGGCATCTGCTATATCTTTTTTTTTTAGAGAAAGAGAGGCAATAAAGCAAAGAAATATAAAAAATTCAGGAAGCATGATTAAAGAGAAGTAAAAACATGTCCATTCAAAAACTTGTAAACAAATGTTTATAGCAGCGTTATTCATAATAGCCAAAATGTGGAAACAACCCAAATGTCATTGGATGGATAAATAAAATATAGTATATTCATACAATGGAATATTGTTTGTCAATAAAAAGAAATTAAGTACAGATAGCTGCTCCAACATGGATAAATCTTGAAAACATTATACTAAGTCAAAAAAGCCAGTGACAAAGGACCTAATATTGTATGATTCAATTTATATGAAATGTCCATAATAGGCAAATCCATAGAGACAGAAAGCAGATTTTTGTAGAGTGGGTTGGGGTGAGAGAAGATGGGGTGGTTGGGTGGGGGGAATAGGGAGTAACTGTTAATGGGTATGGAGTTTTTTTAGGATGATAAAAAATGTTCTGTAATTAGTGGTGATGGCTGTACAACTATGTGAATATACTAAAAACCATTGAACTGTATACTTTAAATTGTATATTAATTGTATGACATATTAATTACATATCAAAGAATAAACTTAGATGAAAAAAAAAAAGGGTATGTCCAGAAAAGAAAACTGTGGGTGTGACTATTGGCGTATATAATTCACCAGGATCAGATGAGAATATTACTAAATTTTTGAGAGAATTAAACTGTTAAAGGGACCACTAGCTTAGAAAAAGAAAATGGACTTCTCAGGATTTAAAACAACCCTTGGCCCCAACCTTCTATGAGTAGGAAGTGGGCTAGGAAAATGTCTTAATCTCTAAGGACGATACATTCATTAATCCCCACTGTGGGTGAGGCTCAGGAGGATATCAGAAAAAGAAGACTCTTACAAAGAGTTCATTCCAGGGCTATGAGACAAGTGGGTTGAGGAGTCCCTTCTAGGGGACAGAATGGGAGCCTAATTAAAGAATTTATCCCATCCCAGGTAGGAAGCCCTCCTCAGGTTGACCTAGCCGGATTTTAGACTCGCTACAGACCCAGACTTCCACACGTATCACTCCCCTGACCCCCAGTGTATAATAAGTATATTGCGAGCTGATAACTTACCTTTGTTAGTATATAGGACTTTAGAATACAGTATATATTTAGTATTTAGCAAGAAGTATCCCATCTAGTCCAAATGTAGACATAATGGAGCATCACGCCCAATAAAGAGACCACACACATCTGCCAGAAGTCCTAGACTTTAAGTTGGATGCTGTGGGTGAGACTTTGGCTTGTCTCCCTTAGAATGAGTGTATTCTGTCTGAAACACATAATAAAATCAAATGCCTTAGATAAGCAAAGGGCATGCTGCCATTTGTGCCCTATATTATTAAGTAGATATCAGTAATTAAGCCATTTCCAGGAGAAGTGTTTTCATTTTGTCTCACCAGAATTATCTAAGTTTTCCTCTAGGCTGAACCAGTAAAGAGAAGGTTATTCATATACATAAAAGACCCTCATTAGCATTTAGCATTTGTTCATGGTTCTGCCCTGTGCTCCTTGTGCCTTTGGGTAACCCAGGAATTCTCTTTTCCATTTTCTCCAATGCCTATAGAACTAATCTGTACTTTGTAATTGTTTGAAAGTGGAAAGAATAAATAAAGTATCAATTTAGTTGCTTATCATTTAGTTCTGTAAATGAATCCATTCCATTTAATAAAAGTTTATAGAGCATATAATATGGGCTGCTACTGAGACCTTCCTGGGCCTGGTCAGGGTGTGTGTGGGAGGCAACCAATCGATATTTCTCTCTGTCTCTCCCCCTCCCTTCCACTCTCTCTAAAAATCAACGGAAAAATATCCTCAGGTGAGGATTAACAATAAATAAATTTATAAATAAATAAATAATAACTAGACTTTTCTAAATATGAATATATGCTTACCAGCCTCCTTTAAAAATAAACAAAACATTTGATGATTTTCTAAGTATTTCAGCAAGATGTGTTTTATTAAAAGTACAGAATTCTGCATTTTGGAATTCAGTTATAAAAATATTTGCAAAATTTAGTGTATTTGGGTTGCTTCGGGAACACATTAGATTATCAACTCAAACACCTTTGTGGGAAACCTCTCCAGACCCTTTAGCTGAGTTAGTAGCCTTCTTTCACACACACTTAGAACGCTATGCTTCCTTCTAAAGCAGTTTCTATCATACTGTGTAGTAATTGATGGTCCATTTACTTATCTATTATCCTCACCAGAGTGTGAGTTCTTTAAGCTCCCTATATCTTTATATTCCAAGATCCTGCAAAAAATAAGTAATCAATAAATAATACAGACAACAACAATAACTTATTGAAAGCTTACCATACATCAGTGCTACGCTGAAAGCTTTACACACAATATCTCATTCATCCTGGTAAGTCATGTGTAGGACTGTTTACCACAAATATTAGTTGAATGAGTCCCCAAGTCTTCTAGGCTTCGGGGGTCTCCCTATCTTTTAGCATGCAAATCAAAGTAGTGGGAGCTCTTACCGTAAATACTGTCTCCCCAAGGTCCCTGCAAATTTCCTAGACTTTTTTCCCCCCATCGTCTCTGCTTGCTTTTATTTTTTCTGTCCCTCCTGAATTCTTGACCGCACTTGGGTCTTTCCTCCTGCCTGTGTCATCTCTTAGCTCTATATCAAACAGGGAACACGGGCCTTCTCTTTAACGTCACCGCTGTATCACCAGTTTAAGGCAGTGGCAGGTAGCAGATTTCTACCCAAGTCTTGAGGGGGGCAGGGGAAGTAGCATGTTTCATTGCAGCAAAGCAAGCAATACAAAGTTGAACATTAAACTGAATATCTATGCGAGAATGGACAAGAAACTGCGAATCGTAGATGCCTAAGGAGGAGGGAATTGGAGGGTTAGGGACTCAGGATTGGAAGATGAAGCTTTTAATTTAGACCATGGGCTTATCAAATTTTTTTCAAGAAAATAAAATAAGAAACAATTTATTAAATTGTTTTAAAAAGTATTACTTTGGCCCTAACCGGTTTGGCTCAGTGGATAGAGCATCGGACTGCGGACTGAAGGGTCCTAGGTTTGATTCCGGTCAAGGGCATGTACCTTGGTTGCAGGCACATCCCCAGTAGGAGGTGTGCAGGAGGCAGCTGATCAATGTTTCTCTCTCATTGATGTTTCTAACTCTCTATCCCTCTCCCTTCCTCTCTGTAAAAAAATCAATAAAATATTTTTTTTAAAGTATTACTTTGCTTTTCTTAAAAGTCCCTTGCCCATTCTCATCCTCAGAACATGTCGTCTGGCTGCCTCTCATAGCTGGACCCCTTCCTTCCCTCCTATTCCCTCTACTCTCAACCTGTATGCTCCACTTTCTCTGCTCTTTTTTTTTGGTTCTCTCTTAATTGTACTCTTTTCTTCCAGTTTTTAAGACTGTGCCTAGAAGGAGAGAGTAGGGGGAGCTTTATCTTTCAGCCCAAAAAGGCCACCCTTTGATCTATGAATTAGCCACCAAGTGTAGGAAACTGCAGATCTTACTTTAAATCACATTTACTAGAATGACTAAAATAAAATAAAAAGGGAAATAGCAAGTGTTAGTGAGGACGTAGAGAAATGGAAAGCCCCAGGCATGAGCTTGTAGGACCGCATAATGATGCAGCTGCTGTGGAAATCACTTTGGCAGCTTCTCAAAAGGTTAAGCACAGAATTGCCATATAACCCAGTAACTTCACTCTTAAGTATATATCCCAAAGAACTAAAAGCAGAGACTCAGATATTTGTATACTCATGTTCAATGCACAATAGCCAAAGCATTATGCACAGTAGCTAAAGGATGGAAACAACCAGTGTCTATCAACAGATGAATGGATAAACAAAATGTGATATACACAAGCAATAAAATATTACTGAGTCATAAAAAGAATGGCATTTTATTATATGCTGCAACATAAATGAACCTGGAAAATATTATGCCTAGTGAAATAAGCTAGACATAGGACAAATGCTACACGGTTCCACTCATAACAAGGTATCTGGCATAGGCAAATGTATAGAGACAGAAAGTAGAAAAGAAGTTAGAGGGACTGAGGGGAAGGAGATAGGGAGAGCTATTGTTTAATGGGCACAGTGTTTTTGTTGGGGATATTGAAATAGTTTTGGGATAGCGAGTGATGATGGTTACACAACATGAATTACGGAATTGTACACTTATGAGTAGTTAGAATGCTAAATATCGTTATGTAAATTTTATCATAACCCCTCCCTCCAAACACCATGCTTTCTCTGCCATCTCTGTACTATTTCCTGCATTACGGAGATGCATCTCAGGCTTTGGAAAATAGCACTGTCAAATCCACACATCTAGGAAGTACAGCATTGGGATTCAAATCTAGGTATGGATTCAACCCTTTTTTAAAAAAGATTTTTTTTAATATATTTTTATTGATTTCAGAGAGAGAAAGGGAGGAGAGAGAGACAGAAACATCAATGGCGAGAGAGAATCATCGATTGGCTGTCTCCTGCATGTCGCCCACGGGGGATTGAGCCCACAACCTGGGCGTGTGCCCTTGACCGGAATCAAACCTGGGACCCTTCAGTCTGCAGGCCAATGCTCTATCCACTGAGCCAAACTGGCCAAGGCTCAAGCCTTTTCTTAATCCTATGGTACACTAACTCATTATTGCCTTATTTGCTGCACCACTTGTGACAGAAGTTCTGATGTTAGAATGTGGTTAACTGTTGCCCTGATCCCCTGGCTTGGCTATGAACTTCTTAAAAGACGGGAAAGCATTCTCTGTCGTTGAATGCTTGATGATTATCTCAGGGTCTGACACATGGAGTTTTCTGGAAGCTGAAGACATTGCTCAGGATCAAGCCAAGACCCAGTTGAGGGCTTGGTCAGAATGGGGGGGTGATGACTCAGCAAGCCGCAGTGTAGCACCTGTTCCAGGCACTGTTAGATGCTGGGGTGCAGGAACAAGAGCACAGTCTCTGCTCTCAGGGAACTTCAGTCTGGTGGGCCAGGTGCACAGTAAGACAGAGTCTTCAGGAACAGCCAGACGTGTGCTCAGGGAGCACACAAGGTACTGTGGAGGAAGTGGTGCTTGACCTGATTCTTGAATTTAAAAAAAAAAGTCGGGCGGGGCGGGGGGAGGGGGGCTGGCTAGTGTGGTTAAGTGGCTAGTGTCAGCCCGTGCATCAAAGGGTCACAGGTCCAATTCCCAGTCAAAGGCACATACCTGGTAAGTGCGCATGCAGGAGGCAACCAGTTGATGTTTCTCTCTCACATGAATGTTTCTCTCTCTCTCTTCTCCCTCCCTCCTTCCCACTCTCTCTGAAAAGAAATAGAAAACAATATCCTCCAGTGAAGATTAACAAAAAATAAAATAAAATAAAATAAAATAAAATAAAATAAAATAAAATAAAGGGGAGGGGATTACCAAGGTACAGAAGAGCAGTAAACAGTGTTCCAAGCAGAGGACAGAACATATATGAAGGCACAGAGGTATAAGAGCATGGTAGGCTCTGGAACTCATTCTTTGTGGTTGGGATATGGAGTAAAGTGGGGGGCAGGGGGGAGATGTGCTGGGGAGGTGGGGAAAGTCCTGATCATGAAGGGCCACAAAAATCTGGGACTTCCTGCCGATGGGGATCGGAAGCCATTGTAGGGTTTTAAAAAGAGAACAGGTGGCGCAGATGCCAGAGATAGGGACTGAAAGCCAAGCAGGCAGTCTAAGGGAGCTGCTGTCCGAGAACCACTGAGAGGAGCCAGGCTGAGTCAGAAGGCAGAAAGTAGGTGCCAACAGCGGGCGTGGGTTCCAGGACTGGGATCTCGAAGAAGGTGCAGAGCCTGCGATATCACAGAGGAAACCTGAAAGCAGCAATGCATATCCCCTATTGCAAGAGGTAGGACCAGAAGGAGCCGACCTTTTGGCCCCTGAGATCTGTGCCCAAGCCTCTATACCTATACTGCACTCAATGTAATCCCGTTCCTCTCCCATTGAACTATATTGAGATTTTGAGTGATCATTAATTCAACAACTATTCATCAGATGAACCTTACTGTGCCTGGCCCACTAGACTGTCACTTTTATTTTTTTTTTATTTTTTTTAAATATATTTTATTGATTTTTTACAGAGAGGAAAGGAGAGAGATAGAGAGTTAGAAACATCGATGAGAGAGAAACATCGATCAGCTGCCTCCTGCACATCTCCCACTGGGGATGTGCCCGCAACCCAGGTACATGCCCTTGACCGGAATCGAACCTGGGACCTTTCGGTCCGCAGGCCGACACTCTATCCACTGAGCCAAACCGGTTTTGGCGACTGTCACTTTTATAGAGCTCTTGGGATAGAGACCAATACTTGCTATTGGGATGGAGAACCTGTCTTTCTCATAGCCTGGGCTGGGGATGCTGACCAGTTTAGGGTGTTGTAGGATTGTGTAGGCACCTCATTGTATCAAGCAAGCTAGAAAAAGGGTAAATAGAAGAAACCAATATTTATTGATTACATGTTCATTTAGAGCATATTAAATTTCTCAGACATTTGGTGTGTGTGCTTGGCTAGGGGGCCAATGGCGGGAAAAACTACCGTCTGTGGGATTATAACTGAGTGCCTCTAAGTCAGACCCCCACCCAGGCAGAGTGACAGGCTGGCAGCGCCTCAGAGGCTCAGGTGGCCTCAGATAGCGGTCCCCGCCCTCCCTGCCAGCACACACACCCCTCATGGTGGTGCTGCGAGCCCACCATGCATTGGGACCAGGTTCCCTGCGGAGCCGGTGTGGAGAGCCCCTTGTCTCAGGAAACAGGGCACAGCTGGAAAGGGGGCTACCCCCTCACCCTTCATGCAATGCGTGTTCGTGGGGAACCTGGTGCTAAACCATTCCTAGATGGCCTGTCTCTGGGTCGGGGTTTGGTAGGTAGCAGAGCAGCCCCCTTGCTGTGATCTATTGAAAGTCCTCCACACAAGGGTTTGAGAAAGAAAGGAAGAAAGAAAGAAAGAAAGAAAGAAAGAAAGAAAGAAAGAAAGAAAGAAAGAAAGAAAGAAAGAAAGAAAGGAAGGAAGGAAGAAAGGGAAGAAGGAAGGAAGGAAGGAAGGAAGGAAGGAAGGAAGGAAGGAAGGAAGGAAGGAGAAATGAAAAAAGAAAGAAAAAAGAGAGGGAAAAACATTAAATGTCTAGTTTTGTAGGTGAAAACTGATAGTAAATTAGCAGTTTCATGTGGTTCAGACTATGGACCCCAGAAGTGCATAATGGTGTTAATCAGTCACATTCACCGTTGGTCCTATAGGCCATTCTTGTTTATCTGTTTTCCAACTTTTCCCTATGAACTCAGAGAACTAAAACACTGACAGTAACTTCCATCTGCCTACATGCCTCTTCCTCTTCAAAAATAATCACTATCTTGAAAGTTATGTATGTCACTAGAGGCCCAGTGCACAACATTTGTGCCCTGAGAGAGAGAGAGAGAGAGAGAGAGAGAGTGTGTGTGTGTGTGTGTGTGTGTGTGTGTGTGTGTGTGTGTAGGTCCCTCAGCCTGGCCATCCCTTGGGGGATGTCCAACTGCTGGCTTAGGCCCACTCCCCCCAGGGGGTCCTTAGTGCTGCCACCGCTACTGCGCTCGCCAGCCGTGAGCCTGAGCCCAGCTTCTCCCTGAGCGGCGCTCCTCCTGTGGGAGTGCACTGACCACCAGGGAGCAGCTCCTGTGTTGAGCGTCTGCCCCCTGGTGGACAGTGTGCGTCATAGCGACCAGTCATTCCACTGTCCGTCTGGTCAATTTGCAATTAGCCTTTTATTATATAGGATTCCCTTGCTTTTATTTTTAATTGTTGTATCAAATGTAGAAGTATGCTAGTCAAGATATTGTTTAGTTTTAGTTATTTTGAACTTTATAAAGAGGATATAATACTATATGTATGTAAGTATGTAACATTCTGAGACTTGCTTTTTTCATTCAAGTTTCTACTTCTAAAATGCACTGTAGTTCATTCATGTTCAACGCTATCTAATATTTCATTGTGTGATATAGGCACTGAAAGGCACTTTCTGGGTTACTTTATTCAACCAAAAAAAAATCACCCTAAAAATGGGCTTTTAATATTCATCTTTACTTTGAGAGTAAATTAATAGCATGAAGTGAGGACTGAGGCTTGAGTCTCAACTCCACCATTTTCTAGGCAACTTATTTATTAACCTCTTAAGGTTGAGGCTTAACTTCTAAGCCTCAGTTTCTTCTTTAGTAAAATTTAAATTTTAAAAAAAGCACCAGCCTCAGGGGACTGTAGTGATTACCCACGGCGCAGTACCTGGCATGTGGTAAGCACTAATTGATGTGAGTTATGTTAAATTTTATTACAAAGTGAGCTTACTGGGCCATGGGCAGGTTAAGGAACTTGCTGGAGACCACACAGCTAGTAGAGTCCTGCGCCACATAACAACATTTCGGTCAGCGACGGACCACCTATACCATGGTGGTCCCATAAGATTAAAATGAAGCTGAATAATTCCTATCACTGAGTGATGTCGTAGCTGTTCTAGCTTCAAAGCTCCACGGATTACACAAATACCACAGTGTAACTGTCCCCAGGTTGTGCCACCACATCATCCATTAATCTTTAAACTTCTCCCATCTCCTTGTTTTATCTCTAACATATCCCCTGGCAAAAGCAGGCTGAACGTGTCAAGAAAAGGCAGAAATTTCAGAGCTAGTTAAGACTGCTGAAGGTAATAAAAAAATAAGAAACCCAAGGACCACCACTCAGAAACTGGTTTGCGCCAGGAAAAATACAGATGGCACCTGAAACCCCTTCCCAAGCAACCTTTGGATGAACAGTTGCTCATGAGCATACTAAAAGTCACCCCCAGAGGTGGAGGCTTAACACGAAAATGAGACATGCCATGTATGGCTGGGCACGTTCCAAGCATGTGTGGGAACTGCACATGCTCCCTTAGAAACATGAGAACGCTCTACCCTTCCTGGGGAATCCCCACCCCTGAACTAACCCACACCCTCCCCTTGCCCCCAAACCCTGTAACACCTTTGATAGTAAGAAAAGGAGGCAGAATAGTAAGAAGCTAGGGAAATTCCCTGACAAGTGGAATCAGGGAACTGAGACAAATAATTAAACAATTGAGCAATTTATAGCTAACTAATGAATGACAAGGTTTTTATCTTCCCTGACCAAGGACACTAAGGCGCAAATGGTTTACACATTCCAGACCATCTTGAGGCAGAGCAGCCTCCGTCCTGGTCCCTCTTCCATTATGTTCTTTAAGAGTGAAACTACCCAGAAAACAATCCTGACCCCTTCACACACACATTTTGATGAATCAACATGTCGAAGGACACACCTGAAAAGTTAATGAATATTCTGTTAAGAGCCTCCCAGAAACCTCCCTTAAGATTCCCACCAGCTGAAGAAAGATAAAAAAGGTCAAGACAAAAGACCTCGTGTTCGCTCTCCCTAGAGCATGCCCATGCCCTTCTCTCCCAGATGTGTATCTCTGCTCTCTTTTTCCTAAAATCGAAGGGTCCCCACAAGACTTGCAACCAGGAGAGCAATGGGAAGCAGCAGCTCGTCCTGGCCTTACCCCCTGAACCTGTCTCTGAGGCCCCCTTTTTTCTCTGATTTTCTAGTCCCGCCTTGGCTCCCTTCTGTCACTGTGACTTTTACTTCTTGGTGGGTTCGTGCAGCCCAGCGTGGCCCCCTCTTTTCCTATTATGTTTCTAAGAGAACTGAAGGAGCCCTGCCTAGGCTCTCTCCTGTTGCTTCTTCTACCTAAGCCCTTCTTTTGTTTCACTGTCCCCAGCTTTAAGAAACATCCTCTCAAAGCTACTTGGACTCCTACTCTGAAATGTTTCCTGCACGGAGTCAGGAACCCACACACTACCTGGTGGCTTGAGGCAGACCCGCACTGGCCCACTCCCTGTCCTGTAACTCTTTCCTAATTCCACAGAAATGGGAGCAGGAATCATTAGGCATTCAATTATCCTTCTCCATTCCTTGGCCAAGAAATAAAGTTTCTGACTTGCTTTTTCAAATACTGTCCCATCTTATTGATAGCAGGGACACCAGGCAGAACTATTGTAGGTGGCAGGAATGGCACTAGGTGTTAGGCTGGTGCGGTCAGACCGGACCTGGGTTCAATAACCTCTCGGGACTTGAGTTCTGGCTAGGAAAGAATCAGAGCCAGACCCAAACTGTAAGAGAACATGTATTTATGAAATCACAGAGGTAGTGATAGAGGTAAAGGTGAAGCATGGTAATGATCCCTCCTTAGGGAAAACTGCTGTTTGAAACTACTGTTTTAGAATTCTCTGCTGTTTTTAAATTCTCTGATATGTTTAGACTGTAAAATAACTTTGTTTTTTAGCTTGAATAATAGGAGAAATAAACTTAATTGTCTGACCTTGCAAACTAGCCATCTAACATAAGGGATTGATATGATGATACTGATGCCAGGTGTCTGTACAGATATATACCCAAGGTTACAGGTGTCTGTATAGATATGATATGATACTCAAGGTTGCAAGTTGTCTGTATAGATATGACAGGTGTTTGCTAGATATGATATGTACTCAAGGTTACAAGCTGTCTACAAAAATAACTTACACAAAGAACTAGAGGGATATAAAAAGGAAATACTCCCTCCTGTGTGTGTTCAGAATTTGACAGAGGTAATCTACTCTGAACCTGCGTGCAATAAAGATGACTCCTAACTAATTGGCTCATTAAGGCGTCTTGTCCAGCTCACTGATTTGTGATACAACAAAGGAAGGGCCCTTGGAGCTTAGCAGTGAGGAAGCTAAAGGTTAATACTCCTGGGGGCAGAGGGGATGGGAAGGGGAAAGGGAGTGCTCCCAGGAGGGAGAGCTCCCAGGTCCTGGTCCTCATCCTAAGGGTTTTAAGGATGGAGATTTTAGGAGAGGTCCCAGAGGTAAAATCTCAATAGAATATTCAGCAGCTTTTCCAGGTGTGTCCCTTCAGGTTTGTAGTCTCCACTGATTGATTGGTCTTCAAAAGGGGGTCATTATCCAGTGAAGCTAGTCCTGAAGTCAGCCTTGCGGTCACTTGTCTGATTTTGTTGCTTTCCTGGAGCTGAAATACAACTGAGGCCTAGAAGTTATCTCCAGAGAGGAACAGAAAGATCAGAGATGTGCTAGGGTAGGAAAGGTCACCTTGAGGGCAAAGTCCCACCCTACAAGTGGCCTTTGCTAGGCACCTGGGGCTTTCCACCCTGGTGACCTTCTGTACCCGGCCCACAGTCTTTGTTTTGCTCATGTCTGTCTAACTGCCTGCCACAGAACGACCATGACTTGGGGTCTTTGACCCGCAGGGGTTGGTGACATAACAATCGCCTGCAGTATTCAGTACAGTAACATGCCATGCAGGTTTGTGTTCTAAGAGCTATAGGGGAACAGAATTTGTCAACCTAAAATATGTCTATTTGACATAAAGATTATTTTCGGCTGGTTAATTTTCAGAAACAGCAGGCATGGAAGAAGATCTGAAAACCAAGTAGAAGTTACCCTTTGTGAGAGACATTTGCATTTGTAAGGGGAACCTCCATTCATAAGGTGTCTTCCTGGCTGTACCAGGGAGAGGAGGGGTAACTGTATCTCTAGAAACTCCTATCCGTGCAGAAGACAGCAACTTAAATCTGCATAGCAACTCACCTGGGCTTTTCTTGGTAAACCTCTCATAACTGACCCCCCACCCCAACATCTTTTTCTGTCTTTAATGAAGATGGTATTTAGAGTGGTGGCTTCAGCCTTGGTGGGGAGTTACTCAGTTTTCCTGGGTCGCTCTCATGTATACTGGAGATACACATCTTGTTAAACTTGTGGGTTTTTTTAAAATCTTGTTAATCTGTCTTTTTTTTTAAAAAAAAATATATTTTATTGATTTTTTACAGAAAGGAAGGGAGAGGGATAGAGAGTTAGAAACATCGATGAGAGAGAAACATCGATCAGCCGCCTCCTGCACACCCCCCACTGAGGATGTGCCCGCAACCAAGGTACATGCCCCCCGACCGGAATCGAACCCGGGACCCTTCAGTCCGCAGGCCGACGCTCTATCCACTGAGCCAAACCGGTTTCGGCGTTAATCTGTCTTTTATTACAGGGATGTCTTGGCCAAGAGTCCAGAAAGGTAGAGGGAAAATTATTTGTCCTCCCCTGCAGAGCAATAAGCTATACCAGTGGTCGGCAAACTCATTAGTCAACAGAGCCAAATATCAACAGTACGACGATTGAAATTTCTTTTTGAGAGCCAAATTTTTTAAACTTAAACTATATAGGTAGGTACATTGTTATTAACTTAATTAGGGTACTCCTAAGGCTTAGGAAGAGCCACACTTAAGGGGCCAAAGAGCCGCATGTGGCTCGCAAGCCGCAGTATGCCGACCACGGATATACCATACAGCTTAGGTGTGTAGTAGGTGCTACCATCTAGGTTTGTATAAGTGCACTCTGTGATGTTCACAAAAAGATGAAACTGCCTAACAATGCATTTCTCAGAACATATCCCAGGTTAAGTGGCACATGACTGTAATGGCAAACCAGAACCTGAACCTATCCCTGCACAACTATGAGGTCATGCTATTCCCCCTCCAACCAGGAGAGCTTCCCATAAACAGTGTGGCATAGTAACCACTGGTAACTGTTGATTATTAATTCCTCTTCAGCAAATATTGTAGTAAAATCTGTGATAGCCTTTAAGTGTAATATTGTTTGCTTGTGTTACTGGAAAGGGACTGGACCCAGAGCTGGTCTGCCTAGGGTAGGACTGGCCAGTGTGTGTGTGTGTGTGTGTGTGTGTGTGTGTGTGTGTGTGTGTTTTCTTGACTTTGTGCAGGAAAGTTTTCACAATACCAGTCCAGGTGATTTTGAGAGTACATTTATTAAAGCTGGGGACAGTGAAATAAAAGGAAAGGCCTAGGCTAGAAGCAACAGGAGAGCTTAGGCTGAGCTGCTCTGGCTCACTGGAAAGTCAGAGAAAAGGAGGCCTTGGAACAGGTTCAGGGGGGTAGGCCAGGAGGAGCTGCCACTGCCCATTGCTCCCCTAATTGCAAGTCTTGTGGGGACCTTTAGAGTTCAGGAGATGCTCCTCTGAGAGGGAAGAAAGGCGTGGCCATGCTCCCAGGAGGGAGAGCACACCCTAGGTCCTTTGTCTTGAGGGTTTTAAAGGCTGAGAGTTTAGGGGAGGTCTTAAGGGAAGATCTCATAGAATATTCATCAGCTTTATGCTGGTTCACCAAAAAAGAGATTCATTCCCTTAATTTCATCCGTCCTTGGGTGTGGTTGGCAAAAATGGTACTAATTGGATTTCTGCTATTTATCTCCCTGAGTAGGATGGTTTAAGCTATTTACCCTCTGGTTGGAGAGGAGAAGTGTAAACCATTTACTCCTAAATGTCCTTGGTAGAAGATAGGATTTTGCTATTTACTAGATGGCTGTAAACTGCTTGGCCAATTAATTATCTCAGTTTCCCTATTCCACTTGTCCTGGCTTATTGGCCGGTTTCACGTGTGTGTGTGTGTGTGTGTGTGTGTGTGTGTGTGTGTGTGTGTGTGTGTTTTAAGAAGAAAGAGTGCTTGTTTAAAATGCAATTCACCAGTCTCTCCCCCACAAGAAAGAAGGGATGTTCTCTTGTTTGATTAATTGCCTTTAATACAGGTGGTAAGTACTAAATGTTTCTTTTTGGAACAATTTATGAGAGAAAAATGTTTTCAAATTTATGAGGCTCTCATGCATTTTGAGAAGAGATTTTTATACGTCACATATTTCCTTCTTTGGTTCTTTCTACTCAGGGATTGGCTTAAAAATACAGTCCCTCTATCTGGTTGTGAACCATGAGTTCCAGGTCTCTTGAGACTGTCAGTCTCTTTCAAGAGGAAATACAAAGAAAACAAAAGGAAATAAAAAAAGAAAAATAGCTTATTTTTGGCTTGGAACACAACATGATTCCAAGATAGGCTACAGTAGATTGGAGATAATGAAGAAAATCCATCATTTACCAAAACTTACAGGGTGCTTTTCCCCTCCAGAAAAATAAACAGTGGGTTGCTGGAATTGCATCCTTGAAACAGGCATCTTAATATTATTTGGTTCCTTTTATTGCCTATTGACCAGATAGCTCACTTTTAAAAACTATATTGATGTGCGATTTTGCCAAATTTTCAGTAAGAATGTATGTAACTTTGGAAGCTTAAAGTTATACATTTAGGACCTTGGTATAATTCCCCAAATTCCCTGGGAAACATGATTCAGAGGATTGATTTACAATCACTTGTTCTTTTAAGAGTAAAGACCTCCAGCCCGGCCAGCGTGGCTCAGTGGTTGAGCGTCGACCTATGAACCAGGAGGTCACAGTTTGATTCCCATTCAGGGCACATGCCTGGCTTTCAGCTTCTATCTCCAGTAGGAGGCGTATAGGAGGCTACTGATCAATGATTCTCTCTCATCATTGATGTTTCTATCTCTCCCTTCCTCTCTGAAATAAGAAAATATATATTTTAAAAAATAATAATCCAAGTAAAGACCTCCAGAACCAGATCTAACCAAAGGTCATTCTTTTTTTAAGGTTTATTCCTCTACCTATTTATAAACACTACACTTTCTTTCAGCAAAACCTAAAGCAATTCTCAGCAATGACTTCACTGTTGACGAGGGGACAGGAAATGAATTTTTCAGTATGAGTGTGTATTTACCCACTCTACCTTAGAGATACCCGGCAGGACTTGATTATCTCCTTAGCAATACATTCACAGGCAAGGAGACTTGCCCTCTATGTGAAGTGAGTGTCAATCTTGAGGTTTTTTTGGTTGCACTGGCCTAAAGGTGATTGGGTCGGAGACGGGGCTACGGGCACTATTCTGCTGATAAAGGGAGAAAGAGGCTGTTTCCAGACAATGGCAACTCAGTAGCTGAGCTTCAGGTTGGCAAGATCATGGTTAACTTGGGGTCTTGATCTCCCGAAAGGACTTAGAGCCATCGTTTTCAAACCATGATGCATGGGGCCCTCGTGGAGGGCAGCATCTGGTGGGGCACTGTGGGGAGACGAGGCAGGTGGGAAGAGGTTGTGAGGATGAGCTCTTCAGCGCTAGACCTCAGCCCTGACTACCTTAACCACACAGCTTTGTTTCTAGCTCCTTTATAGACTGAGCTCTACAGCAGGTATTTTTAACATAATGAAAAAGTTGAACTTTCCAGAACTCTTTTCAGGGGAAGTACTGTAAGTAGTTAGAAAGAATATTAAGATTAAGTCCTTTTGGATAAGTGGGAGTAGACGTGAGATCTTCAAAAGCAACAATGAAGTGGAAATAAATGGCCAGTAAAATGCCATCTCAGGAAAGTGAGTCCTGATGACTTGACAACATTTTTTACCTAAGAAGGATAGGCAGATTTGAGGACAGAGTTGAACTAATCATGAAGATAGGGGATCCGCTGTGTATGGTATGGAAGCGGGGACAGTGGGCCTCTTTAGTTCACAGCACAGCCAAACGAGAGTTTATGAAGTTGAACCTAGTGGGATGTGCAGTATAAAAAATTATCTTTGCTATTTAAGCCTCCCAACATCCACACCCAAGACAATATTTAGTAAAATTTGCTCAATGCAGTAATGCTTTAAGGACTTTAGTCATGAATAGATTCTTCCTGGTGAAAGCATGGCATTTGCTGTATTTCTTTTGTAAGGTTTGCAAACTGATGATGTAAAGTAAAACAGAAACATTACACGTTTCACTTGGTGATTCACCAGAATGGCTCTCAAGACTCAATAGCAGGTAATAGATGCTGCTAAAATTTATTACAGCAAAGGAGACAGAGCAAAAAGGAAAAAGACACGACACAGTGGAGCCCAGAGAGGTCCAGCAAGGCTTCTAGAGGCTTCCACAAAGGTGTGCTCTTTTTCTAGCAGTGGACTACAGGGACATGTGTGGAATGTTGGCCCAGGGAAGGCCAAATGAGTTTTAAGGTCCACAGCTTTTAGTGGGGTTGGTCACGTAGACACATTCTGCTTTGCAGCCAGCCTTGGCAACCGAAACAAAGGACCCCGACAATGAAACCAGGTACACATCATTAATCTTGATGTTTGTGTAAAGCAAGCTCAAGAGCCAGTCTAGCATGGTCCATTGCTTCAGATGTGTGTAACAAAACCATCAATCACTAACATAAAAAGCATTCTGAAGGCCACATTCCCAGGAGTTTCCCAAGGTTCACTCACAGTTCCCTTGAATACAGAAGTAGTAAGCAACCAGACTTGCTGTGTCAGTGTCTTTCCTCACTGCATGTGGAGGACAACCAAATCTGGGGCTAGGAATTGAAAAAGGTTTTCACAACTATGAAATCCCGTACATGTGGCAGAGGCTAAAGATGGCTTCTGCCACCTGGAGGCAGATCAGAAGCTGGGCAACAAAGCCTTTCTCTTGTAAGTAGTAGGCCTCTGGTTGAAGAGAAATCAACTATCTTTTAAGTCAGTGCTAATATCATGGTATTTGTTGTATTTCTTTTGTAAGCATTTAGTAAATTCCTGTTTAAAATGTTGAGCCTCATCTCAACTATGTTATAGGAAATGCAGGGCATATTTATTCACTCTACAAATGACATTGAGGATTTGTGTACTATTTGCTAGACACTGTTATGACTGTTGGGGATAAATTAGCGAAAAGACAGATGCCTGCTCTCACAAAGCTTACAACTCTGGTGGGGGTGAGGGGGAACAGAAAAAATAGTGATTTGAGGAAGCTGTAATCCATTGAGTTGGGGCAAAGTCGTAAAAGAAGACTGGTGTTCTACCTGGATGCCTAGAAAAAGGAAATCCCAAAGAAATGAATTTATTGGTATCTCTAGGCTATTTTATTAGGCATTTGTGTATGTGTGCCTTCCTAACTAGGGTGACCAACCACCCGAGATTGGTTGGACTCAAGGGTTTCCCAGGATGCATTTCCAGTGCTAAAACTGCAATAGCTGGTGACCCATTTTTTATTGTTGTTGTTAATCCTCACCTGATGGCATTTCCATTGATTTTTAGAAAGAGTAAAAGAGAGAGGGAGGTGGAGTAGAGAGAAACATCAATGTGAGAGAGACACATTCATGGGTTGCCTCCCACATGCCCCAACTGAGGCTGGGAATCAAACCCGACACCCAGGTATGTGCCCTTGACTGGGAATCGAACCCATGACTCTTCAGTGTGTAGGCTGATGCTCTAACCACTTAGCTACACTGGCCAAAGCTGATGACCAAATTTGCAGCCCATGACTATTTCACTCCTTCCCTGAGAACTCTTCTCTTAACCACTGGGAAGGGTCCTAGCAGCCATATCCATCTGGCTATATAGAAGATCAGCACCTGCCCTGGCCAGTTGTTCAGTGGTTAGAGCGTCAGCCCATGGACTGAAGGGTCTCGGGTTTGATTCCTGGTCAAGGGCACGTACCTTGTTTGCGGGTTCCCCGGGCACAAGTGAGAGGCAACCAATCGATATGTCTCTCTCAAGTCAATGTTTCTCTCTGTCCCCCTCCTCCTTCCCTTTCGCTTTCTCTCTAGAAATCAATGGAGAAAGTAATCTCAGGTGAGAATTAAAAAATAATAAATTAATTAATTAATAATCAACATGCATTACTAGTTAATGTTTATCTTGAGAAGTTGGCTGAAGAAATTGCTCAGAATTGAACTGTATAGCTCTATAGTGAAGTTTCTAGTCTAGAACAAATCTAGTGTTTGATCTTTTGGAAGCCTGTTTAACTTTTCTCAGAAGTACCCCAATCTCCTAAGAAGTTCTCTCCATCTGCCACCATTTCTGCATTAGCTAATTTAAATGGATTTTCTTTACTTTGCTACCAGAAATTTAAGTAAGCCAATTTTCCAGGTAAGAGTATTTCCAGTCAAGAACAGCTCTGGTTTAGAAATCTTTCTAGATCATTCCTCAGGCTTACTGAAATTTCTTGGGACCAGTTGGCTGCCTGGTTATAGAACTGTATTTTGATCTCCTCAGTGGGCCTATTAAATATATTTCTAATTTTAGATTAATAAACTGACCTTTTGGTTCATTTTGGTATCATTTTATAAAAATGGTTTAATTGAAAATGTAGGTTCTGTTAAAACCCAAGTCTGGCCCAGCCTGTGTGGCTCTGTTGGTTGGGCTAGCCCCGTGCACCAAGAGATCACCAGTTCAATTCCCAGCCAGGTGTGGGCTGGATCCCCAGGAGGGGGCATGCAGGAGGCAGCCAATCAATGATGCTTCTCTCTCACTGATGTGTCTATCTCTCCCTTTCTCTCTCTAAAAATCAATAAAAACATATTAAAAAGAAAACAGAAAATTAAGAAGAAAAAAAAGTCTGACACATAACCCTACCCTCTTTCCCATGAGCATCTTAGTTGCACATGGTAGGTGTTCAAAGTTTCTCAGATGAGTAACTTTATTGCTCAAATCCTGCTGCACTTTCTACTCACAAATTTCTTCCCATTTGACCAAGGTTAGTAAGGGGTGTTTCTTGCAGAATCCCCTTGCCTTTGGAACCACTCCCAAGCACACCTGCTGTTCTGTGGTAACCCCCTTTTTGTTTCCACTTTGGATAGCTCACTTTAGGAGCCCTAAATAGGTTCTAAACCAGCCGTGGGCAAACTACGGCCCGCGGGCCGGATCCGGCCCGATTGAAATGAATAAAACTAAAAAAAAAAAAAGACCGTACCCTTTTATGTAATGATGTTTACTTTGAATTTATATTAGTTCACACAAACACTCCATCCATGCTTTTGTTCCGGCCCTCCGGTCCAGTTTAAGAACCCATTGTGGCCTTCGAGTCAAAAAGTTTGCCCACCCCTAAACTATGCTGTGTATCTTAGTAATCCTCTTCACTAAGGTACATCTACATACCCACCAGCTTGTCTATTCAATCCTCTCCAGCACTTCCTCTTTGCTAATTCACCAAAGTAGAACTAATCTGACTTCTTCCAGGAGTTTCAGCACCCCTTACACTGTGCATCAGGTATCACCTGGGTAGCTTTCTATGGGGGAAAAATTCTGGGCAGCCCTCCAGACCTATGGAATCCTATTGAAGGCACTTGTTCCAGAAAGCTATGCTAAAGCTCCCCAGGTGATTCTGATGCACTATTGGCCTACTTACAGCAGGTTCAAACTTGGGTCCTTGAGATGATGTTTAGTGTTTTTCTTATTCCTCCTGTCAATTGACAATCTTTAGGAACTTAAAAGCAGAACCTTTTCCCTGACCATTTTCTTCATCATTATAATCAATAACATATGGGCCTATATGCTAGGTGCTGTCCTTACAAAATACATCAGACACTGCTGGTCCCATTACCCCAAAGGAAACACTGCTACTCAGGATTAAGCATGTATTTATTTTAGTTCAGTTAAAACATACAATGTTTCATTGAAACGGTGTAGCACTCTTTGCCAACAAGTCATACTGGAATTGTTGACCTCTAACAGTACAAGGGGGATTTTTACACTATTTACATAAGATTAACACACCTATGTTCTCAAAGGTCTTTCCTTACACTAGATCACATTTGATTTCATTACACTAGATCACATTTTGATAACTACTGCATTTTGAAAATTTAGATCTTTTTAAAATTTAAATAAGAGATCTAAATTTGCACCGTTTTCATAAAAAAAAATGGTTAACCAGTCTGTTTATTGCAAATACAATTTAAACAATATTTAAAATTTTTAGTGTTTACACAATTTATCAATTTGTTTATATTGACATCTCTGTACAGGTAATTTTGGGACAATTCTTAGATATACATAATGTGAATTCATCAAAATGCAGTTAAGAAAGTTACAGGAATATATACACTTGAACCCAAGACCCAAACCTGACCCATGGAATTATATACAACCTATTTACAAATACATATGGACAGACAATGTATGTACATAGATTATCATAAATATTGAAAAATAGGTTAGCTTTAATGGATTACTGCTGTTCTATAAATAACATTACAGTTATAACTGAAACACCCACGGAAGACAGTAATGCAAAATGAGGTGACAAGACAGTGGTTTTAATACTGAAGACTGCTTATTAATGGGAATTCACTGTTCAGGAACCTCAGGACAGACAAGATAGCTCCAAGAAAATCATGCAATGGAATTTATCCTAAGCAACTGATTTTGAACCTCAAACAGCCAAAGAAGATCGGCTGAGCCTCCCCACACTGATTAGCTGTGAGGACTTCTTTCCATTCTTTCTTGGTTGATGGAGTATTTCCTCCCAGAGGAAAGGATGTAAACCTTTACTTGGTGTTCTCTGAGAGGCCTTAGATCCAAAATCAGCAGTTCTTTCAGGAGCTCCAGCAGAAGTACCAATTCTTGGTCTGAACTAGAGACGAGGTTCTGGATTCGAAGGGAGTACCAAAGTCCAATTAGATGAAAGCAGTGCTGTAGAATCTGCCTTCTCACTGCCTTTCTAGATGGTCCCCAATTACTTATTTTTGTAGAAACAAACACAAACGGACCATTGGTTTCACCAAAGTAGCACTACAAGACGTCTTCCAGTTCCACAAGGGTCTTTAAGTACAGACATATCTGATCTATAAACTAGTCACATATAATACAAGAATGCGTAACAAAAACCATGTCTGCCCCATTTCTGGCCCTTGCCTAGAACTAAAAATGTTTAGTTCAAGAGAAAATCTTAACAGCCAGATGACCAATTGATGATTCCATTATTTGCTTCCCTCAACCACTAATGGAATTATGTATATTAGATTTTAGACATTATGCCTGATGAGCAAAGTACCACATTATTTAATAATATATTCACCATACACCGTAACATACAATAAATGTGCTCTTAAAAGCCAACTAGTTTTTTCAGTTCTAACTGGAATTTATATGGAAGGGTGAACATGCAGTTGTACCAACTACTTACACTCAGGTTGCACTGTTTTCCCTAGCTAACCATTTGTTGGATGTAAACAAATAATTCTGTGTTGTACAAGAATGAGATGACAATCCAGACAATCCAGTGCAAGTAAGTTTTTTAGAAAGCTTACTGCATGAAACCCAGTGGCCTATATGAAGAGAACTTACATTATTTAAAATATCGGTGTAAACTGGATTAGACCTCTACTGTAGACAAAACATGAACATGACTAAGCCATATAGTATCAAGTAATTCACACTTCCAGTAGTAGATGAGCATTTTGAAAAGTTGTACTCTGGCTAGAATAGTTTTGGCCTTATTGCCATCAAATGCCCATTTCCCACTGCTGGAAGCAATGTTAAAAAAGGGCTGGCCCAAAAAACCCAGAGCTGTCAATCCAACTCTGGAAACAGATGCAACTGAATAAACCCTGTTTTACCCAATTGCACTATTTGGTACCTCAAAATTAGTTATTTTACTCCCCACAGAAATATCTGCATTATCTTCCATTCTACTAGACTGAAGCCATAAATATTTGTCTGAATGAACTAAATTATTTGGGAGCTGAGAAGAAAAATGATGAACAGAGTTCATCTGATTTGGTATAACAATAGGCAATCAATTATCCTTAAATGGTTAAGTCTGAATGGAAAAAAACTATGGTCCTACTCATAGTACAATTTTTCATTACATCATTTTTTCTAAAAATCATTTTGGATAAAAAACATATTTGGCTTATTATGCCTACAAAAAGGCAATTCATTTCATAATACATTTGTTTTTAAACAATGAAAATTTTTTTACGGAATTTACTGACAACTGTTTTTGGACAATGTTCAAAAAAAGCATTTTTTTAAAAGTAAAATAGTGCTTCTGAGGTCTTTAAATATTTTTGGTACAAAAAATAAGTGTTTTCAATGGTTATTTCAATACTTTGCTGTAAATTAAGAATTGTTTCTCACATCAAATGGTTCCATTAGGCACATTCAAGTAAAACCATAAAATATCCAAGTTAAACAATGACACAGCCAAACATGTGGCTTGATAAAAGTTAAGAGTTCGTCCATTCTCTGGAATGGAATAAAATTGTCACTTCCATTAACCCGAGACTCGTGGTTTTGTTGTTAATGTCCATTTCTATCATACAGAATAGTTCCTTTGAAAAACAAAAACAAAAACAAAAAAACAAAAAACAAAAACAAAAAAAGAGTTCACTTATTCTGCACTCAGAATAACCAGCGAGGAATCTGCACTTCAAAAGGAAGTGAAACTGAAAACATTAGGTGAAATTTCATAGTAGTTGAGAGTTGACTCAACACTGGCATCAAATGGACTATTGAAGTTTTAGTGGTGCCAGTTAATGGGCATTGTGTACCCAATCCAGAATAATCAACACCATGCTTCCGATCATCACCACTACGCCACTCAACAGGAAGAGCAAAGCCTGCAATGAGCACAGAGAGAACACTGATCAGCAAGCAACAAAATATGTTACGTTCAACATTCCTCTTTCTACTTTTAAAAATGGGCTTGTCATTACTAAAATTACAGCAATATTTTACAGAACTACAGTTTCCCCTTGCTAAAGATATTTAAATGGTCTTAAGTAATCAAAGAGTCTTCTATAATACAAACTAACTCTCTCTGAAACCTTCCAAAATTTCACTATTAAATTTCTTTCTCTCAAATTAAAAGGTAAATCATTTTCTTTGCTGAATAAACTACTTTGTAAAGTAGCACTGGGCTGGATTTTTTCAAAGCAAAAACTGAAGTCACAAAAACAAACCCAAGTCATCCTAAAATGCAGCCTGAGTCCAGGCCAGGTCTTTCTAAGAGACAGAAGTTTACTTCTAATCCTACCCTTCAATTACTGCCACTATATACTTTGAGTAAACAAGATACAGTTATTGGCTTATAAACAATTCTAGTACTTTAATCAGACTAGAATGGTAGTAGAGAATAAAAACTGAAAAGCAGTCTTTTTTCCTAAACAGACCCACCAGAATCATTTACACTGAATATATCATACCCTTTGATAGCTTTGCTTTGAAGATGGGTTTTCTTGCTCGACTAAACACCCCATCTTTTTCTCTTTTATATACTCAAGGCCCATTTAAGTGCCTGTCACACAAGAGGCAGCCCCCAAAATACTGGTTCAACAAGTGCTAAAAGCTAAGTATTTACCTCTCTAATATCTAATAACTTTCTTGCAATTAAGTTAAGCATGTATTAGATGACAAACTGTCTTTCACCTCCTTGCCCCCAATCTTTCATCTGTGAAGCACACTGTTATAGAAATATTTACTAGAAACTTAAAAGTGAAACTATTAACAAATGATACCTAGAGACCAAAATTAAAATCGGTTGAGGAATTTGTTATTGGAAGATTATTAGTTTCTATAGCCATAATCTCTTACTCACCCCAATCTTTTGCACAGACTTCATAGACTCTTTCTTAACTAACTTGATATAGAAGGCAGACGGAAGAATAAAAATCAACATAGCAGCTGCAGATGCACCTGTAAAAGAACATTTACCATTTCTTGAGAGTTCAATAAACCACTTATCATCCACTGCTTAAACCTTAAATTCCTGATACTTAAATCAAGCTCGATACTTTCTAAAACTTACCAATGAAACCAAAGATATCTCTAATAGTTGGGACAAAGATGACAAGCACATTGGTAAATGCCAAGATGGATATTGTAATGAGACCATGACGCCACCAAGTGAAATCTTTTGTTGGACAAAACAACTGGGTTATGGAACTCCGGATCTGCAAAAATAAACAAACAGATAAATGAATTAAAGTTTCAACTTTAATTAGTAAAAAAATAGAAAACCTATTTAAAACAAGCAGCTATTTAAATAAAATTGTGCCTCTTCATCTACTGCTGTTTTCTAAACATATGAACACTGCAAGATCATTTAACACCTTCAATTATAAAAAACATGCCCTGGGAGGTTTTAAAAATTTACAAAGTATTTTTTAAAGCCCCCTCAAAACAACCATCAATTCCATATTGCTCTCATGGGGTTTCCCTTCTCCCAGAAGATAAAAATCGCACAAATCTTCACATTTAAACTCATTCCTACGGAAAAGAGAGCAAGTGATTACTTACTGGGAAAATAACCACTGGAACTGTCAGGGTGACAGCCATTAACACAGCCAAACGGACAATGAGGAGAAGGATATCAGCTCCCAAGACTTTAGAGTATGTGTGAAGCAATTCGGACTCAACTTTTTCTGTGGAGAAAGACAAAAACAAAACTTTAAGTGTGCTGTTTTCTCTGGAGATTAGGTAGAAAATCTAACTTGTGGCAAAATTTACAAAGTTATTATTATTACTCACTCACAAAATGACTACCAACTAAGAGGCTAATAAGATTAATTTAGAATTAGGGTTAATGCAATTAAAATAACATTGTAGGAAAATTTTTCTAAATACCAAGTAGAGATTTAGCCACATGACCCCCATTAAAAACAACAGGAGCTAAACAGCTAAATCCCATGATTTGGCTTACACTTTGTATGTGTTGTATAATTTGAAAGTGATGGGAAGAAAAAGGTAGGATGAACGTTGATATTAAGTATATCATAAAAAATGGCATCAAATGACTAATGGTATACTTTCGAACCTGGATTCTAAAAATTATTGATTAAATATACTATAGGAAATTCTAAGCTCTAAATTCACTTTCTTATCACAAATGAAATATACTAAAACAGGTTGAATTTTAAATAGAATTATACATATTAAAATATCAATTTAATTTCACAGTGTGATTCTTTTTTTAAAAAACAGACATTATTTACCAAAAAATGTCAAGTATCCAAAAAGGGCAGCAAACAGGTACATGAGAAACATAGCAAAAAATGAAATCTTGGATACATTCATCATCCTTCTACGGCTGCGGCTATGTAAATTCAAAGAAAAACAAAAATATTTATTAGCAGTAGTTATAGCAGTAATCACATAATTTTTTCCCAATAAATCTATATTAAAATAGGTATAGCACTCACTCTTTCAGCTCTTCGTAAATGGGAAGAATAGCAGGATGACAAACAAATGAAAAAGTCAGAATTGGGACAGCATAGACGGTCTGCAAAAGATATAAAAATGTACTCAATATCCCAATGTAACAAACTCATGTCTTATCACAGTTGTGCAACTTATATTTCATATGTTCAACTGTTATAATCAAAACCTACAATAGTTTTCCTTACATAATTAAATTCCAATCTTCTCATTTGCTCACTATGTGTGATCAGTATCCTAACTTCTGAATGTGTCAATTATTAACATAATATATTTCATTTCCTATTCCATTTTTAAAAATACATTTTTATTGATTTCAGAGAGGAAGGGAGTGGGAGAGATAGAAACATTGATGATGAGAGAGAATCATTGATTGGCTGCCTCCTGCATGCCCCCAATTGGGGATTGAGCCTGTACTCGGACATGTGCCCTTGGTCGGAATCGAACCTTTATTCTGCAGGCTGACCCTCTATACACTGAGCCAAACCAGCTAGTGCTCATTTCTTAATCTTTTAAGACACAAACCAATGCTTTCTTCTCAGTCCTCAATAATAAGCTAATCATGTATTCTAAAGAGCAGCTCTTACCCCTCTTCCTTTACCTTGGGAGTTATTTTTAAATTTCCAGTAGTTTCCCCCCTTTTCTTCCCTAAAATCTTCCTTTCAGAAAATGAAGATTATATTTAGTTACCTGTGAGTTGAAGAAAAAATAATGTGGTTTGCAAGAATCATCAGTCGTGTTAAATGCCATATAAGGTAATGAAGCTGTTGGCTCTATGAAGGTGCTGTTTACTGCATCTTCAAAAGGACAAGCAATCTCAAATTTCTTGCAAATCACCTGAAAATATATTATTTTTCATTTGTTAAACTGAATGATGTGACAGGGCTTATAAAAAATTAAATCTCTAGCTTTAAAGAAGTTATACCTACCACGATCAGAAAGAACAGCATACACAACAACGAAAGGCCACTGGTATATCCCAAATATCCTGGCGGGGGGGGGGGGGGGGGGGAGATAAATGTTAATTTAATGAAATAGGTTTAGGGCAAATATATTTTCTCTACTAAATAACTCAATTCTGCTTGGAAGACTTCAATATGGCAACAATATTAAGTTTCTAATTCTTACATACTAAGCTATAGAATTAGTTAAAAATAGTTGATAATTAAAATAAAAACTTTCTATTATTTACAAAGTACACGATATTATAAAATGTCAACACCATATTTTAGTGCCTTGGTAGTGATTGTGCTAGGATTTGAAAGACCTAAAGAGGTTTGTATGCTGCAACTCCTAAAGATATGTTTTTAGAGCTTTTTAGCTCTCAATGTCTATTAAGAGAAAGCCAATTAGCTAGTGAGAGGATCATTTCGTCTCTTTAGAGATGGGTTTGCTTACCTAAATTTTTCAGCAGTGATAAAGGAAGAATGAGCAGCAACGACACCAGTAGAACCAAATAGTCACCGTTCAGATACCACAGTCTGAATTAAAGAAAAGAAAAACAAGGTCAAAACCAGTCACAGATATTCTCAGAATATACACATCTTCTCACAGGACTCATTTTATATAAATACTATAAAAACATACACAAAAAGATAGGTTTGGAAGTATCACGTATTCAAAAAGCCTATAAACAGGAGTAAATCTCTAACTTTGGTGCTAGATGAATGTTCACTGAGGTTAGGAATGGGGTATGAAACAGTATAACTTTTGTCCCACTGTTTGCTCTGGGAAGTCTGCCAGTTGATTCATAACATAAAACACTTCTTAAATGCTTGCTACTAATATAGGGAACAAAGAGGCACTGTTAAGCCAGTAATCTTATCTTTGAGCATTTTTAGAAAAACTGTACACCAAACTTTGTCATGGCTTTGGCTTGTAATTTTTAATGCTAGAAACAAGGAAATTTTAAAATAAGCTACTTTCAGAAATTTGTTAGCAAATGTACATATGAAATACTTCAACAAAGAAATTTTTTCACACATAGACAAAATACATAGGCAAAAACAAAACAAAACAGAAAAAAAACAATCCCCAAACCAGGACTTATTCCAGGTTGTCAAGAGTATATTTTAATACCTTGACCCACCTTAAATCCAAAATTAGTCAAAAGATCCCTCCTGAAGTTAAGAGAAAATACTACCCAGAAGTCCTAAGAGTTCTAGCAATATTTTTCCTTCATCAACTATACCCTCTCTTTCAAATCATTATTTCAAATTCTAATTGCCCTGTGAATTCTGCTCCACTCACTTTAGCAACCAAGATCCAACAGAAAACTAGTATCTATAGATCAGGTTACCAAAATAAATTTCTAAAGCATGGAGGTAACCACAACACCTCTGGATTTTGAGCTAAAGGGCTGCATATAAGTGGGGAAGTAAATTATCTCCTCCATGTTTACTTTAGATAAAAACCTGTTAGTAGCCTGGGATGGAAGGATAAAATGTCTACATCATGGTCATACATTTCTGATATTACAAATTTTACACAGATTAAGTTTTAAGAATTTCTAATTTACAAAAAGCAGATAGGAATCGGTTTTTAACATAATTCAAAGTTGTAGTCCTAACGTAGGTTGGGGTGTTATTCAGCTATAATTTCTAAAGAGTAAATATGAAGAGAAAAGTTTAGAAAACCTGTTTTTACATGTAGGTTAGAACTTAATTATCCAGAGTTACAGGACTAGCTACCATCTTTGGCCTTTCATTCTCCAAAGTTCTCAGTTTTAACAGTAACATTTACAGTAATTTACTGATAATCATTTTGTACCCAACTTTGATAAAATGTATCTAACTGTTTTAGACTAGAATTGTTTCTTATGAGTAACCTTACTTAGCACCTACCCAGTTGTATCTTCAATGTTCATTAATGCCTTGATCACCAAAGGTAACTCATATTTCACTATGAAGAGGTAGCTTGACATAGCTGGAGGGAAAGAAATTATACCATTACAAGTGCAAAATGTGGCACGTGACACCAAAAGTAACGTGTCACCACTCCGCTACACAAAGCAAAAAGTCTATCCAAATCACCTTTCAAAAAATTCTTACCTCCGATATTTTGCATTGTAATCGATCCAGAGGCTGCAAGCTTTCCAACCATTCCAAATGCCTTGTGTCCCAACTGTTCATATGATAAAGACCCTATAATTTGAAGAACGCAGTAGTGTGAAGCAAGTATTTTATACAGGGAGCAAAATCATACAGGCATAATTGTTTCAGAAACACCAAGAATGCTACCATACCTCCTTCATTGGCAGTCTTCAAAAGGAGATGAACAGAATACAGGGAAAATATTGACACAAATGTCAAGAGAATTCTGATGAGAGAAAGAAAAGGTACGAGGTTATAAACAAGCATAGCTCTATTCAAAGACAATTCTTCAGTGTTGTTATTTGAACATTAAATATGGAACTTGTCCTACTATTTCCTGTGCTAGATAGCATGTCCTCAAGAATGACACTCTACTGGCTCGAGTATCAACATATTCTCTTACCTAGCCCTAAAAAAACTTACATCATATCTCAGGAAATAAAATAGGTTCTACAGTATTGGTAAGGGCAGGAGTTTACCCATTGAACCAAACATGCAGGGAGGTATGGAAAGCCAAGCTTTAAAGTGGTGGAGTTATGAGACTTATAATTTGATTCTGACACCGTTAGCTGCATACTTGCCACTTGTCTGCACTTTAATAGTTCATTTTTACCTGTAAAATGGTGATAATACCTGCCAGGAAACCCAGCCTACAAGAGTACTTTTGAGATCCAACTGAGATAGCATAAATCAGAAAAGCAACTAACGTGACAATATATATTGCATCCTATGGTGTGGAATACAGGCCCAGCATTGTCACAAAGTTAAACAATGCCTGTGCTATTTAGAACAAGTAGACTTATTAGTCCAACTGTCTAGGCTATAGCCTCCCTGGAATAGGGTGGGAGAAAAAAGAACTGGGACTAAGGTTTCCTAATGTTTCCCTTTAGGGCACAGGTTCTCTCTCATTCCAACTTTATTTTCCTCCCCCAGGGCAAGCCAAGAAAAATATAAATTTCTTTTTAGTAGAAGGAACAACAAATCAAAATCAGGGAAACTCTTATAGAAAACTCTAAACTCTGCAAACAAGAAGACAGTCAAATGTTTTTGATTCTGTAAGAGCAAACCGAATACAGTACCATATAAGGTCTGGCAAAGAAACTGATGCCTGTTAGTTAAACATAGGTGGTGACATCAAACTGCTCTTCCAATGCCAAATGTTTTATGGGGTCTAAATCTGAGGTGGGAAAGGACAATCATCAGCCTAACCTCTAAGTAGACAAAGTTGTTGGTTTAATCAAAAACGATTTTCAAAGTATGCTGACAAATCCAGTCCTCCTTTCCTTATGCTGAAATGACAACGAGGGATGCATGGACTTCAGAACCTTTGAGGTTTTCTTTCAACCTCAAGATTGATTCTACTGGATAAGGTGAGCTACAGAGTAAAATACTGATGGATTAAAAACTACTTTAGCATTCCTGATACTATTTAACCATAATCATCAAACACAGAGACCCTATTAAAACATAAATAATTTCCAAAGTACATGGCTAATATATCAGAATGTGGTTTTACCTATGAAACTGAGATGCCATGTAAAATACTGCACTAGAACCCCACTTAAGAACTGCTTCCAGTTTTTATAGTAAGAGTTAGGAAGGCTTTCAAATATTTAATAATGATGCCATTCAATTCTCCCACTAAAAACTTTGGAACTCCAGGGGCTTTTCTATGTAAATTTCTGGTCCTTCACTTTAGTAAGAGGTCTCAAAAGCCTCCTGTTAATGAAGGAAGCTTAATTCTGGCTTCTAAAGCTCAAACTGTGCTTAACTTCAGCATGGAATTTCACCAAAAAGCAGAGCTTTGCAAAGGTCTGCTTTTCTTTTCATGAACATTTTACTCTGCTGGGAACATAACTTGAAGAGAAGACACCAGTCAGCTAACAAAATGTCTATCTGTCACAAAGGGACAATTCCATGTTTCTTCATCTGTACAACAAAATCAATCATACATCTTACATAGAAATTGACTTAGCCAGAAGCCCAAATGTACTTAAACTTAATACCTATGACATAAATATCATTGAAAATGTATGCTGAATTTTACTGTATTTTTTTGTTTTGTGCTTTTTCCCCTGGAACTAAGGTCCATACTTTCTACTACATTCTCCAAGGGACAGTGACCCCACAATGGTTAAGAACCACTGCTCTAAAATCTTCTATAGCTCCAAAACTCTATTCTAGGTATACATGCTGGAAAGCACAGGAGTAACTAATTCTAACTTGACAACCAAGAAAAAAAATACCATTTAGAAGCAGGTACTTATTAAAACATTAATTTTTTGCTATGGCATATGGCAATCAAATCTAGAATAAATATTAAAAAAACGCATATGGGTTGCTTTTCAGTTGCTTTATGACTCACTTTTCTTAAAACAAACATATTTCAGGTTAGCAAATACTACATCTTATATACATTTTAAATTTTTTGTTTTCCTTAAACATGCAGGGGCCACAGGTCCTTGGGGAGTCTATGCCAATTTACCAAACTGATTTGGAAGTACTATGCTTATTAATATTTTTTTGCTTCAGATTTTTGCCAAATAAAATTTCTAACTACCCTGGATTTATCAATAGTTCCTTTAAAATATCCACCTGTTAATACTTTGTCTTAACTATTCCCATTGACTTAAAGACTTTAGACTTAATTATCAGTTTTAATTGTGGTCCTATTCTTCCCTAACTGGCTTTCTTGATATCATGCAATTATATACCAGAATAAACTATTTTTTTTGTTTCTCGTATTTTAAATTTTAAGCAAATGATTTTCAAGTTAGTTTCTGGGGCCAAAACGCATTGTATCATCATATTAACTGCCCTGCATGGCAGACTCACTACTTACACATACTTACATAAACAGAGCAATTCCAGTATTAGCCATGGCATAAGAAAGCCCAAGGATTCCACTGCCCACAATCGCATTGCTCAGATTAAATACTGACATTCCAAAGGAAGTAGTACCTGGATGCTACATAGAGGGAAAACGATAACCAAACATATAACAATAATTAAATGGAGAAAACCAGCTTTGGGCAAGTTAGATTTGAAATCTAAAAGTAAAACTATTCTTTCACTCCATAAAGCCAGACACACAAATTATTTATTATTTTTAACTTACAAAGTCTGTTTCATACTTCTTTTTCCCCAAATTCGACTCAAGTAAAAAGTTCTGGTTTTCAGGATCCACATCTGCATAATGGCTGCAGAAAAGAAAACAAACAAAAAAAAACATAAAGAGAAAAACATCTTAAGTTGGATCGAAATAGACAATGGAACGCTTTAACACAAAACAGCCCTTTAGTTGTCACACACCTTCATTTAAATGCTTAAGTTTTAAGTAGGGGGTCGACTTTCACGCCAGATACTGTCATTGCAATAAGACAACCGAAGACTCTTTCAGAGATCATTCTCCAAGCGCTACAGTAATTTAAGAAACAGAAGCAAAAGCCTCCTTTAAAGAAAGGACGGAACTTCTCCCACCTTTTCAGAGCGGCTTGCTTGGTGGGGTAGGAGTAGTTGAAGTCGCTGTTGGAACTGTAACTGCTGCTGTCCTCATCCGGGGAAATACTGAACCTTCCCACTTCGGCTTTCTTCATGCTGGGCACCGGGCGGAATCAGATGCTGCGAGTAACACTGGGCTCCTTTTGTCCTTCGCGTGCGCCGCCCCGCGCGTCCGCCCGCCCGCCTGCCTGCCTGCCTGCGGGCGAAGGTAGAGGCGGCGCGTCAGGACCCGCAGCGCCCGCCCAGCCCGCGTCACGTGACGCCGCCGGGCGGCGCAGCGCGGCTGATTCAGCCCCCGCCAGGCGAGTGGAAAAGTACCAGCCTCGCGCGCGGGGCGGGGGGCGCGCCGAGGGGCGGAAAAGTACCGACGGCGAGCCGCGGAGAACAAAGATGGTCCCGCCGCGGCGCCGCGCCCGCCGAGGCCCCGCGCCCTTCGGACCCCGAAGCCCCACGGCAGATTTTAGTATTTCAGCCTCCCGCGACCCCAGTCTGCGGGAGGGGTGCGGTGAGGTCTGTGGCTGGACTCCCCAGCCTCTCTCTGGTCGTGCACAGGCACGCAGGGCGCACAGCCCACCCAGGCATTGGCTAGGTGTGCATGCCGCCCAGGCGCACAGAGAGCTCCCCGCTCTCAGCATTTGAAACAGCAGTGCCGCGGAACCCGTCCTTTCATGCCCCCCCCCCCCCGGGGGGGGATGCCCCTGCGGCCGTTAGCCCACCGAGGGGGCGGAAAGGGCAGACGGAGTCTCCGTCGAGCAGGGGAGGGTGACCGTCCCCGGGAGCCCGGCGGGTTTGTTTACACCGCACGCCCGTGCCCTCGAGCACTCCGTCCACTGGCATGTGGCTGGCGAGCGCTGGCGCCGCCGGCCCCTCCTATGCCCGGAATGGCAACTGATGCAATATCGATCGCCGATTGTCAAACGTCCGCGGCCCGTCTTCCCCAACCGCGGCCGCTGCTACACTAAAAACCCAAACCCACCTCCGTGCCCCCGGTTTCCAGACACCCTGGACTTCATTATTTTTATTCATGCAAACCAGTCACAAGACTTGCCGCAGCGGAGACGCGGGCCTGGCTGGCTCCCCTCCCCCTAACGGGAGAATGCGGTTCCGCTCCGGGCGGGCACGAGGCCCCCGCGCCGCGCACCCCTCCCCTGTCCGAAGGTGGGCGGCGACCCCCCGCTAGTGGGCCGGGGTAGGCCGGGGGATAAGGTTGGCCCCGCCAACCGTAATCGCCTCGGGGAGGGGGGAGGAAACGACCCCCGCTGCTGCCTTCCCGCCGCGGCCCCTCCCCCACTCCCGCCCGGGCCTCGCTCGCGCCCTTTGCAGACCCCCCCGCGCGCTGTTACCTCGGTGGTCTCCGCTCCCGAATCCCGGAATGTCACGCGAACTCCTCCGGTGGGTTTTTCTCAAACAAAATCGTAAACAAAACAAAACAAAAATCTCCCCCCCCCAACAATAAGCAGGAAAAATAATTTTAGTAAAAAAGGGAAATGGCAAGTTGCCCCCCAATCGTGCGGCGTCCGCCGTCTCAGGGGAAAGGCGCGAGTGTGCGGGAACGCGTGGTCGGGCAGCGGGGGGTGGTGCGGGGCGAGACGCTCCGGGGCAGCGACGTATGGAGACTCCGGAGTGGCACGGGGAGCGGCGGGTTATAGCGGCCACCCCGAGGACGCGTCAGTGGGCGGGGCGGGGCCGGGCTCGGGTGCTTCTTTGTGTATCAACATCACCTGGCCCCGCCCCCGGCCCGCAGAGCCCGCCCACGGGCGCCCCCCACGCTCCGGAATGCCAAGCCTTCTCTCTCTGGGTCCCCGCTCAGCCTGGGAAGATCCCCTCCACCCCACGGTTCCCTGTTCATTTCTGCCCGGATTGGTAGCCAACATATGCGGTTGTCTAAGGAATCTTCTCCAAATTCCCCTCGGTCCGTGTTACCAGCAGTTTGCTTTCTACTCAAGGCATTTTGGGGGACGCATTCCGCGCACCCAACCCTTTTCTGCGTGTTGTTTTTATGATTTACGTGGGGTATCTTTTCCTTGCAAACTTGGGCTGACGCCGGCAGCAACGTGGTCTCCATGGTCGGTTTCTGTTCTCCTTCTTTCTTCTTCATCTGGACCTGCTTTCACTCTTTAGCACAATCCCGATTAGTTGGGGTGGCAACTCCGTTTCGGGATCTCCTTTATGTATGAACATGGAAAACCCTACAAGGGGAAAAGCTACATCCTGAACAGCAAGCCCGATCCCTAGATAGGGGGCCCCGGTTGGGGGGGTGGTGGCGGGGCGGCAAAAGAGGTGGTAGGAGTCCCCAGTTTTTACTTCGCACATTTCACTCATTCCACCCTCCCCACCCCCACCCCAATTTGAGAGCGCCTCTCGCCCTCCGCGCCGTTCTCTCCCTGTATTTACAAAGGCGCTGCCTCCGTTGGGATGCGGGTCCGAGACTTCCGAGCCCGATCCTTCCGTTCCAGTCATGATGTGTCTTGCTGAGCCAGGCAACTGTGGGCCCTTCCGCTGTGGAATGCTCGGTGCTGCCGGAAAGGCAGGATCCGTCCTTTGCTGGAAATAAAAGGCCTCTTACGAGAGATAAATGTTTGTTGAATGAATTAATAAACGAGTTTGACCTACTGCTCTTTTCCTTTTGGGGACGTGGGAAAGGATTGGGCAGGGCATGGAGGAAACGGTTGGGTGTGATGACAATTTTTGCTTTCAATGCCAAGAGCCGGAGGTGTTGAACTGTCTTTTTGTAATGGTTGTTTGATTCATGCTTTCAAAGGCCAAGCTGGGGCATATCTAATTCAAGTGGCTTCCAACTGAGGCCTGATGTGCTTGGGGTTTGGCTGTTATGCTTTGGGCTAGAATGCATGGAAAACAGTGCTCCTGCCCACTTTTTGCCAAAGTATACCACCAAAGGCTTGTTGGTAAGAAGTGTTATGATTTTTCTTTATGTTCAAACTAATGTTTTAGAAGAGCAGCATTTTTCAAACTGCAAAACAGGACCGAGTGGTAGATAGTGATGAATTCAGTGGATTGCCATGAGTTTTTTATTCTTTAATGCATAGAATTAAAAATAATCAGTATGCCATATATGGTGGTGCTAATTACTATTCTGTAAAACTTTAATTTTATCATGCATACATATGTATATATTCTGAGTTATGACATAAAATGTATTTCTCACTATGGGTTGGTATCAAAGAATTTTGAAAGCTACTAAGAGCAAACCTATCCTAAGGCAGAAAAATAATCACAAATACTAGTGTCAACTCTGAATTTTCAGGACTGCATTGTCAAGGTAGATGGTTAGAAGTTTTTATGGGGCAGATAGTTATCTTTTGTAGAATTATTTGACTGTTACCACCTGAGAAAATAGAGTGGTTTTGTTTCCTGAGGGCTATAACGAGTCCAGTGGACCTTCCCAACTTGTTAAACAGCTGATCTTTAAGACAAAATTCTATTTATCCAACATCTCAATGTCCCTGAATTGGGCTTAAAGACTAAATTTGCTTCCCTCTACCCTCCATTTCCATCCAAATAGTTTTGTTCTCAGGTTGGCTTTCATGGCTTTCTTTGATCTGGCCCTAGCCTATATTTCTACCTTTATCCCTCATTATTCCTCCTGGTCGCCAGCTTCTAAGATAGCTCCTAAGGAATCCCACCTACCTCCTAGTATTCATGCACATTTCTAATCCCCTCTCCTTGAATAAAGGTTGAACCTAGTGATATTCTATTAAGTGTAAGTGATGGCATGTCACGTCTAGGATTAGGTTACAAAAAGACTCTGGCTTGCATCTTGCTCCCTCTTGCTCTCCCTCATTTGCTTTGAGGGAAATTAGCTGCCATCTTTGAACTGTCCTATGGAGAGGGCCATGTGTCAAGGAACTGATGTGTCTGGCAGTAGCCAGGGAGAAGCTGAGGGTTGCCTACAATCATATGAATAAGCTTGGAAGCTGACCTTGCTTGGTTGAACCTCAAGATGACTGCAACCTTAGCTGATACCTTAGCAAGAGGTCCCAGCCCTTTCACAGAACAAAGTGATAATAAATGTTTGTTGTTTTAAGCTGCTAGGTTTTGGCATAGTTTATTACTTAGCCATAGATAACATACATTCCCCTTTATATACTCTATGCTTTTGCCAAAATGTATTGCTCAGTGTTCTCAATACAAACCATTTCCCATTCAAACTGGTCTCATTGCTTGGAGTGTTCTTCATACCTTCTCTTCCCTGCCATTACTATAAATCTAAAATTTGTCTTGCCTTTGAAGCCCTGCTTAAATATTAGACCTTTCATTTATTTTTCTTTATTTGATGCTCTCATTAGAAACTGATCTCATTCTACTTTGAACTTAGTGCTTTATAATTATTTTTTGTGACACTTTTAAAAAAATCCTCACCTGAGGACATGTTTTCCTTCCATTTTAGAGAGAGAGGAAGGGAAGGGGAGAGAGAGAGAGAGAGAGAGAGAGAGAGAGAGAGAGAGAGAGAGAAACATTGATGTGAGAGAGAAACATTGATCAGTTGCCTCCCATAGACACCCCAACCGGAGATCGATCCCATACCCTGGGTATGTGCCCTGACCAGGACTTGAACCCAAGACCCATCAGTGCTCAGGAGATGCTCCAGTCAAGACAGCCATACTAGCCAGGGATGTGGCACTTCTTTTTGCGTTGTCTGTGTACTAGATTTTATGTTAGGGTCTTTTCAGGGTAAAATCTGGTTAATCACACCCAGCCTGATCACTTATAAAAAGAAGGTACTTTTTCAGTATATGGATGAATTAAATAAGTTTTTCTCTTTATAGCATCTATCACCAACTGAATTATATTTATTTATTTACTCATTTCTTGGTCTTTCTCACTACAATGTAAGCTCCATGAGGGCAGGAATTTAATCTGCTTTGATCACTGTCAGCTCCAGCACCTAGAACAGCGTCTAACAATATATTGCAGGAGTAAATAGTTTTGAATTTCTCTAGGACCAGGAGAAAACACATTATCTAATACAGGTTTCCACCCCCACCCTCACTCCATCCACCTTCGAAAGTAAAGCCTACCTATGAAACATTTGTAAGCCATTATGGCTTAAAGCAGTGTTTCCCAACATTGGACACATGCCCCACAGGGGAGCAATTTGATTTTTAAGGGGGGGGGGCAATTGAGAATGAGTTATTAACAGTGAATTTTTTTTTGCATTTCTTATGGTTCTAGGGGCCTCATATACAGTATATAAATATATATTGTGACATATTTATGCATCAGTTCTCTATTATATGTTTTGAAACTTTATTTGCTATATTTTTATATCACTTTCTATTATTATTATTATTTTTTTTACAATTTCTTAGTGATTTCTCCTCAGTACTTCAATTGTCCTTTCGTTCTTTTATTTTTCTCTTTCATGGATGCCACGTTTCTTGGAAGCTTGTTTAGACCAAGTTAATGGCCTTTTAGGCTTCCTCCACGTGAATAGGAGTTCACTTTTTTAATAATAAGAATTATATGTCACGAGGGAGGGGGAGGATTAGGATTTTAGAGATGCTTAGGTGGGGCATGGCCAAACAAAGGTTGGGAACCACTAGCTTGAAGCAAAGAAGCAATTACCATTAATTTATATGCTGGTGATGAGTGTAGCTCCCAGGGAAGGAGCTCTTGGGTGCCACTCTTGCTGCTTGGGATATGTAATGCCTCTATAACAGCTTGCTGCGAAACAAATGAAAGCTGTTTTCACTTTTTTCATAGAAGTGAAATCCTTTTTGAGTTTATTTCTGTTAGTGAAAACAGGTACTACCGTAGGTCTTTTGTAAAAGCGAAGAGGAGTAAGGTGAATGAACTTTTGAAAAGTGGGGATGCCTTGTATGTCTAAAGGACATCTATTGCATCCAATAAGGGTATTGGCCAAAGCAGAACTCTTGATTTCCCTAGAAAACTGTTCTCCTAATTTTTAGTGTTTAAAAGACTAACACCGCCTTTCATGAAAGAGTTCAGGCCCCAGGGACTCATCTTGAGCTCTCTTTTTTTCTCAATTACCCAGTCTATTAGCAAGTTTTGAGGGATCTGCCTTCAAAAAATTCAGAATCTTGCCAATTCTTACCATCTCCACTGCTTTGGTTCTAATGCAAGCAACTATCACCTTTCTCCTGGTTCACTGCAAAACGCCATAACCTAACTCTTCTCTGGGCTTCTCTACTTGGTGCTCAGGGTCCATTCTCTGCCCAACAGTCCAAAAGATCTTCTCAGACATAAATCAAATCCATTAGTTAAAGGGATACATTAGTTCCTGTATCTAAAGCCCTCCAGTGCCTCCTAATCTGAATAAAGTCCATATTCCTTACTCACTCTGGCTTCTCTGGTTTTGTCCTTGCCCATGTCCTCAAACCTCATCTCCAACCATTCTTGTCCTTTGACCATGAACTAGCCACATTGATCTTTCTTCAGTCCCAAAAACACTTTAAGTTATTCACTTTACAGGGTTCTGCACTTGCTGTTTCTTTCACCTAGAAATCCCCTTGTGTGGTTGACTTCTCATCACTTAAATACCACTTCCTCAAAAAAAAAAAAATTTTCCTTGACCATCCCAGCAAAAGTTGCCCCCTTCCGTGCATTTCCTCATTGCCCTATTATATTTTTATTGCATTTTTTCATGATGTGAAAACATATTATTTAATCCTTATTTCTTTGCCTGTGATCTCCTCCCCTTTTCTGCATCTTTCTTACCAAACCCCTTTTGGGAATGTTAACTTCATAAGGAAAAGTTTTTGTTTGGCTCATCATTGAATCTTTAGTGCCTAGAACAGTGCCTGATATACAGACGGAGTTCAATAAATCTTAGCTGAACCAGTACATTTAACTTTATCCCTCAGTGCCTACCACATAATAAACTGAATAAACATTTGTTACAATTGCTTGATGGTGGGAAAGCATAGCTTTTTCTTAAGCCCTCTTCTCTAAACCATAAGCATGAGAATTGAGTCTAAGACTTGCTTTCTAATGGCTTATTAGCTAATTAATATGACTCTTGGCTATGTACACAGCCTGACGTTATTGTTCAGAGAGTGCTATTCAAAATTCAAGTTTGGACACTGACATTATGGAGAAATAATAAAATTCTACCACCTAACCTCCTTCCCTCTTCAAAACACATTCTTTCCTTTATTCCAATGATTTTCATATTTTCTTAGTATCAATCTCTCCCAGGTTCCTCAATAAATTCCTCTCTCTATTCCTTTATATTATTCTTATAATTTTGTATATTATTCTTGGGATCATGGCTAGTAGGTACTCAAAAAATGAAGGGTTGTATTTTATCTTTTTAATGCAGCTCCCAAGTCCAAGGCAATAATATTAACTTTGGGAGCACCCTGGCAACTTTGGCATATTTTTCTGGTGTTGAAGAAAACTCAATTAAGTAGCAATTGCTGCGTAACAAATTACTCCAAAACTTAGTGGCTGAAACTCTCAAAGCTTCTCCAAATCAGACAGTCAAGAGCAGTTCAGTTGTGTGTTTTGGTTTGAAGTCTCTCAGGAGGTTGCAGTCAGCTGACAACTATTCTGGTACTGGAAGATCTGTTCCTAAGGAGACTCACTCACATACTGGCCAGTCGGTGCTGCCCAGTTGGCTCCAATCCAAGAAGGCTTCTCCACAAGCTTTCTTTAGTGCCTCACAACATGGCAGCTGGCTTATCCCAGAGCAAGTGATCCAAGAGAGATCAAGGCAGAAGCTGTAATGTCTTTATAAACTAGCCTCAGAAGTCACACTTATTATATCTGCCATATTCCATTAGTCACAAAGGCAAGTCCGGATTCAATGTAGGAAGGAACTCTACGAAGACCTGAATACCAGCAGGTGAGGTCATTTGGGGGCCATCCTGGAAGCTAGTTGCTACAGAGAGGTTGTCAGCAGCAAACTTTTAATTTACAAGAAACACAATGTGCAATAAAAAGTGGTTTAAATAATAAGGACACTTTCTATCTCATCTAGTAGGAAGTCTTCATATAGGACAATCCTAGGGTTAATTCTTGGCCTTCATAATCTCTTTCAAGACTAAGAGCTCACCATCTTTTCACTGACACTTTTGGCAACCTGGAGATGTCTTCTGTCAGGGTCATAGGTTGGATGCAGAGGTTTCAGGGGTCATATGTAAATAGGACCACATCCACTGAAAAAGAAAGGATGTTAGTTCTGTGAGTCAATTTTATTATGAGAGATAATATGTCCTGCTGTAGATATCTCAGATCCTATTGGCCAGAATTGGGTAACATAGTCATGCATAAAAAGCACATTATATTGTGAATCCAGATGTTTGCAAGCATTAATGTTCTGTAAATGCACACCTCATTTTTCAGCCAGAAAAAGAAAATTATGGTACCCACAGAAACTCAAACTTAAAAAAAAATATATAAATAGTTTTACATGTTAGTATAAACATATTCAATTCTGTCAGGACTGTAGAACTTCCCAGACTACCACTATTCTGGTTCTCTTATCTCCTCCCCAAATAAAGGGGAAAGGCATGGTTTGAATAACTACCTTTTGTGGTATTTAGCCATTGACCTTTTCATGGGACCCTGGAATGATCCATTTTGCGAGTTATGGAATGTACTAATGCATGTGAACAAAACAGTATCAGAAAAATGAAGAATTTATTGACCATGGTTCTTTCACGGGGTAAACTGACACCTGCTGATTAGCAGTAAGTGGCTTGGAAAGTGAAATGTGAAAGCAAAATCACAGATGTAAGTTCTCACATATGTGCTTAGAGGTTATTAAGAATTTGCCAAGGTTATACTAAGAATCGAGAATTAAGCAAGAAAACAAGATGTGTGTATACTTAAGACTCACGTGTTTTATTGAATAGTATCCTATGCGCCATTCTTTTGGAAAATTACAATTTTTTTCCAAACTCTTACCCAAAATAAGGTAACTCAAAAACCCTTTATTTTTACACTTCTTGTTAGTGGTGTCTTTTCTTGCCCAAAGAAATGACAGCGACTGAATGATGTGTTCTTTTCAAAATACTCTTAGGCTACAATGGACTTACTTCCTGGCTTTCACTTTCCCGACCTTTCTTTACCCAAGGCTAAGAGACTGAAATAGGAATTTATTAACCTAACATACCGGCAATTCTGGTTCTTAGATGGAAAGCTTTTTAATATCTGGGATTGGTTCCGGGATCCTTACTCAGGTAAATCTCCCACAGTTTTTGGTTGAAATCTTTGGCACCTGGTGTCGTTTAAGACACCTGCATCCAATTCCAAGTCACTTCGTTGTGGGACACCTGGTGCTAATGCCTCTGTTCAGCCCCTCTCCCGCGCAGTGACGCTCACCGGAAATGACGCTCCAGAACCAACCCATCCTGAAACTGTTAAATGTAGTTTTCTTTCTTTTTTTAAAAAAATATATTTTTATTGATTCCAGAGAGGAAGGGAGAAGGAGAGAGAGACAGAAACATCAATGATGAGAATCATTGATCGGCTGCCTCCTGCACGCCCCCCACTGGGGATGGAGCCTGCAACCCGGGCATGTGCCTTTGACCAGAATGGAACCCGGGACCCTTCAGTCTGCAGGCCGAGGCTCTATCCACTGAGCCAAACCGCTAGGGCCAGAAGGGCTTTTCTTGAGGGGAGCCACGTGCATAGCACACCCCCTTTGAGTGAAGTATTGGCATTGTGCAGCCACTTGTCACCCTGGGTGGATGAAGCCAACCAACTCCCAAGTTGCTGTCTCAGGAACACGCTTTATCCGTGGCTGGACACACTAAGTGAGGGGTGTTACAGGATAGGGAAGAGAAGGTGTTTACTTTCCTGGTGGTTCAGGGGGGTAAGTAAAAAAAACACACAAAACTGGGCCGGGCACAGGCTTTGTTTGAACCACGGAGCAGTGCGTTCAGGGCGTGGAAGACAACGTCTCTCGGAAACGTCTTGCCCCTTTGTCTACATCCACCGGGGGCCGTGGGGGGTGCCCGAGTCAGGCTATCGGAGGGAGCGGGGCCCAGGGGACGGCAGCGCCGACGCCGCTCCTTTCCTCTCAGGATGCCAGCGGCTCCTCGCAGGGTCGGGGGCCAGGCCGCCGGGCAGCCCGCAGCTCCAGGGAGGGGCGCGAAGGAAGCGAGGGCAGCGGGTCCAAGGACGAGCGCGGAGCGGCGCCAGCCTGGGGGCTGCAGCGGGCGGGGCATGCGCAGTGTGCCTGGGTGGGGGGTGGGGGGTGGGGACCCGACCCCCGCTTTCCGAGGGGAGGGGGCGGGGGGAGTGAGGGGTGGGCGGGGCCTCCGGCGCGCAGCCCCTAGTCTCCGGAAATTTGCTCCGGGCCCACGTGACCGTGGTTCACCAAGCACCGCCCCTCGAGCCCCGGGGGGAAGTGGAGGAAGCGGGAAGAGGCCGGGGAGAGCGGGTGGGGGGAGTGAGGGGAGGGGGGAAGCGAGAGGGGGAGGTGGGGGGAGGGAAGCGAGACCGGAGAGCAGAGGGGGTGGCGGGAAACGAGACGAGCGGAAGCGCGGGCCTTCCGCTCAGCCCCGCGGCGAGGGAGCGAGGCGCCTGGGAGCGTCCCCGTCGTCTAGCCTCCGCCCCGGGAGGCTGCCAAGTGCGCGCCAGCCACGCTCGCCGCGGGCGCGCCGGCTACTCGCCCGCGACGCGGAAAACCTCGAGAACCCCAAAACGTCAGGGCGAACTCCGGGTGCTTTTGAGGAAAGCCGCACCGGGGCCTCGAGGGCCCGGGGAGTTTTTCGCGGCCGCGCCGCGCGGGGATGCCCGGCTCGGGAGCTGGCGGCTGGGCACGAGCACGCCCTGGTTGGCCCGGGTCCCGCGCCCGTGTACGTGGCTCCCTGACGGGGGAGAACGGCGACTGTGGGGAAGCGAAGCGCCGGAAGGAGGGACCGAGGGCGAGCCTGGGCCTGGGCCTGGCGTCTGGGCCCGCACCAGCTCCGCCCGCTGCCCGCCCCCGACCCCGGAGGAAGGCCTCGAGGTGTGCGGTGCAGATGGCTCCCCGTTAGGGTAGCGGAAAGCCCAAGATGCCCGTCCCTCCTGTGTTGAGAAGATAAGACACAAGCACCCCACCCGCATCTGCTCTTGTCAAGAATCGTTTGTGACAGTGGTCTGCTGACTATCTCGAGTCCTTCTACGTTCTTTCTAGCAATAGCGACCTTTTCCTCAGGTCATTCCGCCAAAGTCTTTGGGAGCAAATTTAAAAACACAAAACCGAACACGAGCCTGAGTGAGCAAGGGCAGGTCTTTAGGTCTTGGTCGACCCGACCGCGTCGCCCGGAAGACAGTTGTGGGTTTGCTTCCCGGGCCTCCCGACCGGCTGGCCGCTGCTGGGGCCCTTCTCCCTCCTTCCCACCCGGAGGCAAAGTCTAGTGCAGGGAATGCGGCCGAACCTGCCGGGGGACCCTTATCTTGCAGGTTTCACCTTTGACTGGAAGTATTTGTGTTGTTTTCTCCTGGGCTTCTGCAGGGAGGGTTAGTGTAATTAATAAGAATAGCTCCTGGTAAGTTGTTTGTAAACACATTGACTATTCAGTGATGACCACCTGTGTGAGGTGGGGGCTGGTGTTCCGTTGTCTCCCTGACCGTATTCCTTCCGGGTAGGAAATCGAAGCCAGAACGAGTCAGATAAAGCCCAAGGCCACCCCGCCTGTAAGTGCCGGAAGTGGAGTTTGAACCCAGATTGTCCAGGGTAAACTCCATGCTAGGATCACGGTGCTATCGAAATTCCCTATTAACAAACGTCATTGCATTGGAATAGTAAATTTACATTTTGGTGGGATGTTGTTTTTCTTTCTTTTTATTTACTTAGCCTTCCTGAAATTTATTTTGGGGAGATGTCTAAATTTAGTTTGGATAGGAAGCCACGCACAATTTGAAAAAGAAACTCCTGTGATAAAATCATGCATTCCAAGCTAGTATGACATTTTTTCTTGTCTGTGAGATTATTGAAATATTTGCCCTAGGAACTTAATTTTTTCAGGAGAAATTTTTGTGGTCATATACCTTTGGCCCCTAGTGTACAATGAACCCTCCAGGGAAATGACAACGAGGCTCTTCATTTGTCAGTGTTCAATAAATATATATTGGCCCTAGCCGGTTTGGCTCAGTGGATAGAGTGTCGGCCTGCGGACTGAAGGGTCCAGGGTTCGATTCCAGCCAACCCTGCCTGAGTTGCGGGCTCGATCCCCAGTAGGGGGCGTGCAGGAGGCAGCCGATTGGTGATTCTCTCTTATCATTGATGTTTCTATCCCTCTCTCTTCCTCTCTAAAACTCAATAAAAATATATTAAATTATATATATATATATATTTTTTTACTGAAATGTACCCAGAAGTGAACACCTTGAAAATGTCGATGACATGATGCAAAGGGAGTTTCGAAAAGAAACATAAATATTGGATAGATTCAGTAGGCAGACGCTATGTTTTTTCTTTCTTTCTGAAACCTTTTCTGCCCTTGAAACCGTTTCCCGGCTCTCCAAGACTGGGTTAGAAGCCTCTTCTATGGCATCTGAGTCTACTCCTGTGGGGGACTCACCACACTGTATTCTCATTGCTTGTTCACCTGGCTCTACCTCCCAGGAGATTCTTAAGTTTCTTGAAGGGCAGGCATTCTGTCCTGTTCAATAGTATGTCCCCAAAGCTCAGCATAGTTGTTTGTCCTAAAATAGGAGCTCAGCAATACTGTGTGGTTAAAAGGATGAGTTTATTGGTCAGCCTTATCTTGTTAGGATGTACTGAATTGGGATTTAACAGAAACCATGAGACTAGCCAGAGGTCTGAGATATATATTTTGTTTTAGTGTGTATATATTCCATTGCCCATTTGTTATTTTGCACATAATAGTTTTTTGATGTTTATTAAATAAGAACAAAAACAACCTGAAAAATTTTGTGCTGGTTAGCTAACTTTATTTCAGCACTCAGTTAATAGTCAGAGTCTTAACCACAGCTTTAATCCTGATCACCCCCAACTGCCCTCCCCTTCTGGCCTGATTGCCCTTAACTGCCTCTGCCTAGGCCCTGCCACCATGGCTTTGTCCGGAAGGATGTCTGGAACGTCTCCCAGTCTAATTAGCATATTACCCTTTTATTAGTATAGATTACTAAAAAATATTTCAGATTGCTTAGCAGTTCTACATACAAAGAACAAAACATTTATATTTCATATAGGATAAAATCTTCTTCCTTAACAGTTGTATTTAAATTAATGCACATTTAAACATATTCAGAACTGGTGGTTCCAAGGGATTCCTCTTTGTGTTCCCTTAAAGTGAATATTCATCCCAATTAAGTAGAGAATCTTAATTTTTTTCTCTTTAAAAATACTCTAATCAATTTGCATCACTGAACAAGTTTGACATTCATTAGATTCAGCTGTGTATTTTAAGCTAGCATGATTGAGAAACTAAAACACTCAGTAATGTTGGTAAAGGACAAGTGCCAGATAGTTTTGGACTGACCAAATATATATGTAATGACATCACACATGCAATACAGACAGTTCTCAGTTTAGACACTCTCTTCAGAAGCAGCCCAACTATAAAACATGCTGGTGTACTTTCTTTAAACTCTCTGGTAGAACGGTGTCACCAAGGTAGCCGTTGTATGAACAAATTAGTAAAAAACATATATATATTCTTGGAATTTCTTAGAGAATGTATAGCTTGAGTTGTAGAGGCAATAAAGAAGCTGCGAAAAACCCGGGGGAATTAGTAGAGGTTATTAGTAGAGCAGATTTGCTTAAGTGGTAACCCCCTGACAAAAATAGTCTAGTTCCATCTTTCCCCACCAGGCCCGCCCATTTTTGCTGAGTTTTTCTCCCATTCCCCCAGTCTTTTAAAATTCTCTGATTTCATTTGTACTCCATTTTCAGTTCTATCAATTCAGAGTTTTCTGGTCTTGGGCAAGTTTGGTAGCTTCTCTGAGCCTCAGTTTCCTAAATTATAAAATAGGAATAATACCATGCTGGTTGTCAAAAATTAAAAGAATTTATTTGAAAATACTTTATAGATTAGAAAACTAATATAAAAACAAAGGATTATGAGTGTGTATATTAATAAAACTCAAGAATACCCCCATCCCCAAGGTTAAATGGCCATCAGTCTTGTGCATATGATGGGAATCTGGTCCATCCGAATATTTAAGCCATTTGATGGTTTGAAAGTTCTTGGTGGGGTAGGGGATAGGTGTTCTGGGAAGTGGAAGAGAGATTTTAAAAAGGAGATGGTCGGCTGTGAAAGAAAATAGTAGAAAATGTGTAAGGAGGTTGAGTAAATACCACCTTTTCCTTTAAGAAATGAATGTAATTGCTTGCATTTTCTACTTCCTTCTGTTTCATTGATTATTCTTAAGGCTAAAGTTTCTGCTTTACATTCTAATTCATCTGACATAGCGTGTTTTTAAAAACTTAGCGTTGCTTACTTTGATTTTCCAGTAGTCTTTTGCTGATGAAGATTCTGTGAAGGGCAAATTCAAAGTGCAGCTGACTGCCACAGCACAGAGTGGAAAGGTGATGGTTGTGGTTATGGGATGGGGACTGGGCAGCTATACCTTTAGCTCTCAGAGAAGCAGTACCAGTCACAGACACTTGCTGGCCATAGGCAGAGGCAGCAGTAGTTAGAACAGACCAATTCAAACTAAACCAAGCAAAAATAAACAAACAAAAATGGGGGAAGAGGGAAAAGAAAAGAAAAAGAAAGGGCGGGGAGGGGGAGGGGGAGGGGAAGGGGAGAGTGAGAGAAGTAACAGCGGAGTAGAAGTGGGTGAAGAGAAAAGGAAGGACACCAAAGAAAATGATGGATAAAATCAGAGTTCTAAGCACAGTACATGTATTAACTCATTTAAGCCTCAAGACAACCCTATGGGGAAAGCACTATTATTATTATTATCTCCATTTGATACATGAGGCAATTGAGGTCCAGAGATGTTGAGCAACTATTCTCAAAATCATATAGCTCCTAAGTGGTAAAAATGGGACTTGAATTTAGCCATTCTGACCCTGGAGTTTGTAATCTTAAATACTATATTAATAGTTCTCAAACTTCCTGGTCTTAGGACCCCCTGCAACCCTCCTTGTACTTTTAAAAATTATTGACAACCACAAAGAGTTTTGTTCAGGTGGGTTATATTTATTTACCATATTAGAAATTAAAACATTTAATTCATTAAAAAACATTAAATGCATAATATGCTAACAACATTTTATTATTTTTATCTTATAATATTTATTTTATTATTTTTTATTGAATTTATTAGGGTGACATTGGTTAATAAAATTATACAGGTTTCAGCTATACAATTCTACAATACATTATCTGTATATTCGATTGTGTGTTTACTACCCCAAGTCAAGTAAAGGGGGAATAAATGGTGATGGAAGGAAACTTGACTTGGGCTAACATAATATTTTAAAGTAAAAATAGCTATATTTTTCAAAATAAAAAAAGGGAGAAAAATGTCATTGCTTTACAGTTTTGTAAATTTCTGCACTATTGTAAACCTCTTTTGGTATGACAATGATTAATAAGAGTGAAGGAAGTAAGAGAAACAGAGTATAAATGATGGGCACTCAAGGTTTGTCTCAGTGAGTGCCCCAATGTGGCCTGAATGAGGAAGACATGATAACTAAAGACTTGTTTCTGAATAATATAGAGCAACATCTGAATTTGTATGCCTAGTTTAATCCTCAATAGGTGTTTGGGTTCTTTCTGTATACTTATAAACATATATATTTACACACAGATTTGTATATATATACTAAAATTCGTGCATGGGGGATGGGGGTCTCCTCAGCTCAGCCTGCACCCACTCCAATCTGGGACCCCTTGGGGGATGTCTGACTGCCAGTAAACTGGCAGTCAGACATCCCTCTTACAATCCGGGACCACTGGCTCCTAACTGCTCACCTGCCTGCACGCCTGATTGCCCCTAACTGCCCCCTCCTGCCAGCCTGATCACCCCTAACCGCCTCTGCCTGTCTGCCTGCCTGATCGCCCCTAACTGCCCCCCTGCCGGCCTGGTTGCCCCCAACTGCCCCTCTGCCAGCGTGGTCACCCCACGCAGCCTGGTGTTCAGTCGTTTGGTTGTCCCTCACTAACCCCCCTGCCGGCCTGGTCGCCCCATGCAGCCTGCTGTTCGATCATCCGTTGGTTGTTTAGGTTGTGATGGCCTCTGGCTTTTTATATACTAGGATATTTGAAGGTCAGTAAAAACTGAGTCTAAAAAAGATTCTGAATTGGAAGGGATTCTTGAGATTATCTGACTAATTCTTAATTTATTGAAGGAAATAGCTGAGGCAGGGTAGGAAAGCAATTTATTGCTTGTTGAACTGCAGATTAGTGGCAAGACTGCTGGTAGAACCCAGGTTTCCTGTTTTTTTTTATTTTTTTTTATTCCATAGAATTAATTAATCTAATTATTCAGCCATTAGGGAAATCTATTTCCAGCAGGAAACTCATGAATTGACAACCATATAATCTACTAGAGTCCTGGTGCACGAAATTTGTGCACTGGGTGGTGGGGGGTCCTTCAGCCTGGCCTGCGCCCTCTCGCAGTCTGGGAGCCCTTGGGGGATGTCTACCTGCTGGGGGAGCGGGCCTAAGCTGGCAGGCAGACATCCCTCTTGTAGTCCGGGACCCCTTGCTCCTTACCGCCCACCTTCTCGCTGCTCCTTACTGCTCAGCTCGCTGCTCCTTAGCACTGCTGTGGAGGTGGGAGAGGCTCCCGCCACCACTGCTGCGCTCACCAGCTGTGAGCCCAGCTTCTGGCTGAGCACCGCTGCCCCTGTGGGATCGCACTGACCACCAGGGGCAGCTCCTGCGTTGAGCATCTGCCCCCTGGTGGTTAGCAACCAGTCGTTCTGGTCATTCTGCCATAATGGTTGCTTAGGCTTTTATTATATAGACTATCGGTCCGGTGCATGACATTTGTGTACTCAGGGGGTGGGAGAGGTTCCTAAGCCTGGCCTGTGCCCTTTAGCAGTCCAGCCCTTGGGGATGTCCGACTGCCAGCTTAGCCCTGCTCCCCAGTGCACATCATAGCGACTGGTCGTTCAGCAGTTCGGTCGATTTGCATATTACCCTTTTATTATATAGGATGGTACATTCACATGCTTCATCAATGCCATTGTGAAAAATTGCCCTTCTTCTCCCCAAATTGCCTCTCCCAAAATGTCTTGGTCTCTTTCATATTTTGTTAGGACTCGTTACCACTTCTTGCTTATTGCCTTTTGTTTCACAAGTACTGTTGCAGAGAATAGGGGATTAATATTGGAAAGAGGTTAAGAATATGAGAAGCAGCAGTTCAGAGCCATCTGAGAACACTGATTGGCCAGTCCCTGTTATCTGCAGGATCTGCTTTTCTTAAGGATGAGCATATTTTGGTCCACAGGTCTCCAAGACAAGCACATTCCTGCCAACAGCATCCTTGGACAAGCTGTTCTGGAATTTGAACTTGCTACTGAAAAGGGGTTAAGTCCAGGACACACACATTCATTTCAGTGGGGGGTGAGCCATAGTTGGCTATGTTCGCACCTCATTATACAACAGTTCCAGGATAAAGTGATTCCAGATGTGCTCTCAGCAAGTACCTAGTACTTATGTGTTTAACCCATTAGGCTAAAATGTACTTTCTGAATTTTGGAGAAGGCAGAATTTAGTTAACTAACTAGTAATTCCTAATAACTTTATAAAGGTGATTCTAAATTGGCTGTAATTTGCACTGTGCTTCATGTTACGTGATTATAATGATATGAAGCATATATTTACATATACATACTATATCACACATACATACTAGTATATCTTTGATCGTAAGTTCACTTTTGGGTGCTGGTTCAGTAATCATTAAATTCCTTTTCCTTAGAAGTTTCATTTAGAAAAGTTGAGAGAACACGTGTCTGAGAAATAATCTAGTTTCCTTCCTTTGGTCAGTGGTCTAATATGTGCTTGTGATTCTGAAAAGTAAATGTTATGGGGAAGTCCTGGTTAAAGATTTCCTTCCCTCTACACACATTTTAAAACACTATTTTAAAAAGTTTTATGTCATAAGCTTTGTAACCTGAATTGACAAAGGAGTTGAAAAGAAAAGGTGCTGAATGCTTTCTCTGACAAGTCAGATTATTATTATATTTTTAAAATATATATATTTTTATTGATTTTAGAGAGGAAGGGAGAGGGAGAGAGAAACATCAATGATGAGAGAGAATCATTGATCAGCTACCGCCTGCACACCCCACACTGGGGACTGATCCCGCAACCCTGTTATGTGCCCTGACAGGTAATCGAACTGTGACCTCCTGGTTCATAGATTGACACTCAACCACAGAGCCATGCCAGCTGGCCCAGATTATTAAGAGTATGGGATTTTGTGTCACTTGGCCCTGGAAGGTAGGTAGCTGAGGTGAACACTTTGCTTTAAAATATTTCTGGTTTGTCTGAAGAAATTATGTTTTCTGTTAAAAACAAAGGAAAACTTCTAAGCTGGTCTCTGCTTAGTTGAGAACATTGCAACCTAATATGCTCCTCTGATACGATATTAAAAAGTATTTTTAAAAATTTAGGTATGGTCTCAAGGACCACAACATTCAACCAGTGTGCTGTAATAATTTATTTATTTATTTTTATTTTTTTAAAAAAATATATTTTATTGATTTTTTACAGAGAGGAAGGGAGAGAGATAGAGAGTTAGAAACATCGATCAGCTACCTCCTGCACATCTCCCACTGGGGATGTGCCCACAACCAAGGTACATGCCCTTGACCGGAATCGAACCCTGGACCCTTCAGTCTGCACGCTGACGCTCTATCCACCGGGCCAAACCGGTTTCGGCAATAATTTATTTTTTTAACCAATAGAGAATTTTTGTGAGTTATTTGAGCCAAACTGTCGACAATTGCCAGTAAAAAATCTCAGCAGGTTGAGATAATGCTCCCCAGAATTTTTAAAACATTCAATACTTGACTATTTAGTCAGGGGCACTGACCTCTTCCCCCTTAGATTGTCAAATTAAAAAAAAAAAGTCAACAGCCAATACAATAATAGCTGTCTGGTGTGAATAAATCAAAATTATACCTATTTTTTGTCATATTGGCAAAAATATATTTTTTGGTTTGCCATAGAATTTTAGTGGTAATTGGTCTAATGTGCCATGAGATGAAAAAGGTTGAAAATTGCTGAATTAGGGCATTATTCACTGAGTGGGAATATTAGAAAACATATTCTTCAGAGTTATTTGCTTTGTTGTAACTAGTGTGACTACAGCAAGGCAATCTAGATATGAGCATGGATTCCAGATCCAGACTGTCTAATTTGGTTCCTAGTTCTGCTTTTTACTAGCTGTGTGCTTCCATTTTCACAAATGTAAAGGATGAATAATAACTGATGAGGACTTAATGAGTCTGTACTTGTAAGGAAAGTACTTAGAACTATGCCTAGCACATATAAGCACTATGCAAGTTTTAGCTTAAACAAATAAAAAATCTCAGAATTTGTCTTTGCCATGTCAAGTGTTGACATATCACTAGTTAAAATTAAAAGAAAAATGATCTTTAGGATTAAACTTCTCTTGTGAAGCATCTAGGTGCCTCCATGCATCTGGAGCTAAAGTTGGAGGATAAGAAGGTGAGGAAAGTATAGATAGCAAAGTGTGAATGCCATTGCTTAAAGCCTCACACCGGGGCCTTGCTAGATAACGATTTGTTGATGTTATTTCCAATTGGGGATAAAGACCCTTGATGTTACCCATCAGCCAGAGATGGAATATAGTCTGTGTGTGGATTGTTAAGCATTGTAGTATAATAATGTGAAGGGCTTACCCTGGAGGAAATGAAAAAGTTGTCATTTAGGGAGTCAGTACTGAGGCAGCCATGTAGGGCCGCCAGTCTATATGACAGCCTTGTGATATTGTAGCCCTTCAGACTCACCTGGCCTTTGACTTGAAGAAGGCTTTTCTTCCTCCTGGCTCACAGTCCCATCTCAGGGTGTAAAGCTTGACAAATAGAATACAGACTGGTTTTCAGCCCCCACCACCTCCTCTACCCACGATTTGGAGCACTACAGGCACTGCACATTGAATATGGTAGCCCCGAAGATAGGTTTTTGACTATTCTGTGCTCAGGAGATATGTTGTTCATTCTTAGTTTATTTATATAGTTGGAATTGGGGAAGAGATAGTTCAGTGGTTTTAGTCATTGAATCCAACAGGCAGTTGCTAAGTATTACTAAAATAATCCACAAGCATCTGGCTGATAGTCCAAGACTGTTTTCTATCAGAGGTATTAAGTCACTTAATTTAGGGTTAAGGTCCTGGTGAACATTATAAGAGTTTAAAAATGAGGAGAAAGGCACTAGAATATTAGACCCTTGTAGTCATAAATCACATTTCTGCAATGCCATTGGTCCTTTTTTCTACATGCACTTATTATTTAAGATGATGCATTTTATTTCCAATGGTTTGCAAGCTGTAACTTAAAGATCGAGTGCTCTTAGAAGGCCCTGGATAAAAAACTGTCAGTCATTTGACATGGAATCATGTCAGGAGTGGTCTCACAAGATTTGTGGATTTTGGCCTCTCTTGTTTTTCATTCAACATTTATTTTCATTATTATCCACAGTTAAATTCCTTATTGGACATGCATTAGATTAAAATCACATTAAAATTTGGACTTCAACCAAATATAGCAGAAAGTTTTAATTCTTTGACATTACCCCCCCAGATTCTTATATTACAACTAGAGGCCCGGTGCACAAAAATTTGTGCACTCGGGGGGGTGGGGGGAGGGGGGTCCCCCAGCCCAGCCTGTGCCCTCTTGCAGTCTGGGACCCCTTGGGAGATAATGACCTGCTGGCTTAGGCCTGCTCCCAGGTGGCAGAGGGCACGCCCAATCCCTAGGTGCAGACCCTGGTCAGGCTCAGAGCAGGGCCGATTGGGGAGTTGGGGCACCGCCCCGTCATGCACAGAGCAGGGCGGATTGGGAGGTTGCGATGCCACCCTCAGTCACGCTCAGGGTAGGGCCGATTGGGGGGTCGGGGCACCGCCCCCTGTCACACTCAAGGCAGTGTCGATGGGAAGGTTGCGGCGCCACCCCGTCACGCACAGAGCAGGGCCCATCAGGGGGTTGGGGAGCTCCCCCCTGTCACGAATAGAGTAGGGCCGATAGGGGAGTTAGGGCACCGCCCCCTGTCACACACAGAGCAGGGCGGATCAGGGGGTTGGGGCGCCGCCACTCTCACACTCAGGGCAGGGCCGATCAGGGGGTTGGGGCGCCACCACTCTCACACTCAGGGCAGGGCCGATGGGGAGGTTATGGCTCTACCCCGTCACATACAGAGCAGGGCCCGTGGGGGGGGGGCGCCGCACCCTGTCACACACAGAGCAGGGCCCATCAGGGGGGGGGCGCCGCACCCTGTCACACACAGAGCAGGGCCCATCAGGGGGTTGGGGTGCCTTCCCCTGTCACGAACAGAGCAGGGCGGATAGGGAGGTTGTGGCCCCGCCCCCTGTCACACACAGAGCTGCAGGGCGATCAGGGGGTTTGGGCGCTGCCCCTTGTCACGCTGATCCCGGTGCTGGGAGGCATATTACCCTTTTACTATATAGGATAGAGGCCTGGGGGCTGGCTGGTTTGCCCTGAAGGGTGTCCTGGATCAGGGTGGGGGTCCCCACTGGGGTGCCTGGCCAGCCTGGATGAGGGGATGATGGCTGGCCAGCCTGGATGAGGGGATGATGGCTGTTTGCAGCTGGTCACACACCCTTCAGGGTGGGGTCCCCACTGGGGTGCCTGGCCAGTCTGGGTGAGGGGCTGAGGGCTGCTTTCAGGCTGACTGAAGCTCCCAACCACTCCTTTTTTTTCTCTTTTTTTATTTTATTCTGGGCCAGCTTTAGCTCTGGCTCTAGCTCTGAGGCTTCGTATCTGGTTTGTTTGCCGTTCTATAATCGAAACAATGTATAACTTCAGCTCTGAGATCCTGGCTGGCTGAAAGCTGGTTTCAGTTTCTTATTTGCATCATAGTACATAGTTTTTAGAGTTGCAACTCAGAGGCCCGCAAGTGAGGTGGGGAACGTTGCAGTCTGCAGTCCCTGGAGCAAGCAAGCCTCATGTTCGCTTCCAGCTGCCTGGCTGCCGGCCGCCATCTTGGCTGACAGTTAATTTGCATAAGGATATGCTGATTAGCCAATGGGAAGGGTAGCGGTCGTACGCTAATTACCATCTTTCTCTTTTATTAGTGTAGACTAGAGGCCTGGTGCATGAAATTCATGCACTGGGTCGGGGGGTGGGGGGTGGGGATGGGTGTCTCTCAGCCTGGCCTGCGCCCTCTCACAGTCCAGGACCCCGCGGGGGATGTCCGCCTGCTGACTTAGGCCCGATCCCCTTGGGATCCCCGGCAGTCAGACATCCCTCTAGCAGTCCAGGGCTTTCGTGGTCTGGGACCCCTTGCTCCTTACCGCCTGCCTGCGGCGGAGACAGAGAGGCTTCCGCCACCACCGCTGTGCTCGCCAACTGTGAGCCCAGTTTCTGGCTGAGCGGCACTCCCCCTGTGGGAGTGCACTGACCACCAGGGGCAGCTCCTGCATTAGCGTCTACCCCCTGGTGGTTAGTGTGCGTCATATCAACCAGTTGTTCTGCCGGTTGTTTTGCCATTTGGTCGATTTGCATATTAGGGTTTTATTATATAGGACTAGAGGCCTGGTGCACAGATTTGTGCGCCGGTGGGGTCCCTTAGCTTGGCCTGTGAGGATTGGACCGCAACCGGACCCCCTGAGGGGTCCCAGATTACAAGAGGGCAGTTCTCGGGTGATGCACCCCAGAATCGGGCTCCCTCCTCTCTGGTTTCGGGTTCGTCACCCAAGAACCACAGCTGCCAAGTCACTGCAGCTTGGCAGCTCCTGCGGTGAGTATCTGCCCCCTGGTGGTCAGTGCGCATCATAGCTACCAGTTGGAGGGTATGCCCCCTGGTGGTCATTGCACGTCATAGCTACCGGTTGGACAGTCAAATGGTTAGGTGCTTGCTTAGGCTTTGATATATATAGATTAATGGTTCTGAACTTTGGAAGATGTGAACCAGGTATAACTCTACTATCCCCTACAAAGAGAGTGACATTTGTAAATGGACACTTCGAAGTTTTAATGTTTCAAATCTATTTCAAATCAAGTTCTCAGGGAAACTTGAAATAACATTCATTGTTCTATTCTTATCCAGTTGCATTTAGAAACCTCTCATTCCCATCTCCTGCCTTGAATCTTTTCCATTCTGAAATGAGTAGAAACTTTGCTTTTTACCTCACTCATAGTGAGCTAGAAACAGTTGTTTTGATTGTCAAACTTCTATCTAATAATAAGCAATATACTCAAACATTACAGTTGTACAGGTACTTTTCAAATATCTTATCACATTTAACCTGAGCTTTTGAGATGGCTGTTATGATTTTCTCCATTTTTATAAACTAGAAAACTTAAGCTTCGTCATGGATGGGTAGCTCAGTTGGTAAGAGTGTCATCCTGTTATACCAAGATTGCGGGTTCGATTCCTGGTCAGGACATATACAACAATCAACCAGTGAATGCATGAATAAGTGAAATAACAAACCAGTGTTTTTTTTTTTCTCTCTCTAAAATCAATCAATAAATAAAAAATTAAAAAAAAAAAGAAAACAGAAGCTCTGAGATACAGATATAGTGGTATCCAGAAGATATAGGAAGAAATCCAGGCTTTTCACCTTTTATTGATTTAAAAAAGAGATATATCCCCATATTTTTCATGGGATTAACTAGTACGACAATTTAATAACATTGTTTGCTTGCTTAAGTATGTGTAATGTAGCTCATGTGGTAAGAAATATCTGTATTGGTAGCTAGACTATGAATTTGTCTCAACGTGTTTAGGTAATTTTTAGTAACGATTTAAAATTCTTAGGCTTTTCAACCCAGGCTAGACAGAAGAACAATAAACAAATCTTGGCCAAAAAACAAAAATTATAGTAAGCATATCTGTAGCCTTTCAAAGTAATCAATCAGAGAACCTTGTTTTTGTTTTGTTTGGCTGATTGTGTGTCCCAGATAATCTGAAATTTTCTCTTTTTCTAGCTTTTTCTCAGGGTTTGTTGATATGCAAATGAATTTTGAACTGCTTTTAAGAGTATCCAGTGCCTAGCAAAGAAATGATTGGATTGTTCACCATATGAGCAAATGGCAATTTGTAAGTATCCCTAAATGCAAATAGTCACTTTATGTTTATTGTTTTAAACTGGAAGGTTTTTCATAGTCTGAAGTGGTATAGGAAAAGGAGCGAGGACTTTGGAATCTAAAAAGACCTGGGTTTGAATCTTCACCTCAGTACTCAATGCTAGTTACTTCACCTTACTTAGGTAATGATTTCTCTGATCTCCAGTCTCCTCACTTGCGATTTTGGGAATATATTACCTACCTTGCAAGATTACTGTAAAGATCATCTGAAACAATGTATACAAAATATCCAGCGCTCTACTTGATGTATAAAATGTACTCAAGCCCTAGCCGGTTTGATTCAGTGGATAGAGCATCAGCCTGCGAGTTGAAGGGTCCGGGTTCGATTCTGGTCAAGGGCACAAGCCTGGGTTACAGGCTCAGCCCCCAGTTAGGGGCATGCACGAGGCAGCCGATTCTCTCTCATCATTGACATTTCTATCTCCCTCTCCCTCTCTCTTCCTCTCTGAAATCAATTTAAAAAAATATATATATGTATAATTTAAAATGTACTCAGAGTTCATGCCTGGCATTTTAAGAAAACAGACATAGCTAGCTATGGTGGCTCTAAATTATTGTAATTTTAAAAAAGATATTTCTGAGTGCCCAGTATGTAGTAAACAGGTGAGAAGTCTATGAAGATACGTATACTATTATCCTAGCTCTGCAAGATTTCTACATTTGCTGTTGAGGCAGTGACAAACCTGAAGTTTCTGAAGATGTGCAAAGACTAATCTAAGTCCTGTCCCAGAAGTGCAGTTAATCTTGAGGACTTTGAGGGGCAAGCAGCTTAGAGGAGCTAGGGGAGCATTGTAGATATGGTGGGACATTTTTCAATCTTACCTTGCACACCTGCCTGTCTACCAGAGGTAGGGCTTCCTACTGTGTCTTCAGGAACTGCAGAAGCTGCTACAGCTATTATTATTGATCAGGAGGGGAAATATTTATTAGCCACTGATTGTCAATGGTAGAACTACTCAGAGCAGAGTGAGATGGCCAAAGAAGGAAGAATATTTGTGTTACTAGCTTTTTGCTTTGTTCTGGTGTTGTGGGACTGCTTCTTTCTTGCCATGGTAGTCCCAAATTACCCTACAGGCCTGCCAACGCTGTTGTAACTTTAGAGATCTCAGAAGATTAGCTTTTACATCTGCGAGATTCTACCATGAATGGAAATAATAATTTTCATTAACTGATGCACTGACTACATTCTGTAAGTGTACTTCCTTACACAATCCACAGTGATATAAATACTAAATTCTAATTGCATATGTAAAATGAGTCTATCTAATGTGTTAAATGAGATGCACCAGTACATCATGGGTAGCATACAATATTAGTTATTACTGGATCTTTACAATTCTATTGGAGAAGAAACATGAGACCTGATGCCTGAAAAGATAAAATGTCTTTTTCAGGCATATAAATAATAAAAAAATATCCCACTGGTTTATGAAGAAATGGGTGTTCCTTTAGTAAATATTCATATGTACCAAGCCAATCCTTTTATAACTATATTCTCAAGATCATAGAAAACATGGCAGCTCTTCCAATAGCTGGAAGAATGCGTGGTTACCCTGGCAACAGCATTTTAGTTCCTGCTTCCCGTACCACCTGGTGATTTCAAGTGTAACAGCTGTGCAGCATCTACATTTCCATTGAGGAAATAAAATGTACTCATGCATCATCTCATGGAGCATTTCTGAAGAAACGAGCTTGCAAATTTGGGTAAGGAGAGAAAGAAATAGCACGGCATGCTAGCAGAGCCAGTGAGGTTTAAAAGCCCTAACTGCAGTTTTGGAAGCATGCCTGAAGCAGCCATGGCACCACATTAGGGCCATCAGGTCTTGAGGCAAATTTTCCATCAGAACTCTAACATTCATAAGGGCTCAGTAGCCCAAGAATGTTTTCTTAGCCCTTACTAAAAATGTGGAATTGGCACTCTCCATCCTAACAGACATTTAACCAAAATGGTTGTATACTAGTCACTGTGAGAGGTAGAGGAATCTGAAAAACAAACAAACAAAAAACAACAACAGCACCCTCAGTTTCATGCTTGTTTCTCAGTGCTCCTAATTTTACCCAAAGTATTGGGACCTTCCTGAGATCTAGATATTTAAAAAGCCAAATCCTATGGTAATTTCCAATAAAATTAGTTTTATGAGAGCTTCTGAATTAGGTAGTTGATGTAGGAAGGAAAGAATAACATTGCTAGGCTGCAGAGGTACAGTGGGCTAGGGAATAATTTCCTGTCCTCTAAAAAAGAAATACTATGAACAAAGAATTTAAGATATACATTTAATTTTTTCTTTCCCTTTCCCCCTCATTATTATGATTTTATACATATATTATGGAAAATTTAAAAATAGAAAAAAGTATATAGAAGCAAGAAAAAAATCACTGAAGATCCTAACTTGTTAATATATTTGAAGTTTCATTTGTTCTTGTTGATGCATTTTTCACTTTTGTGCTGCATTTTCCAGACTGCTCCAGTTATTCATCCATACCACAGTTGATTTTCTGTGTTGTCAGTTATGATCATTATTGCTTCAAAGGAATATTTTAATTCTGAGATGGCATTTTGAGTTTGCTTGTATTTTTTCTTATTCTAGTGGCTTCATACTCTTCTCCTTTCATCTTACACTGGTAGTCTATCTATTCTTGAATTTCCTTCCTCTTTTTTCATAGAGATAATATCTTCATACACCTCTGTTTAGGATACCAAAGAGGACATCCACATTTTCTTTGGGACTATAGAATTTGTTCAAAGGCATCAGGTTGCTTTTGTCCTGCCTCACCCTTGGACAGGGGGTGATCTATCCAGTCCAATATGAATAGGGTGCGCAGAGGGTCCCTAGAACTGTTCACTTGAATTCTGACAACTAAACACTGAACTAAACACTGAAGGCTTCTTATGTGACTGCCGCAGTCCAGTTTTTAGGACTTAGGATTCCTTCACGCAGTCATTCCATAAATACCCAAATCCTTACTGTGTGCAGACACTGTTGTAGGTGCTGGGATAGGGCAGAGAACAAAACAAGGTTATAGAAAACTAGAGGCCCAGTGCATGAATCCGTGCACCAGTAGGGTCCCTTGGCCTGCCTGCGGGATTGGGCAGAAACTGGCTCTCCAACATCCCCAGAGGGGTCCCGGATTGCGAGAGGATGCAGACCAGGCCAAGGGACCCCACCAGTGCACAATTGAGGCAGGGAAGGGACGTGGGAGGTTGGACAGCCGGGGAGGGACTGCGGGAGGGCTCCAGGGTGTGTCCGGCCCATCTCACTCAGTCCCAATCGGCTGGACCCCAGCAGCAAGTTAACCTACCAGTCAGAGCGTCTGCCCCCTGTTGGTCAGTATGCATCATAGCGACTGATCGACCAATTGACTGTCTGCCCCCTGGTGGTCAGTGCATGTCATAGCGAGTGGTTGAGCGGCCTTAGCATATCATTAGCCTATTACGCTTTGATTGGTTGAATGGCCAACCAGACGACTGGACACTTAGCATATTAGGCTTTTGTTATATAGGATAGGATAAGTAAATCTGTAATTGTACAATGTAGATTAAAATATTAAGCTTCTGGTAAGGGAGATTGGGGGCTAGGGAGGCAATTACTTTACTCTGGTGCCAGGGAAAGACCCACAGACTGTAAGACAGCATTTGAGCTGAACTGAGGGAATGAGTTCTCTGGTTACCTGGAAGAAGAGCATTCCCAGAAGGGGAATCAAAGAGGGCCTTCTAAGCCTTTCGAAAGCTTTGACTTTCATTCTGAGTGGGATGGAATGCCATTCTAGAGTTCTGAGCAGAATGAAGTCCCAGAAGCTAAGTGAATCAAGGGTTTTAAGAAAGAGGGAGTGATCAAGTGTTGTTGACAGGGTGAGTGAGAGGAGAGCTGAGAACTGACTGTTGGATGTAGCAACATGGAGGTCATTGGAGCCTTTGACAGGAATTATTTTAATGAAGTCTTGAGGGTGAAAGCTGTTTGGAATGGATTCCAGAAGGATTGGGAGGAGCTGAACAGGAGGCAAACTGAAGGCTACTCTTTAGAGGAGTTTTACTCTTAAAAGGAAGAGAAATGGGGTGATAGCTGGAGGAGGATGTGGGACCAAGAAAGTTAAACTTTTTTTTAAATGGAAGAAATTATTATAGCATTTTAGTTTGCTGGAAATGATCCAGTAGAGAATAACAACTCAGTAATGCAAGAGCACGTGGACAGTTGCTGGAACAATATTGTGGAGTAGGTGAGAGGGGATGAGCTCCAGGGTGCAAGTGGCAGGAGTATGAATGCTTAGTTGTGGCTACAGGAGGGAGGCTGGGATGTGGGCACAGAGGGACCTACATGGGTGAGAGCATGGACATTCACTCAGTGTGGCTCAGCTGGACTCTCAACAGCAGTTAGTACATTTGACAGACTAAGGTGCATCTGCCATTCTTTGTAGCATGTGCACCAGTGCACCCCATGAGAGGCCAGCCCTCCGCCTCTCCCCACAGAGGCACCTACGTACCGGTGCTATTCCCAGGCTGGTTCTTGTCCTCCCCACTTCATGTTGGTAAAGCAGGTACTACATTATATCCATTTTGTAGATAAAAAAAACTTGGGTTCAGACTGGTTTAGCCACTAATATAAGGTCACATATCGATAAATGGCAGAGTAGGGAATTGAACTCAGACATTTTCACTGTTTCTGGGTTCTTTCACATTGTTATCAGATTGGACCCAGGAAACAGGAAAGGACTTTTTTTTTTTTTTTTACTTCCAAAGACTTGGAGATGCGATGCTCTTCTCCTGTCCTCCTCTACATGGGAGGCCACCACAGGGATGACTGTGTGAATGCACAGTCTGTTTAGGCACACAGAGGTGCCTTCACCGGGCGGAGGGGATCTCCAGGTGCATGTAGCTTACAGATTCCTCGTACCCCCTCACTGAGTGGAGCCTTAAAGCTTGCTCCTTCCACCACAGCCTCTGTGAGACTACTCTTGAACTGCACCTTCCCGCCTGCTCATCTCCTGACCATGACCTTTCGGTTAATACTTCATTCTTTCCTTTTGCTAAATCTTTAGATCTGGGGAGAAGTAGGGTTTGGCACTGATTCAATTGCCCCTCACCAGAGAATAATAGAATCCTGAACTTGGAAGGAACCACTCCAAGGTCTCTGGTTTAATTCTCTCCATATGCACCTCGCTTTCTTCACCTGACATTCCAGGAACCACTCAGCATCTACTTCTAGAACTTTCTATCCTCAATTTAGGGAAACATATACACACATATATGTATGTGTGCATGCATGTATGCGTGTGCTTTGTTCCCTTTTGGAAGAAGCTCTAAGAAAAGAGATTGAGGGTTTAACCTGAAAACGCTCTCTGCTATTCCAAGGACTGTCACTGCTATCATTAGGTGGGCCACTGGAGGTAGGGCTGTAACAGGGCTCTGGCAGTTTCCCATTTTGATGCATTTTCCTAAAAAATCTGTTATTTTGTAGTAAGTGAACTGTACATTCTAAGTGGCAGGTGTTTTCTATTACTTCACAAAAATAATGTGTATTCAATCTCCCTAAACTATTGTGTTATGTCTTGGCTGATCAGTTCAAACTCCTAATTATAATGAGGTGTTATTGAAAAAGTTCAGAGGTATTGATGAATGAAAAGGGTGCTTTAAGTATGAAAATAGCACACATGTAACCAAGGAGTATATGTAGATGACAAACATGCCTGCAGTTTAAAGTTTAGGTTAAAAAGTATTTAGAGAAAATAATAAAGTTTGCATATATTCATATGCATATCTATAAATAAAGTTACATATATAAATGAAATATTTTTAGAGCCATACATTTATGTTCCTATGGCTTAGAAGCATACTCTCTAGAAAGCATCTTAGAATGGAAGAAAGATGTTTCATTCTGCCCCCTCACAGCAAGTCTTGCAGGGGTTCTTGCTTTGATTTGCTACCCTTTGCAAAATCTCCCTGAAGGTCCCCCTTCCCTTGTGGAGAAGCTCAAGTATGGTATGAGCAGAACCAGTCATTTTGGAGAGATAAAGATGATGGCTTTACTAACACTTCCATATATGTTGATCATGTGGGGGTGGAGATAGACCATTGGGCAAAAGCGAGAATTAGTCATATGAATTATGTACTTGTTTGGACACTGGGCCACTCCTGCCCCAATCAGTGCCAGCAAACCCTGCAGACAGCTTTAACACCACCACTCTGTTTCTATCCCACTCGTATAAAATTCCATGCCAAGGTACAAACCACAATCCTCCCTTTCTTGGTTTTTCATGCAAAAACTATTTTAGAATAAATTTAAATGTCAAACCCTCAAGAACTTTGAACAGAAGAGACTTCAACTCTCCCAGTTCACAACATGGCTAAAAAAAAAAAAATTCTGAGGAAAGCACTAAAATTTTCACTGAATTTAAATTCCAGAGAGAGACAAAATTGCTATGTTGGAGGACCAGGATAAAAGAGGAAACATTGAGGAAAGCATAGCTATCAACAGCAACACTTTCATGCCGAGGAGAGGCCCAGAGGCCCCGTCTGTGAATAACATTGCAATGGCTGCTTTATGCAGCATGTCAATAAACACGGTCTCCACATCATTTAAAATATTCAACATTGACCTAAACAGACATAGACAGAAAATTCCAGTCCAAGCATACATTTATGAATGTATACATAGAACACATTGAAGGGAGAACTTGGTGCTTTCCCTCCCGCCCCCCAAAAAACTTTATGCACACATTTCAGTAAATGCATATTCAGTGTTCATAGTCTGAGTAATAGAAAACACATTTTCAAAATCAGTCCTAGACAGCAGGAAATACTTCCTGCAGGAGTTCTTGGAGGTATAGTCTTCATTTAACAAATGCTTGTTGGAAATAGAAGGCAGGAAGTTATATGACATGTCTCTAGCTTCAAAGAGCTTAAATTGTGGTAGAGATCTTCTGGGAGTCTGGTCATCAGGCAGTTTAAGAGAAATTTTGTAGAGCTATATAAGAAAGGTATAAAACCATAAAGAAGAAAGAGAAGGTCAGAGTGTTGATTTCAAATTTAGAAACTAAAAAAGAATGTCTAGGCAATCTGGAAAAGCCTTCAGGTAGAAATAATCGACAGAAACAATGTACAGTACTATGCATTATCGAATCCAGTGCTGGAGTCCGAGTCCATGGGGTTTACAGTTTCATAAACCTAACACAGTTAAATTTACCATGGATAATGTGTTAGAACTATTTATTTACATTCCATTGCCTCCACCAGAATATAAGCATTTCTAGGATGAGGTTGCATGATGTTTTACCTTTTTATTTAAACCCCTCTGTGTTTAGCTTGTGTAATTGTATAGAAGACACTAAGAACATTGATGGCCTCCTGCCTTTAGGTTAATACAGAATCTTCTAAATGTCAGTCATTTGATTCACTTCCTCACAATTTTTGCCGTAGCTGTTTACCGCCCGTATTATTATTTACTGCAAGAAAATGATTTTTGTTGATAAATGGTGAACCAAATAATATCACATTTCAGAGTGAGCATGTTATTTTCATTCTGTTTTCTTTCAGTTCTGCTTACACTGAGGAGAGCATTCCAGTTTACTTGTGGCTTATCTTTAATAACTCTCTAACCTTTGGAGATCTTCCTTTGGAACTAATATAGAGGCTCCTGTAGGCAGTGGTATCTGGCTAGAAGTGACTAACATTACTTTGTTTTCCTTTCATTGTGTTTAGTTTTATGGAAAATGATAATAATTTTCTATTTATGGAAATGAAAAAATGTTCATATACTTATGTTAAAAACAAAGAATTGACTTAGAGAAAAGTAGTGCATCAGTTATCTATTGCTATATAACTACCCCAAAACATAGTGGCTTAAAAAACAATGACTTATTAGGATTCTGTGGGTTGGCAGGGCTCAGCTAGGCAGTTCTTCTCTGTGTGATGTCTGCTGGGGATATTTCTGTGGCTTGAGAACTTGGTGGGAGCAGGAAGGTCCAACATAGCTTTACTCATATGTCTGGCAGCCAGTTGGAGAGGCCAGATGGCTGCAGCTGGCAGAGCCTCTCTGTCTCCACTTGGTCTCCCCTCAGTCAGTAGTCTGGCCTGGGCCTTTCTACATCCTGGATGAATCCCAAGAGACTGAAAAAGAGAGCTGCAAAGTCTCTAAAGGCCTATACCCGGAAGTCACAGAGTATTGCTCCTGGAACCTTTTGTTGGTCAAAGCAAGTGGCAGGATAAGTCTAGATCCATGGGGAGGAGAAATAGACTTCACATCTTTTTGGGAGGTTAATGGCACACGTGAGCAGAAGTGGGAGGAATCTGGCAATCTTTTTGCAAACAGTCTACTATACATGGTAAGTAAGCAAGTAATAATGAAAATTGTAATAGATATGGCAAAAATTGTGAGGTTGTTACTCAAACAACTGATATTTAGAAGATGCAATATTCATCTGACATCTAAATATGCAATAGACAGTCTATTGATACTTTTTAGCACTTTGTACATACTAAGCACAGTACTATGCAAACATGGATTAAAGGAAAAAGATGAAACATGATACAAGCTTGTCCTGGAACTGCTTGTTCTAGTGAGAGAGACAGGTGTGTGAATAAATAATTATAAAGAACAACCATGATGCATGTTACAGTAAGAGGTTGAAAATATAAAGTACTGACATTTTATGAAAAAGTTTGAGATAATGTGGTTTTCTTGGACCCATGACTTTTTATCAGATTCTTGAGAAAGTGTGAGACCCTGAAAGGACTTAAAAAGCACTGAATGAATCAAGTGACACAACAGTGTGATACACAGGGATGACAGCTGCTGACTGAGTGGTGAGACTTCCCAGGGGTGGTAACACTTACAGATGGGAGAGTGGTAATTGAGGAGGAAGAATTGGCTTGAATTGGAAGCCAATTAGATGGCGAAGAGGGAGAGATGGGTATAGGAGAAGGAGAAGGAAAATGGTGAAAGGATAGGAATGTGGGGAATTGGAGAAAGGAGAAGCAAGTGGGGGTGGGGAGGATTTATATCCAGGATGACTGAATTTTCTACCTGGGGAGAATGGTAGATAACAGAAAATACAGCAGAAAGAGTGGGTTTTCTGGGAGCATCTTTCCAGAATTCAGTTACTTTCCAAGTGGTAATTGAGGTGCCCATGTAATAAACCAGTAAACCATTGGAGATGCAGATTTAGACCTTACTGCCTGTGCCAAGCTCCTTTATAGGAATTGGATCTAAAGCAGTGATGATCCTAAGAGAGGTGATGCCCACGTTTCCATGGAGCTTACATTCTAGTGGGGTTAGGGCAGGGGGAAGGTAGGGAGAGAGACGATTAGATTCACACAGATTTCATCTAATATTAAATGCCAAGAATAAAATAAACCTTTTTAATGGGATAGAGAGGGTTGGGACAACTATGTTAGGGTAGTAATGTAATTGGAGGCAGCCTTTTGAAATATAACTCAAAGCTAGGAAGGACTGCCCTCTTTTAGTTTTATAAAGTAGTAAAATTGTACTAACAGGAAGGTGTTCTCACTCAGAAACAGATCCTTGTGACGGACTCTTCCCCAACCACCTCCCCTCCCCCCGCCCCCGACATTTGAATCTCTACTATGGGAATCTTTCCTACCAGAGAAGTAGAAACTGCAGGGAGAAAGGAACTATAAGAGGAGGGGAGAGGATGTATAAAAGAGTGGCAAGGGAGAGTCACTCACTGACCACCGGTGGGGTGACCCTATGGGGCCCTCAACATTAGGGGATTGTGTCTCACTCCCACAGTTAGTGCCTAGGAGTAAGTTAACTAAGTCTAGCGGTGCCACTCTCAATCCCTCATCACACTATGAATGTTGTACAGGGTGGCTTGCCTCACCGTATGAAATAGATTACATCACTGTGTGACGTAGATTACATCACTTGGACTTGAGTAAAGAACTGATTGTACCCTCTCCTGTGTTTGGGTGTGTTGATTTGAGGAAGTGGTAGGACAGTGATGGCGAAGCTTTTGAGCTCGGTGTGTCAGCATTTTGAAAAACCCTAACTTAACTCTGGTGCCGTGTCACATATAGAAATTTTTTGATATTTGCAACCATAGGAAAACAAAGACTTATATTTTTGATATTTATTTTATATATTTAAATGCCATTTAACGAAGAAAAATCAACCAAAAAAATGAGTTCACGTGTCACCTCTGACACGCGTGTCATAGGTTCGCCATCACTGTGGTAGGACATGTCTTCCCTCACCATCCCCAGGCAGTTATCTGGACCCTTCAGTGGGAATGGTGGGTTGAGAACAGCTGCTTTTGAGTCAAGCAATCACCAGGGAGACTTTGTCTTTTGACCATTCTATCCACCCCAAGGTAAAGATATATTTAATTTTTAAGAAAATTGTATATTGTAATATTATCAATTTCTAAACACATCTCCCCACTCCCGTGAAGAATATATACAATGTTAAGTAAATTAGTCTAGGTCAGTAATTTTGTTTTATTTGTTAATCTTCATTCATTATTTTTTTACCATTGATTTTTTTAGAGAGAGTGCAAGGGAGGGAGAGAGGCAGAGAGAAAGAAACATCGATGTGAGAGAGACACATCAATTGGTTGGCTCCTGCATGTGCACCGACCAGGACCAGGGATTGAGCCTGCAACTGAGGTATGTGCCCTTGACGGGAATCAAACCCACAACCCTTCAGTCCGGGGGCTGACGCTCTAACCACTGAGTAAAACTGGCCAGGGTTATGTTAGTCATTTTGACTATACCTACTTTGAGTCAAGCCAGGATGTCCCTCCAAATTGAAGGTGAATAAGGATCAATTAGTTGATGACATGTGTTGAAATTATAGGATCCCACAAAATAAAACCTTCAGTGGTTAGAACATACCGTTTTAAAGCTTATGAAGATTTCAAATACTGGATCGGCAGAAAACAATTTGAATGATTGGATCTGTTATTCGTTTTAAACCTTAGGTAAAATATCATTTCAAAATCATAGCCTCTGAGTGTTACTAGATACTGTGGGCAGAAGTGGCGAGCAACATGCCAGTGTACCTACCATAGCTTGAGACCTCATTCTGAGAGAGGAAGTTTGGGTTTGGGAATTATTTTAGACAATTATTTTTCTGCCATTTGCTATTGTCACCTCATTTAATCCACAAACTATGTTATTTAAACAAAAATTTATCCGGGAAGAATGAATCCATAAAACATAGGATTTTAAAATCATAAAAAAATACGCATTACAGGAAAGTTGAAGAAAATTTGGACTTAGTATCACGGAGCTGCTGTCTTCCTTTATCCCATTGTTTTTGACCTTGACTATTTTAGTCATGACGTAAAACAATGGAATCAAATCACTGACACGTTTATTATTTTCTAGTCACACCTGGTAGTTATTAATACTATAGAGGTGGCAAGGACACTTTCAGCATACAGTGCCTCCTGTCAAGAGAAAATGAAAACCTTCCGGTAAAGTCCCCAGAATGCTGGCAGTAGTCTTTGTCCTAAGTCTGTCTCCTGGCACAGACTCTTAATGTGGGGATCTGAATTATTCACCCTAAACTTAATATAAGGGAGGGGAAGATAACAGTGTTGGAATCCCTGGTGTTGGTGGCAGAGAATACTACCCTCACTACTACTATTACTATTGCTACTACTACCAGTAATAATAATACAAACCATAGCCGTTACCTGCTGTTTACTATGTTCTCAGGACCATTCTAAGTGCCTTCCATACATTAACCAATCTAATCCTCATCACAGCAATAGATACCATTACTATCCTCCTTTTGCAGATGAGGAAACGGAGGCCCACAGAAGTCAGCACACATTTGTGAAGTGGAGGAGCTTAGATAGGAGTAGGTGCTGACCGGTGATTTAGACTGATAGTAAAAGTGAAGAAGATAGGATTTTTCTCTACAGTGGAAAAAGTAACTTGGGAGAAAGCTGCTCCATCTTTGGAGCCACTACCAACTCTGAGGAGAGAGAGCCATGTCCCCTCCCAGGCCCAGCTTTTTGCACCTCCCAGGTTCTGCCCCACCACCTGAAAAAGGCCAAGGACCGGGATAGAGGCTGGGTGGGCTCACTGCTGAGATTCTGCTTATCTGCAGCCAGGCATCCCAGCATCATGAAAGGTTTGAGCTGGAAGGATAGCTGGGGATACATGAAACTCTCCCACTTTACAGAGAGGGCCCTTAAGTACCACACAGACTTAATGCTGGGCCACAGGGACACCTTTTCTTTGGTCCTAGGAAAGCAGCCTTTTGGGGGGCCTGGAGGTGAGGCAGTTAACTGAGCAGGAATCTGGAGCCCAATTTAATTATTTCTTTCTTTTCCTCCTGTCCCTGACAGGCAGGAATGACAAGGATAAAGGTTAGGATAAAAGGGAGGAGATCCTACCAAATTTTATGGAGTAACATGTGAACAGGAAAGAGACCTTCAGGTGGGATTTATTTATAGCTCTGTGGGATGTACGGATTTGTGTTTATGGGTATGAGCATTCAGAAACCGTAAAGCTTAAATTCCTTTAGTGTTCTCAGTAGGTGACCTGGAAGTATTCATTATTTTGGGTTTCATATTGATGCTTATTAGGGAAAGTCAGAAAATTCAGAAAATCTCATTTCCTCACAGAAATTCCTGTTGGCCCCTCTTCATGAGTGCCTCTAGCCCGGGCATTCTTAGGTGCTCTGTGTTTTGGACACGGGATCATCATGTCCCTGTGGTGTGGGCTGGGGTTCCACTCAGGCACGTTGGAGAGAAGGCACCTTCCACTGCTGCTGTGTTTTATCTCAGCCCCCTTACTACTGTGCCCAGAGAATCATTCCCTTTCCGCCTCCTAATCATGCCTCTGGGTATTGTATGGTAAGGGTGACATTTTTCTCTTGACAGGCACCATTATAGTACAGAACCATCCTTGTCACTCTTTATCACTTTTAATAACTATGAAATCTCTTACACAATGTCTGGAGCTTCATAAGCATATGTTGATGGCACTATTTTATCAGCCCTCCAACAGCCAGGGTCACAGACAACGTGCCAGAGGAAGGAAGACAGTGAACATAATATTATAAATAGATGTGTAGCTTGAAAATGACCCTCTTTGGTGTGGGACATTAGTTGGCAATGAGAAGTGATGAAATGCAATAATCATGTTATTTTACTAAGGGAAGTCTCCAGGTGTATGCCAAATGCTTGCTATGTTTAATCTGATTGGTATCTTAGCATGGCAGAGGTTTAAACATTTATCATTATTGTTTCATGACAATGGACAATGAATTAAAAGATAAGAATAGAGCAAAAGTGCAATTTGGATAGTGAAAAGTTAGCATATGATACATAATTTTAATTTAGGAAATCTAAGTGAAACATGTAAGAACAATATGCCTTATATTTTTATCATTCTTAAGTTTTAAGCATAAGCATTGGGGACCATTTAGGTATTAAGTTGAAATTCTAGTACTAATCCCATTTTTTTTCCTCTTGATCTTTCATTCATCCTATATTTTAACAATGAAATACCTAAAAGGTATATTGGTTTTGTTACTTGGTGCTCAAAAATGTCCCCAAGTCATTGGTTTAGACTTGTCAGAACATGGGCTGATGATTCATGCTTAATAGACCTCAGAACTCTCAGCATCTGGGGAGAGAGGAAAGCACCAAAAACAATATCACCATCAACACCAACAGCACCTAAAATAATGACAATAGCATTAATTGTTATCTGTGTACATTAATGTTAACCCTTTCAGTATCCTGTTTAGAAAGGTGTTATGATAATAGTATAACGGGTCAAGAGTTCAGGCAGTGAGGTTAGACCTTGGGTAAGTTAATTAACTTCTCTCAGAATTACAATTTCTTCATCTGTAGAGGAGGAAGTATTATTATTACTTACAATATTATTATTATGATGATGACTTACAATATGATTACCTTAAATTTTTCCCCTGACAATTAAATGAATAATGCAGGTAAAGCATCTAGCACAGTGCCTATTTTATGATTGCTGGTTTATTATCATCATTGTCCCCATTTTTCAGATGAAGAAGTGTGGGCTCAGAGATTCAGCAAGCTGGGAAATGAAAGGCAGGAATCTAAAAAGGAGGCACCTGACTTTCAAACCCCTACTGGTCATCGGCAGCCCACTACTATGTTGCATTAGGGAATGTTGCTTTGTGGGGAAGGAGGTCATGGGAGTGAGGTTCAGGCATTAGCTCAGAATCTAACTCTGACTTTGGGAAGAGGTGATAGGGATGTAGGGAAAAGCAGTTTTTTATAGTTGGGGCCTCAGATGCTGCCTCTAATTGACACCCTTGTCCCTGCTGCATTCTGCCTTCTCCCAATGGTGCTGCCCCTTCCGTTGTCACGATTACCCAACTCTAGAAAAATTTTTAAATAGGTCATTCATCTAGATCCACTCTCTCGGAACTTGTTTAATTCCCCGGATAACTAAAAGAAGGGAAGGGGGATAACCTACCAGTCAGATATTACACCTACCCCACCCCGTTATGTTATTTAGACCTGGATGCTTGGCTTGTCTGCACAACCCTCGTCAATTTATGCAGCTTCATTTGTAGCGTCGTGCAGGAAAGGCAAAATAAGGGCTATTCTTGAATGAGTCATCACAGGTTATTAATAAGTGGTTACTCTGATTTTCTATCTTTTCATTTCCTTTTCTGGAAAAGAATAGCATTTGGACTGTGCAACTCCCCACCCCTTGCAAAAATTTGGGAGGAGAGATGCTGTTTGAGGTTAAAGATTTCTTTGATACCCGATAAAACTTGATTTTGCACTCTTGTTTTTTTTAAGTGTTTTTAGGAAAAAAAATTCTGTAGTATAATCTGACAAGGATTGGTAACATCACCATTCATTGGTATTTAGTCACCATTCCCTCTGTGTTTTCATCTCAAGGATTCTCCTTGGCATTAGATTTAGTTGTTTGCACGTTTATTTTTCTTGTTTGGAGTATAGGCTTCTTGCAGGCAAGGACAAGGCTTCCTTTTTGTTGCTTGCACCACACCTGGTACAGAGCGCTGCTCAGTACGCATCAGAGAAGGTAAAGATAGTGAATCACTGTGTACTAATTCGGGCGAAACCTCCTTGCTAGTCATTAACTTGACAAATGAGTGAAAAGGAGAGGGAGCTCATAGATAGGAGTCATAAATAATTTTAGCAAGTTGGGTGCCTTTGGCAGTCACTAATTAACACCAGTATAGGGTGAGGGAGAAAAGGAGAGGGAAGAAAGATGCAGAATACATGACCTGAAGATAAAAAAGAGGCTACAGTTTTACATCACCCATTATTTCTTGCTTTTCCCAACCCCTGTCGTGGGCTCTCCCATTATCCCAGCTACAAACATCTTTTTAAAAAATATATATTTTTATTGATTTCAGAGAGGAAGGGAGAGGAAGAGAGAGATAGAAACATCAGTGATGAGAGAGAATCATAGATTGGCTGCCTTAACCTCTGAGCTGTGCCGGCCGGACCCAAGCTGCAAACATCTTTACTTATTTTTTTTAAAGCTTAATCAAGATAATGGATTTCATTGGACTCTCAAATCAGAAAGAGGTGGGGGCTGAAACTATTTAGGCAGTGAAAAGTGTCACCATTTTTCTTTAGATCAAGAGTTCTGGCATTAGCAGGTGAGTGGCAATGGTACATCTGAACATCCGATCTCCTGGGCTCAGGACAACTGACAGTGATGATTGGGAGAGGAAGTGCAGGAGGTAGGATCAACTGTGTAATTAGGGGCAATTGTGCAACCGGTCATGCATCGGTTTGGGGGAATTAAACACATTTAGTCCAGAACTAGGCTGGGGTAGACCTACTATAAATGAGAGTCTCCAATTGACTTCAAGCTCTTGCTTGTGCACTGCTTTAAAGAAATGGCTTTTCATTTTCTGCTTTCTTTTTTAATATGTTTTTATTGATTTTAGAGAGGAAGAGAGAGATCAATGATGAGAGAGAATCATTGATCGGCTGCCTCCTATACGCCCCCCACCGGGGATCGAGCCCGAAACCTGGGCATGTGCCCTTGACTGGAATGGAACCTGGGACCCTTTAGTCCGCAGGCTGATGCTCTATCCACTGAGACAAATCAGCCAGGGCCATTATCTGTTTTCTTAAACCATTTTTTCTTCTTTTATTCTCCTCTGATGTCTTCCCGGACTGATAGAAAGAAAGAAGGAAAACGGGAAATAAGGGACTACTTGGTTGTAAAACGGTAAGCAATTTCCTAAAGGCAGACACCATAGTGGGAGCTCTAGGTACTTTCACTCCTGAACCAAAAAGTCCTCAGAACTGCTTTTGCCATTTCTGACACATTCAGCATACTTTTATGTAAACTTAAGGTGGTTTTTACCAATCATCATGACAGGATGCATTGGGTTTCCTAAACCTTACTGTAAACAAAATAACAATTTCGAGGAGTTCTGCAGAATTTGTGTCGAATGGTTCAGGGCCATATGTTTTTTTTTTTTTTTTTTAAGAGATATCTCTGAAAAGAAGAGGATCAGGAAAAGAGAGAAGGAAAAATAGTGGGCAATAAGTTAAGTTAAGAGGAAATATTTTTAAAGAAGTGAAACACTGATTGCAATGGATAGATTTTATTTTTGTTGTAATGAAGAGTTCAGGAGCTGCTTCTTATTCTCAAAGATGAATGCAATTCAGTTGGCTTGTTCTGCAGACACATGGTGATAGTCAGTTTGAGTTCGCTGCCAGCATTTCAGTGTCGACTCCATTCCTGGACTGTGGGGACGATGAGCAAACAGCACTCCCCTCCTGTTCCTAGTGTGTTCCATCTGTGACACTTTCTGTCATTTAGTTTCCAATTTGAAATAGTTTTATTTACTCTAAAGTAGGATGGTGCTATGTTGTCAGTGATAGGCTCTGTGCTCCATCATCACAAAAAATGCTGTCAGCATAGTGTTAGAGAGTAAAACGCTAACAGGTGGAAGTCAGGTAAAGCAGCATGCACAGATGGCAGTGCAAAACCCTAACTTTATTCTATTTCAGGCATGCTTTGAATTTCCATACTCTTGCTAATATGGCACAAAGCTATCTATACTCATGGGAGAGGCAACCCTAGAATTAAATTAAATTAATCAATTAATTTAAAAATGTATTCTTATTGATTTCAGAGAGAAAGAGAGAGAGAGAGAGGGAGAGAGAGAGAGAGAGAGAGAGAGAAACATCAATGATGAGAGAGAATTATTGATTGGCTGCCTCCTGCACGCCCCACACTGGGGATCGAGCCTGCAACCTGGGCATGTGCCCTGACAAAGAATCGAACTGCAACCTCCTGGTTCATAGGTTGACGCTCAACCACTGAGCCATGCCAGCTGGGCTACAATTTCATTTTAGTGATATGGTCTCAACATTCTTTTTCATCCTCCCAAGAAATCTGCTATCCACTTTGCTAAAAAGTAACACAATAGGTACTAGAAGGCTCAATTCAGTTCATTTTATTGCCTCTCCTTATAGTGTTTTTACAATTGGATTATAAAGATGATAAAAGCACAATTCCTGACCTCACCAAGCTTATAAGTTAGCCAAGAGAGACAAAGGCATAAGAAGCATGGGCTCAGGTTGAGACACTATGTTTCATATTAGAAGAAACAAATCAAGTGTTAGATTTCTTGAACAGTACTAACAATCCATCTTGGCAAGAAAGATGGGAGATGGAAAGCCAAATGGATAAGTAGCATGGAGGGGAAAATTTGATGATAGTGTTATGTTAGAAAGTGAAGGGAATTTTTTCCTTTCAATTTTTTTTATATTGAAAAATTCCCGGCTTATGGAATAGTTAGAAACATAGTGCAATGAGTACCCATATACCGTTTACATAGATTTATCAATAGTTAACATTTTGTCACATTCAATTATATTTATCTCTGTGTGTACTTTTTTGAACTATAAAAGTTAAGTGGCAGACCACCCTGGCTGGTTGGCTTGGTTGGTTGGAGTGTTATCCCATACACCAAAAGCTATTAATAGCATACTACAACAATATCTATCTGCTGGATTTGATTCCCAGTCAGGGCACATACTTAGGTTGTGGGTTCAATCCCCAGTTGGGACGAGTACGCAAGGCGACTGATATCTCTCTCTCTCTTCCCCCCCACCTCACTTCTCTCTCTAAAATCAATAAAAACATATCTTTGGATGAGGATTTAAGAAAAAAGTGGCAGCAGACCTCATGACATTTTACCCCTCCGTTGTTTAATAGACATGGTCATACCTTTAAAATAAACAATAATTCCATAATATTTTCTAATATTGAATAGATACTCAAATTTCCCTAATTGTCCCAAATATATATCTTTTATAGATTTTTTTCTTCCCAAATTCATGATTTGATCAAGGTTTACACATTGCATTTAGCTGTTGTATCTGTGTCTCTTTGGATTTATATTTTTGTTTTGCTTTGTTTCATGACACAAACCCTTTGAAGGGCTTAGGCTGGTTATATTGACATATATCTCATGTTGAATTTATCTTATAATATCTTAATGAATATATTTAGGTTAAACATTTTGAGAAAAAATCCAGCAGATAGATATTATTGTAGTATACTATTAATAGCTTTAAATCTAGGGTTCATGGACTTCATGGGTTTATGTGTATATCTATCTGTGTTCTACTGGAGGTAGATTTTAGTTTTTATAAAATTTTCAAAGATTCTATGAGCCCCCAAAAGTTAAGAATTGGGTTAGAGGAGTAAGTCATTATTAGCCTGACATTAATAGGTTTCAGTCTATACTTAAATCTTAAATCTTCTTAATCCATTATGTGCATTTTTAATTTTAGTTTTTATTTAATTTTTAATCCTCACCTGAGGACATGTTTATTGATTCTAGAGAGAGGAAGGGAGATATATCGAGGGGGGGAGGGAGGGAGGGAGGGAGAGAGAGAGAGAGAGAGAGAGAGAGAGAGAGAGAGAGAGAGAGAAACGTGGATGTGAGAGAGAAACATAGATTGGTTGCCTCCATATGCACCCAGACTGAGGATCAAACCTACAACCTAGGTATGTGCCCTGACCAGGAATCAAACCCATAACATTTTTGTACAGGACAATGCTCCAACCGAGCCATCTGTCAGGTCTGTTGTGTGCATTAAAATTTTTTTTGGTAATTTTAAAAAATTAATTTGAGAGAGAGAGAGAGAGAGAGAGAGAGAGAGAGAGAGAGAGAGAGAAACATTGATTTGTTGTTCCACTTATTGGTTCATTGGTTGACTCTTTTTTAATTTGTTAATCCTCACCCAAGAATATTTTTCCATTGATTTTGAGAGAGAGTGGAAGGTAGTGGGAGAGACAGAGAGAGAGAAACATCGATGTGAGAGAGACACATCGATTGATTGTCTCCTGCACATGCCCAGACCACGGCTAGGGATTGAACCTGCAACTGAGGTATGTGCACTTGACCAGAATCAAACCTGGAACCCTTTGGTTTGCAAGCCCACACTCTATCCATTGAGCTAAACTGGCTAGGGTGGTTGATTCTTTTTTAAAAAAATTGAATTTATTGGGGTTATATTGGTTAATATATAGGTCGGGATACAATTATATAATAAATCATACATACACTGCACTGTGTGTTCACCACCCCAGGTCATGTCTCTTTCCATCACCATTTATCTCCCCTCTCCCCTCTTCTACCCCTCCTCATCCCCCCTCAGGTGCAGTCATTGACTGTTTCTTGTTTGTGCCCTGACCAGGGATGGAACCTGCAACCTTGTGTATCCAGACAGTGCTCCAACCAACTGAGCTACCTGATCAGAGCTGTTGTGTGCATTTTAAAGCATAATATTTTTACTTGTAGGTTTTGAAAAAAGTAATGCTATTCATGGTAGAACGTTTAATAATACAAAAACATTACAGAGTGAAGTGTCCTCTGACTGCAGTTGTCCAGGTGATCCATGTCCTTGGCAGAAGTAACCTGCATTCTCAGTTTCTTGACTATAGTCACCCCCCCTTAGCCACAGTTTCGCTTTCTGCAGTTTCAGCCAAGGTCTGAAAATATTAAATGGACAATTCCGAAATTATTCATAAGTTTTAAGTTGCACGCCATTCCGAGTAGCGTGATGAAATGTCTCGAATCCCATTCCGTCCCGCCCTGGACGTGAATCATCCTTTTCCCGGCATATCCACCCTGAATATGCCACCCTCTCGTTAGTCACTTAGTGGCCGTCTGGGTTATCAGGTCAACTGTCTATGTATCTCAGTGCTGCGTTCATGTGACCCTTATTTTACTTAATAATGGCCCCAAAGCGCAAAAGTAATGATGCTGGCAATTTGGACATGCCAAAGAGAAGCCATAAACTTTATCATAGGTATGCATATATAGGAAAAACAGTGTATATAGTGTTTGGTACTATCTGATCCACTGGGGATGTTGGAATGTATGCCCCTGAGGATAAGCAGCCTAAGGAGGGACTATTGTATCCCTCCAGATAGTCTATGTACAGGTAACTATATATGTGGATAAGTGTACTTTTATTTAATTATTTTGCACAAGTGGGAGAATTTTACAGAGGCGGCATGTCATATGTGAATTTGGTTTGTGTAATCAACTGCAAATACTTGAAGTAGAAGAAAAATCAACTGTTTATACTTGGCAAGACAAAAATATTAAAAACAAAACAAAACAAAACAAAACAAAACAACAAAGCCACACACAAAGAAACCAAAGCAGGAGAGAATCAGTGCTGGTGACCCCATATTCCATTCTCAACTAGTGCAGTGCAGTGAGCATGAGATGGATACACCAGCCCTATTCCTTCAGCTGGACTCACTCTCAGCATGTGCACAGCCCTGAGCTGGAGATGAGGCTAGCTTTGTATTTTACTGTCGTAAGAACACTTAACATGAGAGAGCAGGCTGACAGCGGTCGGGGGCAGAGGGGGTACTAGGTGGGGATGTGGTGGAAGGAGAGAGCAAAAAAGAAAAAAAAAGAGAAAAAAACTCATGGACATGGACAGCAGTGTGGTGATTGCCAGGGATGGGGTGGAGGTGGGGGTGGGGGTGGGTGGGTGGGAGGAGGTGAAGGAGGGTGTATGGGGAATAAATGGTAATGGATGGAGACTTGACTTGATGGATGAACACTCAATATAGTGTACAGGTGATGTGTTGTAGCACTGTACACCTGAAACCTATAACATTTTTTTAACTAGTGTTATCCCAATAAATTCAATAAAAAGGAAAAAAAAAGATTGTATCTATCATACAACATTCCCCTAAATGGAAGCCAGCTTCATCTGATGGGCAACTGAAGAAACAGAAAAGCCTTTCAACACCAGGGGCAATGCTAGCTCTGTGCAGCCTTTACCGGGAAAGGGTTTGTGAGCCTCCAAACTGGCATTGCTTTTAGGGACCTTCTAGGGCAGTGATGGCGAACCTATGACACGCGTGTCAGAGGTGACACGCGAACTCATTTTTTTGGTTGATTTTTCTTTGTTAAATGGCATTTAAATATATAAAATAAATATCAAAAATATGTCTTTGTTTTACTATGGTTGCAAATATCAAAAAATTTCTATATGTGACATGGCACCAGAGTTAAGTTAGGGTTTTTCAAAACGCTGACACGCCGAGCTCAAAAGGTTCGCCATCACTGTCCTAGGGACAATTGAACCGCGTGCAGTTCCAGCCTTATACACTGACTTGAGAACCCCATAAGATGGGCTCCCCTGCTCCTTGTTCAGCTATGTGCTTTTTAAAAAGTTAACAGGATGTCTTGGTTGTTCCATATCAGCCCATAGAGAGCTACTTTATTCTTTTCAATAGCTACATAATAGTTCATTACATAAATGTACCAGAACTTGTTCAAAACCAGTCCTCTATTAATGGATGTTTAGGTTGTTTTTAGACATTTTCTACTATTATAATGCTGTAAGGAATGATGTGTCTTTTTGTAATAATACATTTTGGGGATTTTTGTGGGACCAAGAGACCATAGGAGAACAATTAGAATAGTTTTGCAATATTTATTTGAAAATATGGGCTTTGTTTTGTTTTCTGGTTACTTCTGTATTGAAACCATTTTGCTCCTAATTCCTATGATTTCAGTGTTTCCAAATTGAGTTAAGAATATCAGTTACCCTTTAAAAATTCCAATTAGCATAGTTTTTAAATCCATTTAATGGCATTAAGATCCCATAAGACAACTTATCAAATATCTCTCATAGTTAGTGTTTATTCAATAAATATTTTTTTAGTAACTCAGTGTACCAGGGATAATATTTAGGGTTTTAGTATATTTTATGCTCCTGGTATCACTGAAAATTTGCTAAAATTTAAGACTAAGAACTATTTATTAGATTATTGCTCATTTATGCCAGTAAACTTATAACAAGACATGTATATACCAGTGAGGTGGGAGAAGAAAGGTAATAATACATTTGGATTAAAAATTGTATTTTAATATATTTCCTAGGTTACAGTTCATCCTCTCTTCCCTCCCTCCCTCCCTCCCTCCCTCCCTCCCTCCCTTCCTTCCTTCCTTCCTTCCTTCCTTCCTTCCTTCCTTCCTTCCTTCCTTCCTTCCTTCCTTCCTTTCTTTTCTTCCTTCCTTCCCCTCTCTCTCTCTCTCTTTCTCTTTTTTATTAATTGACTATACTGAATGTTATGGCTTAATGTTAAATGGTTTTGGAAGCCTGGACTGTCCTAGATTCTAGGATAAAGTTTTCAAAATATACAACATTATAAGATATTTTCTATTACAGATGTATTAACTAATAATCCATAATTAAAATTATAAACCTAATACACATAAATGGATTCCAGATAGCATTTAAATGCAATTGCTAAGCTTCTCTTAATTTTATAGAACAGAAAATTATAATCTTTATTTATCTAATTAACATCTATATATTAAAATTATTTTAGTTTTCAATTTTTGAATGGATTTTACATGCATATGATACAAAATTTAAAAATAAGACAAAAGGCAACTAATTCTGTTCCACAGAGCTAACCAGTATAGCCAGTTTCTTCTGAGATGTTCATTGCAGACACAAGCAATTATATAGATTTACATTTCCTCCTTCCCTTTTTTCCTTCCTTCTCTCCCTCCTGTTTTAATAATTGGTATGATCAGTCCTTCCTCATTCTTCTTTACTTTTCCCAAGATGCTTTCGAATTAGTGTTTTGGGTTTCTTCAGATATATATCCAAAAGTGGAATTGCTGGGTCATAAGGCAGTTCCATTTTTAATTTTTTGAGGACTCTCCATACTGTTTTCCATAGTGGTTGCACCAATCTGCATTCCCACCAACAGTGCCAGCACTTGTTGTTTGTTGATTTATTGGTGATAGCTATTCTGACAGGTTCGATGTGATATCTTACTGTGATTTTAATTTGCATTTCCCTGGTGATTAGTGACATTGAGCATTAAGATGCTGAGTCTTTTAAACTAGAAATATGATATGCCTTTCCATTTTTTTGGTCTTAAAAAAAGAACTTTAGCCTAACCGGTTTGGCTCAGTGGATAGAGCGTCGGCCTGCGGACTGAAAGGTCCCAGGTTCGATTCCGGTCAAGGGCATGTACCTTGGTTGCAGGCACATCCCCAGTAGGGGCTGTGCAGGAGGCAGCTGTTCGATGTTTCTCTCTCATCGATGTTTCTAACTCTCTATCCCTCTCCCTTCCTCTCTGTAAAAAAAATCAATAAAATATATTTTTTTTTTAAAAAAGAACTTTAATTTATCTTGAGAAACTTTGGGGTTTTTTTTTTTTTGTGTGTGTGTTTTTGGTAGAGTGATTCCAGCTATTATATTTTCTGGTGGTGTTTGTATATATGAAGACTACTGATTTTTCTATATTATTATTATTATTATTATTATTTTACCATACTGGGTTCTTTTATGTTTGTAATCGTTTTTCAGCTGGTTCTCTTGAGTTCCGCAGCTAAGCAATCATTTTACTTGCACCTACCTCCAGAATATTAAATGATGGTGATATTAAGTTGTATGGCTAGGTTAACTTATTTATGTGCACATTTTCGAACAAAGCCCCTCTGGCTAGCAGTTTAACTGAAAAGCAATATAAGCTATTAAATATATACACAAACAAAACATCCAAACCTCAGAAACAAAACAACCTACCAACAAAAAGGGTTCTCATATGTAATTGCTTATGAATCAGACTTGTCTCAATTTAGTGAAAAAAAAAATGAAATATTTGGATTCTGAGGTTAAGAGTTATGTAACTATCATAACCTTCACTTTCAGTTTTTTTGTGTGTTCCTTAAAACTCATTGCTTTCATTTATTAATCTTATAATAAATCCATGTAACAAATTTGAGCTGATAAGATATTCTAAAAAATATTGTTTTTATTATCTATTTTTATGTTGTATACCCACATATGATTTTATTTGAAAACTGAGTTTAGGCGATAAGAAAAATTGGAAATACTGGATTTACTCCTCTTGCCTCTCACATTCCTGGCATAGAACTTGTCATTGTAGACTTCGTGTCAGTAGGTCAATGGCCAACAGTCCCTGTCTTTGTGCTGGAAATATCTGCAGAAAGGGAATCTTAGACGTCTATAAGTGAAATTATTAACAATACTAATTGTTTGCTTATCTGCAACATACGGATTGTTTAGATAAAGCTGTGTGGGAACCTGAACTCCGAGCCTTATCTTTCATTATAATATAAAGGAAATGATTCATTGACACTCAACCCTGAAGACCTTGCCTGGAAAACAGCTCAGTATTACGTAATCAAGCATTTGAAAACAAAGTGTCCGAAGAAACAGTTTGGAAATCAATTCCCATCACTCTTTCTTATTACTGTAACTATTTGTTTGTTTGTGTTAATAGTAGTAATTGCCAATGTGTTTTGTTTAGCAGTTTTTAAAGTGTATTTGCTATTACCTTGTGAGGCATCCTCACTCATTTTACCAGTGAGGAAGTGAGGCTCCCAGAGGTTCAGTGACTTGCCTAAGGTTGCAGAGGCAGAAAATAATAGCTACAGGAATGACTAAATCTAGGTCTGCCTAGGAAGTGGAAGGATGTGAATGATATAACTTCATCTTTTAGAAACTTAATCTTCTGATCTGTAGTATGAGCATAATAGTTATTTTGCAGTATTGTCATAAAAATGAAATGAGATAGTGTAAGATAATGTATTTAACATATGCATGAAGGTCATACATATTTACTTTATTTTTTAGCTTTTTACTCTCAGTGCCATGTTTATAGTTCTACAGCTATAGCCTTAATCAATACTTTAAAATCTCCACTGCCTAATTCCTTATATACAATAATAGTAAATTAGGGTCTTACTCTATTGAATCCTCACTGGGATTAATACTCTTCCTGGGATTACTTTTTCCAAATTTCTTTAGTATTTTAGTTACTAACTTCTTCCCCCCACTTTTGGGCAGAGTCAAGAATATTTTGAGGGGAATAAGATGAATTTAGAATTTATTGAATCACACCATTAAATAGTCAAAGTGAAGTTATACTATATTTACAGGGTGACATATCTAAAGGGTCAGTAAGTAGAGGGTGTAAGCAAAATCATAAAAATCCATGTATCTGCCAACACATTTCTGTGAGAGATTACACTACTGGTCAGGAATTTCCTGCCTTACGTCATTTTTTTTTTCTAAGGAAGATTTCAATAGCTTGTAATGGGCTGTTGTGCTTCCTCTTCAGGCTTGGCTGTTATCAGTTCCACTCAGATATTACTTCCTATTCAGTTTGTAGTGTAATGAATGAGTGCATCTGTTTTTTAACTATTACAATGTTGATTTATATTGTAGGAGGCTCATCATTGCTGCTTCCCCACACACAGGACTGTTATAAGGATTTACTCTTTTCAAACATACATTAATTATTTGAACCTCCAAGGAAAGGGTGCCATAAAATCAAAAACCACATGCAAATTTTATAAATAATTTTCTGCTAAAATAATATGCAAAGATAACAATTGAGAAAAATTTCTAGGTAGGTGAGGAAACACATTGCATTGTTTCTAATTAAATAAAGACAAGTAAAAGACAGAGCACTGTGGAAATAATATTTTATGTGCAGCAAAAACCCAAGCTTGAGTCTGGTCTCTGCAACCTCCTATGTGAGCATGATGGGCAAGACACTTGGGGCTGCCCAGTCTCATTTTCTTCTGTGAAAATGGCACCACTTCACTGCTCTTAACCTCTGCTTTTATTTTATTAGGACAAAGGTAACTCCCCAGAAAATCCTAGTTTACAGTTGTGGTGTAAAACTTTACTCATATAGCCTTATTTTAATGTGATTGAATATGCAAATTAAATATTTAGCAATTTCAGTGTTTGTACAAGAAATTGGTAAATAGAAAATAATATAAAATAAGTATGTAGATTTAATATTTTTTAACTTTCAATGGAAGAACATGGTTTTATGTTTTATTTTACTAGTAAAAAATAAATTAGATTCAGCCACTGATTCAATGAATTACTTAAAAACCTCGTAATATAAACCAATTTCAATCTTTTTGTTTTATAAATTTTACATCAACAATCTTCCAGCAAAGAGAAATCTCAAAGTGACTTTTGCATCAATTACATACAACTTATGTCAATTGCATCATATCAGATATTTTAATTCACCTAAATTAAATTTCTGGTATGTTATATAGGCCTAATGATTAAAAATACTTTTTATGACTTTTCTCCTTGACTATAAGAATAGAATTAATTTCAAGACATTCAAGAGTGGGTAAATACATGGACTCTGTTGGAAAATTTCACTGTGATAATGGATAAAAGAAGAAAGTAAACTAGAGGTTGTATACCTTTGGAAAGGAGATGGCAAAATTATCAACATTTGCAGGTAATGTGATTGTCTGGTAAAACTAGAAAATTAATTGCAATACTTTTAGAAAGCAAAGAATTTAGTAAGAAGATAAATTGAAGTAAATACACAAAAGCTTTCTTATATACCAGAAAACATAAATATGCAGTATGCAGGGCCTTTAAAGAGAAAATCCTTAAACTGTACTGAGAGATATAAAAGGAGACTTGAAAAAAATAGAAAAATAAGTAGTTTTTACTTGGAAGTATTCAATGCTATAAAATTGTTAATTTTTCTTAAAATAATCTCTATTCAGCAGTGTCCCTATTAAAATATTTTTTTTTGAATTGGTCAGATTAATTCTATATATCATGAAAAGCTGGTTCTGTAAAAAAGAACTGGTGAATTGTTGAAAAAAGATAGTGGCTATATGTAGGATGATTTTCTCTTCCAGATAGTAATTCATTCAACAAATATTTTTGAGAGTCTATCTTGTGCATGGCAGTGGTCTAGTCACAGGATACAAAAGTGAGTAAAAGAGGCCAAAATCTCTGTTCTCATGGAACTAGTTTAGAGATACAGACAATATGCAAATAAATAAAAGATGTAGGATGCCAGATGGTGTCTTAAGAAGAAAAATAAAGCAAAGAATAAAAAGATGGTGGTGGGGTGCAGGGCGGGAGTGGGGATAAACAGAAGTTGAAGTTGTAAATAGGGTGCTCAGGAAAGACCTCACAAGGCAGGTGGTATTTGAGTAAAGACCTACAGGCGATGAGGTTATCTGGGATATTTAAAGCTGTCGTAACTGAAACAGTGTGGTCTTTGCTCCAAAGAGCCATAGAAAAATGGAACAAAATACTGAGTTCAGAGATTGGCCCAAATATACTAGTATATGGAGATTTAGCATGTGATAAAATGACCCAAAAGATAGACTCTTTATAAATAGTGCTGGAATAACTTACTAGACATTTTGGGGCAAAAAATGTTGGGATTCTATCTTATATAGACAAAAATTACAAATTGATAAAATATTTTAATGTTAAAAAACACATTAAACTTCTAGGTGAATATTTAAGTAAATATTTTATATTAATACTCTTTGTCCAAAGCAAGCTTATTAAAACATGATTAACAAAGATAGAAAACACAAATGAATTGGTCCACAAATTTGACCATAACAAATTTTATGTTGCAAAAACTAACAAAAAAATTACCTCCCACAAGAGTTAATTAAAAACAAAACAAAACAAAACAGCACATATCACAGAAACACTGTATATCTTTATTCTAATTTTTACTGTTTCTGAAGTTAGTGTATACATTTAATGTGGTAATGTCTTTTCCCCCTTATCTGTAAGAGCCATTACTTGATAGTACATAGTGTACTATCTAATAAACTGCCTGTTAGAAGCCAGAAATAAACTTATATAAAGAATTTTAGAAAGCAAAAAAAGAAAAAAAAGAAATTATTTTACATGCTCCAATAGCAAAAGTAAAAGGAGTAAGAATACAGTTCACAAAGAGAGAAATACAAATAGCCAACAAAAATGAGAAGATATTTAACTTCTTGAATAATCTAAGAAAGGTAAGCTGAAACAACATTGAGATGCAATTTCTTACCTATTGTGTTGATGTGGTTGAGGAGGACTAATAATTATGACAGGCAAAGGGGAAATATGGCATTCTCATTTACTTACTGATGGGAGTGTAAATTTGTAAAGCCTTTCATCAAAACTAAACATGTTCATGACTTTAAAATTTTTTCAGATTTTTTCCCAGATATGATTGGGACTAGTGATTAAACATTATGTATGAGAATGCTTATCTCAGTATTGTTTGCAATAGTAAAAATTGGAAATGATCCTTTAAAAATTTTCAATTACAGTTTACATTCAATATTATTTTGCATTTAATTTCAGGTGTGCAGCATAGTGGTTAGACAATTGTATACTTTACAAAGTGGTCCCCCCGATATTTCCAGTACCCACCTGGTACTGTACATAGTAATTGCAATATTATTGACTGTATTCCCTATGCTGTACTTTACATCCATATGACTATTTTGTGACTACCCATTTGTACTTCTTAATCCCATCATCTTTTTCAGCCAGCCACCTACCCGCCTCCCCTCTGGCAACCTTTGGTCTGTGGAAATGATCTTGATGCCCATTAACAGGGGAATGGTTAAATAAACCACAGTGTACACAGAGTATGGAATACTATGCAATTATTATTTATTTACATGGAAAGATATCTACAAAAAATAATTAAAAAGAGTGATTTTGGAAGACAGTATGATGATTTCTTACAAAGCCAAATATAGTCTCATCATATGATCAAGCTGATGGACTTCTAGGTATTTACCCAAAGTAGTTGAAAACTTATGTCCACACAGAAACCTGCACATTAGTATTTATAGCACCTTTATTCATAATTGCCCCAAATTGGGTGCAACCAATCCTTCAGTAGGTGAATGGATAAGTAAAATGATACACCCAGACCATTGAATATTATGCAGAAATAAAAAGAAATGAGCTATTGCATCAGGAAAAGACAGAAAAGACGTATTGTTAAGTGGGAGATATTCTGAAAGGTTACATGCTGTATGGTTCCAACTACATTCCAGAAAAGGCAAAACCATGAAGACAGTAAAAAGATCAGTGGTTTCTGGAATTGGGGGAAATGAGGGTGGAACAGAGGGGTCTTTTAGGACAGTGAAACTGTTCGGTATGGTGCTTTAACAGTGGGTACATGATATTATGTGTTTGGTAAAATCCACAGAAGAGTGAATCCTAATGTGAACTTTAGTTAATAATAATATATCAGTATTGGTTCATCAATTGTAACAAATGTACCACACAAAAGGGAGATCGTAACTATAGGAGGAATAGGTGGTGGGAGGAATTAGTGTATATGAACTCTGTACTTTCTGTTCACTGTTTCTATAAACCTAAAACTGCTTTAAGAAATGAGGTCTATTAGTTTAAAAATATAGACTACAAAGAACATGTATGTATAATTATCTTTTTGGTGTATGTGTATGTGTGTGTGTGTTTGTGTAGGAGTGTATGTGTAGGGGGATATGTGTAGAAATATTTTCAGATGGATTATATCAAAATGTTAACAGTGGAATCTTCTAGTGGAGGGACTATAACTTATTTTTGCTTTTTAATTGGTACCTTTTTGTACTATCTATTTTGTAGTTATTTTTATAATTAAAAAGAAAAAATATTTTTGTTACCAAAAAGACAACAGCAACAAAAAGAGAAAACCAACAATGAAAAGTAAATAAAGATAAAAAATTAATAACCCCCCATACTATATAATAAAGAGGTAATATGCAAATTGACCATCATGCCATCGCACAAAGATGGTCACCCCCATGTGGTTAAAGATGGCCACCACAAGATGGCTGGCAGGGGAGGGTAGTTGTGGGCGATCAGGCCAGCAGGGGAGGGAGGGCAGTTGGGGGTGACCAGGCCTGCAGGGGAGGGCAGTTAGGTGCAACTAGGCTGGCAGGGGAGGGCAGTTAGGGGGACCAGGCCTGCAGGGGAGGGCAGTTAGGGGTGACCAGGCTGGCAGGGGAGGGCAGTTGGGGGGGACCGGGCCGGCAGGGGAGCAGTTAAGGGGTGATCAGGCTGGCAGGCAGAAGCAGTTAGGGGCAATTAGGCAGGCAGGCAGGCAGGCAGGCGAATGGTTGGGAGCCAGCAGTCCCAGATTGTGAGAGGGATGTCCGAACAGTCTCCCGAGGGGTCCCAGATTGGAGTGGGTGCAGGCTGGGCTGAGGGACACTCCTTCCAGTGCACGAGTTTCATAAAGTGATTACCTCTAGTCTAGAGATAATCACTATTAATGTTTTGATATACATCCTTTCAGGCTAGTTATAATAAAATATGTGATTCTCACACACACACATATACACATATTACATGTCATTTTACAATATAATTATGCTTTACATATAATTTTCTTCCCCTTGTATTAAGCTTACTTTACTACTATTAACATTTACCGTGTTCATATTAGAATGTCATATTTGCTCATAGCTCTTTTTTAAAGATTTTTTAATTTTTATTTTTAGAGAGAGAGTAGGGAGAGGGTGAGGGAGAGAAACATCCAAGTGAGCCGTAACTGGTTTGGCTCAGTGGATAGAGCATTGGCCTGCAGACTGAAGGGTCCCAGGTTCGATTCTGGTCAAGGGCATGTGCCCTGGTTTCGGGCACATCCCCAGTAGGGGGTGTGCAGGAGGCAGCTGATCGATGTTTCTCTCTCATCAATGTTTCTAACTCTCTATCTATCCCCTCTCCCTTCCTCTCTCTCTATATAAAAAAAGAAACATCCAAGTGAGAGTGAACCATTAATTGGCTGCCTCCTGCTTGCCCCCTACTTGCTCCCTATGGGAATGGAGCCCACAACCAGGTCATGTGCCCTAATAGGGAATCAAACTGACTATGCTGAGCCACACTAGGCAGGACTGGTCATAGTTTTTATACTACTCAATATACAAGTCAAACTGATTTAAGTTTAGACCAAATGTTGACATCCAGAACAAAATATTAGGGCATTAAAAAAACCAAAAACAACCGCCCCCCCAAACATTTACCGTGTTCAAATCCTTTGAAAGCATATTAAAAAATATGTGTATGGTGTGCCATCCTAGGATATACTACCACTAAATATTTAGGGGTTTTTTTCCCTTCAAATATCTTAACATTATTAACAGCATTATGGTGAACACCATAAGTAAAAGCTTGTATTATGTCCTTATTATTTCAGGACCAAGGATATTTCTAAGGTGATTCACAGGAAACACTTCACTCTGCAAACAAGGAAACTAAGTCCTTAAGATGAGAAAGTGTTTTAAGAAACCATTTAATCCCATTCCTGTTTGCATAGAAGCAACCAACCAGTTCAGAGTCAAGTTTTCCTTCTAACCTTAAAACTTTTCAAATGTATATGATACCTTGCCGGGGTTCTTGTTCCGGCATTAAGAAGGGTTCAGCAATCTGGAGAAAGCCAGAAGCCAATTCCAGCATGTTCGTAGGGCTGAATCATCTGGAGTGGTAAGGGCAATACCTCTATGAAAAAAGTCCTAAAATGGAAATCTGAATTTATAAGCATGTTCATTAGAAGTGGCTATTCAATTTACAAATCAAGATATCAACATTTTTTTAGAATGACTGCACTTAACTTTTCGGTGTGTATGGGGGGGGAGGGTGTAGAGTTAGGAGGAAGAGAGGAGCCAAAGATACTTGAAAACTATGGCTCCTCCACTCAGAAAAATGTCAAATGTCCACGTGCAGATACACTTATATTTTTGCATACCATGGACATGATGATACTCCATCAGTGAATCTTAGATTAAGGCCCTACTGTAGCACTTGAACATGACCCAGGACTTCGGTTCATTCAGGCACTTCAAAAAAAATTACTTCCTATTTACATATGATTTTACAGAATCCTTTACTATACAAAGTTTCATTCAAGCACCTGAACCTACTAAAATAAATAAGGGATATAATGTTCTTAGTGGTTGAGAATGGCAAGAAGTGAGAAAGGTTAAAGATTTGTTCAAGGCCTTTCCGTCACAGTCAGTTTGACACTTTCAGTTTTAAATCTGATTCTCTTTCTCCTCCTTTCTGAAGGACCACTCTACTCTGCAGGCTTTGGACTCAATAGAGTTTAGTAAAATAGTACTTAGCTAGGCCTTTGTGGTCTCAGATTTTTGTATCACTGTAGCACAATATTTTAGTTTATACAGAGTAGGTACTCAATTGATGTTGGTTGATAATACTTAAACTTCATTTAGCAACAAATTCTGGTTGTTAAATACTATCTTTACTCATTTACATAACTCCATGCAAAGTCAAGATCTTAGTATTTTCTTGTCAAATATTATTTATGAAGAACATTGAAGGCAACTGGAGAATGCACAGAGAACATTCCTTTGGGTTTAGTCTAGGAGGTGTATGTTGTAAATAAGATGCCTCTTATCAGAATTTGCATTTTTCAGAGAAATATTTTTTTTACTGAATTCACACCACTTTTTTTTTCAATGAAACAATCAAGGATTCTTTTAATACATTTGACCTGTTTGAATTACTTACTGATATCAGAGAGGGCATCCCTGATGTATGTTTATTCATATCTTTTCAAAGTACGTAAAGTTCTCTGTTCATGAAGGAATTGTTCCACAGAAACCCAAAGAATGAAGGTATTTTTTTAAAATCCTCACCCAAGGATATGTTTTTATTGCTTTTATAGAGAGAGGATGGAGAGAGAGAGAGAGAGAGAGAGAGAGAAATGAGAAAAACATCCATTGGTTGCTTCCAGTATGTGCCCCTACTAGGGATTGAACCCACAACCTAAGTACTAGTATGTACCCTGACCAGGAATCAAACCTGCAACCTTTTGGTATATGGAACGACGCTTCAACCAACTGAGCCACCTGGCCAGGGCTAGGGTATTTCTTATTTATTATTTTATTGACTATTGTGGATTGAGAATTAACCCATTCTATACCTAAAGATTGATTTTGAGGAGGGGATGAGGGGAATAGAATATGAATGGGTAGAGGTAGAGGAGGGAGTGTTGGGCTATTTGGGAATTAGGGCTTTAGAGCCCTTGGAAGGCTGTGAAGGATGCTCCTAGGCCTTCATGTGCTTTTCATTCTCTGTGTTGAGTGCTCTACACAGTTTCTCATTATTCTCCTTAACAAGGCTATGAGGAAGAAACTGGCTCAGAGAGGTTTAAGTAAATGATGCAAGTTCTCACAGCTAGTTAATGGCAGAGTGGAGATTTGAACTCAGGAATGTTTAGACCCCATGCCCGTGTGCTTTAACCATGATGCATATGCACATCTAAGCAATGCTGATGTTACAATAATTTTTCCCAATTTGTTTTTGGTTAACTGCCCAGAGTTGTTTTTTTTTTTTTTTTTTAACATAAGTGACACATGCTCCGGTCTATTTTTATTCAAAGATAAGAGCACATATAACAATGTAGGTCCTTTTATGGCTTGTTGAAGTTTATCTGTATTTAGTCATTGTTGTGCATCAGAATGACTTTATTAGTTGAAAATAGCTCCTTAATTCCTGTACAGGATCATAAAAATGTACTCTGTAAATTTCTCATTTTTTTCTTTTCCTGTAGTGCGGTAATTTGCATTTGTCTCTATTCCTGTGCTTTTGGCAGTAGCCAGAGACTTCAGGCATCAAACATAAATGAACTACTGCATACGATTTGCTATATTGTATGGGAGGGAAAAAGTGAGTCTGAGGCATAGATCCTGTCGATATGAGGTTTCAGCTGGAGTCTCATGTTCCTCTGGGCAAAGTCACAGCCGTCTGAATCCATTTAAGATGGCACTCTGCTGCTGTTAGTTTTCTTGGCAGTATTTGGCAAAGACCACAGGAATATAACTAGATTGAGTGATTGTTTTTTCTGCAGGAGGAAAAATGTCACATAGTTGGAAATTTTATGAAACTACTCCCAAGTTTGATAGTCATATAAAATATTTGTTGGGTAGTAGATGCAGAAATGCAATGATAAAGTAGTCATTGTTCCTGCTTTCAAAGAACCCATAGGACCAGCAGGGAAGACAATATATAAATAAATTGTAGTTTGGGGTATCAAGGGCCATAACCACAGGGCCTTTACGAGAGCATCTAGAGAGGCCCTGACTTTACTGAAGATGTCAGAGAAACTGTTCAGGAGAGGAAACATCTATTCTGAGTAGGACTGGCTACATAATTTGTAGAGTCCAGTACAAAACAAAAATGCAGATCATTCATTTGAAACTGTTAAAAATTTCAACATGATGACAACAGAGCATTAAATCAAGCATAGGTACTTCTAATTGAATTTCTTTCCCATAATGGGAAAATTCCAAACCATTGTTTAACAAAATGAACCCAGTCTGGGCCTTATGCTATTTGTTTATTTTGAAATATTATTACACAACTAATATCTGTGGATCTAAGAGAATATATTTATGTCAGTTTGGTGTGGCCATAACTATTTTTGGAAGAACCATAGGATATTAGAGTAGGCCTTGAATGTTTATTATTTATCCTTTATTTTGATATCTAAATATAGTTTCTTATACATATACTAGATTATATATATTATATATATACTAGAGGCCCAGTGCACGAAATTTGTGCGGGTCGGAGGGGGGCCTCAGCCCAGCCTGCACACTCTCACAATCCGGGACCCCTTGGGGGATGTTCAACTGCCAGTTTAGGCCTGATCCCACAGGAATCTGGGACCACTGGCTCCTAACCACTTGCCTGTCTGCCTGCCTGATCACCCCTAACCACTCGTCTGCCTGCCTGATCACCCCTAACCAGTATGCCTGCCTGATCGCTCCTAACCACTCACCTGCTTGATTGCCCCTAACTGCTCTCCTGCCTGCCTGATCGCCCCTAACCACCTCTCCTTGGCCCCCACCACAGCAGCTTTGTCCAGAAGGACATCTGGAATGACGTCCGGAAGGTCGTTTGGCTGTCTGGTCTAATTAGCATATTACACTTTTATTATTATAGATATGCACATATTACATATGTCCTTAGTATACATTCTATTACATATAGTATTATAATATGTAACTTATTTATACTTATTAGATTACATATAGTATTATAATATGTAACTTATTTATACTTATTAGTATATACATGTTGTAACTAAATTAGTATACATTGTATTGGAGATATATATATATATATATATATATATATATATATATATATATTAAAATACACATGTAACCATATTCTTTATATAGGGAAGATTTAAGATAAAAGAACTAGTAAAGCCTGGCCAGTGTGCTCAGTGGTTGAGCATTGACCCATGAACCAAGAGGTCACTGGTTCAATTCCTGGTCAGGGTGGGCTCGATCCTCAGTAGAGGGCATGCAGGAGGTAGTCGATCAATGATGTTTCTCTCTCAGCAATGTTTTTATCTTTCTATTCCTCTCCCTTTCTCTCTCTCTAAAAATAAATAAAACACTTTTTAATAAGAAAGAACTAGTAAAGTATGATCTTTTCTTAAAAAAAATAATGGGAAGGAAAAACAGTTTTTCCCTATGAAAATTTTATTTCTTTCATATTATTTGCCAGTTTTTCTAATTGTCCCTATCAGTTGGACCCTATACTGGGAACTGGGGACAAAGAGGTGAACAGGATGAAAATAGACTTGTCCTCTTTAGTTTACCTCTTGGAGGGAGAAGGCAGAAAATAAACAATTAGGCAAAAACATAAACACAATAACAGGCCAACAGAACATTAATGAATGTATAAGAATGATGCTTAACCCATAGCTATTTTAAGGGAGGGAAGTAACTTTTACTGAGCACCTAAATACCATATAGTTTATCTGTTATTTCATTTAAATCTTATGATAGATAACATTGTGAATAGATTCACTATATAGAAGAAACAACTTTTCCAAGTCAACTAACTTTTCCAAGATTATCCAGCTGGTAAATTGAAGAATTTACTTGTTGTTGTTAATCCTCACCTGAGGCATTTTTTTCCCAGTGATTTTTTTTTTTTAGAGAGAGTGGAAGGGAGGGTGAGAGAGAGAGAGAGAGAGAGAGAGAGAGAAACATCCCTGTGAGAGAGACACATTGATTGGTTGCCTCCCCTATGTGCCCTGACCAGAGCCAGGGATCAAACTGCAACCTAGGTACATGCTATGCCATTGACCAGGAATTGAACCCAAGACCCTTTGGTCCATGACTGATGCTCTAACCATTGTGAAAAGCAGGCCAGGGCTGAAGAGTAGACTTTTAATTCTTACCTCCTATTTCTTCTTCATGCCTAATGGTTTTTAAAAAAGATATTTTTATTGATTTCAGAGAGGAAAGGAGAGGGAGAGAGAGAAACATCAATGATGAGAGAGAATTCATTGATCAGCTGCCTCCTGCACACCCCTCCTAGTGATTAAGCCCCAAACCCAGGAATTGAACCACAACCTCTTGGTCCAATAGGTCAATGCTCAACCACTGAGCCACACAGCCTGGGCGCCTAATGATTTTTTTAAAGTAGGAAAACCATGTATATTTCTGCCTGTAGAAAGTAGAACCACAGTTCTGCTACTTGATAGCTGTGTGGTTTCTGACAACTCAACCTCTTTAAGCCCCTGTTTCCTAATCTGTAAAGGGAGAGAGTGCCAGCATTCAAGTGATCACAAATTCTGAATCAGTGGAGTCTGACCTAATGAATTTACTAGACTTTACACACTGATATTACATATGGATACAGATTCTCTCTCTGGTGATGTGCACAGGGTTTATGTAACTCAGGTTACTTCCTCAGGGCCCTTGGAGAACTAAAGGCCTGAATCCCTGAGTCTGTAGAAGGATCCCCCTTTTCTCTACAACTCACCCTCAACATTTCTACAGACGGGAAAGTTTGCCTGTGGTACACTTCACCCTTGAGGGTGAAGGGGCTCAGGGTGATTTGAAAGTCTCAACGAAGGCAGAAGCACCAGGGGTTGTCATTTTCTTTGTCTTTGGCTGTCTGGATGCATATAGCTGTAATAGAGTACAGTCAGGAGGGCAAAAACCACTTTGGAAGAAGCCCTGAAAGTGATTCAGTTTCAAGTGACAAGATCAATTATGGAAGGTTCTGGAACTACTGAAACTGACTATTACAGCAGATCCATGGCACAGGTTCAGAAGGTGATTCAGGATGTCTCCTTCCTTGGACCTTAAAGCTCATTACCTGAAAATTACTCAGCCTTGGCCCTTAGGGAAATCTTAAGTGCCCAGCCCAAATGGCATAATCCTATTTAGGATACCAAGATCTCATGATAATGAACAGTGTAGAAAGAGAAAGTGCACTTGTCTGGGTTAGACCGCATCTGTTTGATCATTTCTATGGGAGAGGACACATCTCTAGCAAACTATATGTCTGTCATATAAGGGATCTGTGGACTTTTAGCTGTGTGCTCAGAGTAAAATATCCAGGCAGCAGATAGAAAAAGGGGGAAAATTCTCACTTTTTAATGTGCCTGCCTATAAACAGTCTCTGACAGAATGAACTTCATTTGGTGATCATTTCCATTCAGGCCTGCAAATTGGGAATATTCAATCCTACCTCACAGGGGTGTGGCGCGGGTATACTGTGTGAGATAATGTGACTAAAGGCTTCACCTGGCGTCAGGCACGGAGTAGGTGTGGAGTGGATGTCAGTTCTCCCCTCACATTCTGCTCATCATATACCTACTTGATGCCTGTTATGTGCCAGGCTCCGTGCCTCACAAGCCATAGAGGGAGATGTGAGAACTTGCCCGCCACAAGCCTGGGTTCTAGGAAGGAAGATGAGATGCATAATTAGACAACTACTTGTGGGGTTTGAGGGAGCCCAAGAAATAGCACCCTTTTCCTGCCTGAGTTGGGAACTAGGAGATTGAGAGAGGGACCCAGGAGTCCTGTGGATTCTGGAGAATGTGGCATGAATCCGTTAGTCCAAGACACCTGCGAGTTCTTCAGCAAGGCGCGGTTGTCCCCAGTTGCAGCCACTGGCAGCCACAGTTTGGCACGGTCCTCACCCTGGCTGGTGTGGCTTGGTTGGGTGTCATCCCATGCACCATAAGGGTTGCTGGTTTGATCCCTGGTCAGGGCACATGCCCAGGTTGCTGGCTCGATCCCCAGTAGGGACTTGCAGGAGGCAGCTGATTGATATTTTACTCTCACATTGATGTTTCTTTCTCTCTCCATCTCCCTTTCTCTCTCTCTAAAAAATCAATTAAAAAGATCTTAAAAAAAGAAAAAAAGAACCACAGTCCTCCTGTGGGAGAGCAGAATGGTGCAGGAGGCTGCTCCACAGAGGGCGGGTGGAGGGGCTGCATGAAGCGGGCTCAGAGAGAGGTGGGAGCATTCCTGCATGGAGCCTTTTCCACATGGAAGCATGAGGCCAGGGAAAGGTATAAGACAAACTTCTAATACATTTGTTTTCAATTTAAATGACTGAGAATAACTGACATTAATAACTGACATTAATACTAATACCTGGTTGATTTATTTGGTTCCCCAAACCTAGCTCTGAATCACCTGTGGAGATTTAAAGTTACCAATATCTGGCTCTGTCTGTGGGGATTATAAATTGGAGGTTTTGGGATGGGATCCAGACATCTCCATTTTAAAAACCTTCAACAGGTCATTCTGACAGACATCCAGAGTTTGCACCTACACTATTGAGCTATGGTGGGATTGGTTAATCATTCAAAAACAATACTCTTAGAAGAGGACCAATGATAATTACATTACACTTCTGTGAGAACAACTTCAGATATATTTATTTGTTTGTCAAAACAGTGAGAAGTTCAAGGGAGTAGACAGATAAACAGGTTAAGTCCTTCTTGTGTATAGTTTTTTTTTTGTAGAAATGACCCACAGATACATCTTAGCTGATCTTTGATCTATACTTCATATGAGCAAAGTCAATATTTAAAAAAATAATCTCCCCTGAAACATAAATCAGAACATAATAGATTCAGTTGCAGATTTTCCTCATTTTTAGTGAGTGCCTATTATGTGCTAAGAACTGTGCTGTGTAATCTTATACTAGTACTGGTATATGTTTTCCAGGTGAGAGTCAGGCTATAAACATAAAAGGAGTAATGAAGACATTGTCAACTGGTGAAAATGTTTAGAGACCATAAGTTAATAAAAGTTTATCTGTACATAATACTTGATGCCAATGGAGACATGGTGATGCTGTGACATGCATACATTACTGAAGACACTGAAAATTAGTCCAGCTATGTAAAAAATTAAATTTATTGGGGTAATTGGTTAATAATATTGTATAAATGTGAGGTGTATAACTTTATAATACAAATTCTGTATACTCCATTGTGTGCTTACCATTCAAAGCCTAGTTTCCTCTCATCACCCTATATTTGATCCCCTTTATCCTATTCATCTTACTCCCAAACCCCTACCCCTTTCGTAACTATTATCCTGTGGTGACATTTTTTGAATACACATTTGCTTATGTATATTAAGAACTATATGTAAATGTTCTTATCATTTCATTCATTAATCCAATTTCTTGGAATTATCTTAAGGAAATCCTTTTTTAAAAAGTGACATGCTGTAGGTAAAAAGAATAATTACTATATTTTTAAATTATAGCAACATCTGGAAATTGCATAAATATTAATCATTAGGGAAATTATAAGTAGATTATTGCATAATGACTAATGACTTAATTAAATGTTATGTAGACACTTAAAACCAATCCTTATAAAGTCTATGTAGCAACAGGTAAAATGCTTATGAGAAATACCAAATGAAAAAGTATGTGCCGGAACACTATGTAAAAGTTATTCACTAGCACTGGAAGGAGATGCGAGGATGGAAAGTGGTTTGTGTGTTGTAGTAGTAGAATTCAAAATGGTTTTTCCTTTTTGGATGTGGTGGATAGATATTGTTTGGGTTACCCCATATCCCTTCCCACCTGGTATAGTCCCAAGAGGAAAAAGAAACTCCACAACTAGCCAATGAACTGAGATGATGTATGCCTAGATTTTTAGTAGCCTTGTGCTTTTATACCCGCCTCTGCCAACTGTTGAAAACTTGCCTGCAGTAAGAGATAATCAAAAGTTAGATAGATCAGGAGTCAGAGAAATGAATGTACAGATAGATTGATGAACCTACCTGATGACAGTTTATAGATCCCCAAGACAAACCTCCACATTTGAAATTTATATGAGCCCACGAAATTTCTTTCTTATGCTAGTACACCTCATTGTAGTCACTTGCAATTGAAAAAATTCTGAGGATAGAATTAATTTAATTCTTAAAAGTTTTTTATTCTATATTTGAATATGCCAAAGTTGTTACTTATTTGTTTTTAAATAAATCGCTTTACTTTCAGAAGTTCACTAGAACATTTTGTACTTGTGTGTAAATCCTGCATTTGTGGATCATTTCTCATTAAATTACCTATAGATTTTTGGTCCCTATTGAATTTGAATTTCCTCCCGTGTCTCTTTCTCAACTTTTCCTGCAACATCAGCTACGTTAATGGTTTTCCCACATCCTGCTTTTGACAATAGCTGCCCTGAGTATGCTTTCAAAAGGGTGGTCTGAACCACAATGTGTATTCAAATCTGTACATGGCAGGAATGGATGGGGAATTTTGAAATAAATCAACAAATATTGAGCACTTACTATATGCCAGGCACTGGGGCTGCAACAGTGAAAATAAAAGTAGACAGAGACCCTGCCCTTAAGGTGCTTCTATCTGTGGGTGCATGTGTATATTCACTGGAGGGACTGGGTGAGGGTCTAGTAGTCTGAGAGTGTGTTTAACACTTATTACTGTTGTGCTTAATATCTCTGAACAAGGCAATGGGATAATAACCGACATTTATTGAACTTTTATTCTGTGCCACACCCATATGCATCAATATTGTTTTCCCCATTTACCAGATGAGAAGACTGAGATGCAGAAGGATATTTAATGTGTCCAAGTGGCAGAGAAGGCTTACCTTGAGACAGTCTGGGTCCTTACCTCTGGAAAATGCTGCTTACATAATATTGTAAGAAAAATCTGCTCAAAATTGCTGAATCTGGTGGTTAAATAAATTTTTAACACTTTTTTGAAAAAAAAGTTATTAAATCTTGGTATGGTATACAGATATCTGGCCAAAATGAGATGAAGGGAGATTCCCTTCTCAACTTGTTAATACTTTTAGCCATAGAAGAAAATGACCTGAAAAAAGTAAGTTCATTCATACATTTATCTATTCAACAGATGTTTACTCCTTGCTACTGAGAACATTTTGTTGAAATAGGGGCTATAAAAGCATAAGGCTACTACTCTCAGTTTGGTAAAGGTAGATGAAAAGCAAACAAATTCTTAAAATATACCATAGCATGGTAAGTCCTGTAATAAAGAAATTGAAAAGGTACTGTGAGAGCATTGAGGGAAGAGAGGGGGGATGGAGCGGGGGAAAGGTCATGAAATGGTTGACAAGTAAGCTGAGCATTGAAATACGAGTAAGAATTCTTCAGTGGACACATTGGGGGTGTGGGGTGTGTGGAAGGGTAGGGGTCATTTGGAAGAAAGACCTTCTGGGAGGATCTGCTTCTAAGGGCACTCAAGAGTGTTTTTAGAATTGCAAGTGGTTCTAAGTGCAGGACTAGAAAGATAGGTAATTTAAAGGGTTGGTTCTAAGTTCAGTTTCTTTTGATTTCTAGTTTTAATGAAAAGTAGATACTTCACAAAGAGATAGAGTTCCAACTAAAGAAGAATTTGTTGGCATGATTAATCAAATCATGATGGTATTTTTTTTTCAATCTCAAGCACTATGCTTAGGTTTTTCTTGAAATTTAGTTAATAACTTTCCATCTTCCCCAATGTCAATCATTCTTGTAAACTGGAAGAAGTTGCATTTTTTGCATTGTTAGTAATTGGTTCAAAAATAGGCTAGGAAAATCTGTTTCTAGTATATTTTTTTTAATGTTCAGATGGGATAATTTTTTTAAAATGAAACACATTCACATTATTTTCAGTCATCAACTCATTAATGATGCAGAAAAATTTCCTCAATTATATGAGTTATTTCTTGCTTTGTAACAAATTATTCCCCAAATTAGTGGCCTAAAACAACAGACATTTATTATTTCATAGTTTCTGTGGGTCAGGAATCTATGTGTTCTTTTGTCTCAGGGCTGCAAGTGAGGTGTGGCCAGTCCTCCGGGCAGCTCAAGGTGGGTTTGGGGAGAATCTGATTCCAAGTTCACTCACATGCCTGTTGCCCTCAATGGCTATTGGCCAGAGACAGTAGTTTCTTGTCAGTGGGCTTCTCCATAAGGAGAGAATGAGAGAGGGCGGATAATAAGGGAATCCCAGTTTTTTAGAACATAATCTCAGAAGTAACTTTTGCTACATTCTATTTGTTAGAAGAGAGTTCTAGGTCTATGCCACACTCAGTGGAGGGGATTACATAAGATCATGGGTACCAGGAAGAGAGATGGGGCGGGGCGTGGGAGCAATCTCAGAGGCTGCCTACCACACACCCATTTTCAAAATAGCAAATTAATTTAGAAAAATAGTTACTTTCTCGTTCATCATTAAATTGTCATCTCTATCTTGAAGAGACATATCAAACATTTATTTTTCTGAAAATATCTGCATATCCTGGCAGACACTAGTGGTCACAGGAAAGGTTAGACAACTTGGGAATATTGTCTTTCATAAGTGAAAAATGTGGAAATCATCCTTTAGTTGGACAATTCTTTGTCGTATTTTGATACAAAATAACTAGCAAACTGGTATGTGTGTAAAGTTTTCATCTAACTTAAAATAATTGTAAAGATTTACTTTATAAAAGATTTAATTTTTATCATATTAACCATTGGTGGCATTCTCTGGCATGTAGAATGTAGTTCATTCCAATGTACTGAAAGCGAAGAAATGAGTGAGGATGCCACCAGCACCCTTTGTTTGTGCAACTCCCTGTCTTCTTTAGAGAACCTTAGATGTGTTAGGTGAAGGGCAGACTGGGTGAGGGCACCAGTATGACTCCATACATTCAATATCAGTGCATTTAAATTACTTTCTAATTCTATTCTTAGTTTTGTTTAAAATGATTAAGAATATACAGGGCGGGGCAAAAATAGGTTTACAGTTGTTTGTATGGAAAACAATATAATAATTAATAAACAATAATACAAGAATAAGCTGTATTTTGCAAACTCTGTGTTTCACATATTCACAACTGTAAATTTACTTTGCCCCACTCTGTATAAAGACAGAAATGCTAATATTGCTTTTTCTGTACATAATGCACCCCGGGGACTTCAGCTCTAGACCTAGGATTCTTAAATTCAGGATTTATTATTTATGGGGGATTCACTTTCAAAGAGTGGAAAAAAGTGATCAAAGGTCAAATCAGATGTCCAGAAATCACTGAAAAATGTTAAGGAGAGCATGAAAAGATTTAAAATTTAGAATGCTACATGGGTATTAGAGTGGAGGGTGGCTTAGTGAGGTGTACCTGGGGCGATGCAGTAGCTATCAGCTCCTTCAGAGAAGCAAAAAGTAACGAGGGATTCAACCAAAATAATGCCAGTGGAAAGGGGAGGCTTATGGGTAATGAAAATCAGCATGTTTCATAACCAAAGGGATCATTAAGGCCCTACTGAGCATGTGTTCATAAAGGTAGTTTAGAAAGAAATGTGCTTAAAAGGGAATTCAGAATTCAGAGATAAAGATGTTTCAGTTTCTCTGTCTTTTTAAAAAATCATCCTCTCCTTTTATTTTATTATTATTATTATTATCATTATCATTATCATTATTATTATTTTTCCTGGAGATTCAAGCTGGGTGCGAGGGAGAGATTCAGAAAGATATTATTAATATTTTTTTAAAAATCTAGTAATCTAGTAATAGAAGAAGAGTATGTAGAAAGAGGGGCTGTAGAATGATATTGGAGCCCCAAATTAATTTGCAGTCTCATAAATATTTTCTGGATTGGAAAAAATAATTGATTTGAATTTCAGAACTCTGCCTAATTTAAGAAGAGTGAGGTATTTTATTTTCTCCTTCTAGATTTTAAAATTTTTTCTTTCTATTGTGAGGAACATCACTATGGTTTTTTTCTTGGTTGAACCATATTTCCTGGCCATTCTCTTATCTCTCTCAAATAATCACATTTCTTTAAAAAATATATATATATTTATATTTATTGATTGCATCTTTAACTAGTTCCTTGGGCAGTGCTAAGAGTATCCAATTGAGCTAAAAGTGTCTCCAGGGTGTTGTTGTCACAGTGGACTCTCAATGTATTTTCCTGGGGTCCAGATAAGACAATGAGCAGGGTGCAGGAACACTGGACATCACGCATGAAGTCGTGCAGGACAGAAGAGAGGTAGCTCCGTTTCAACAAGGGCCTCTTTCAGTCCTTGCATGGCCTCATGTTTCCCTGAGCCCCAGCTTGCTAACTGATCCAGAAACAACAGTTTGGACACCCTGGCCTTTCCCCCACTGCCTCTGTAGAGGCTGATGTTATTTCTGCACCAGGGCCAGGGCACCCTCCCCAGGAACGTGGAGCCAGTGTGCTGTAGGATTCCAGGCTGGTGTTGAAGTTGGCAGCTCCTCTCCACCCACAGGCACTTTCCATTGCAGGCAGAGCCTGGGCCTGAGGTTGGGCTGGACAGTGGTTGTACAAGAGCCATCTTTCTGAGTGGCAAGTGTCCACAGGACATCATGGATTGTTTCCTATGGGTATTATCTTCTTACTAAGATTTATTTTGCTTGTCAGTGGCAATGAAAAGAGACCTTAGACCGCAATTATTTTCAACCTGGCTGGTGTTAGTCCTCAATAGCTGAGCTCCTGGCATGTGGAGGGTGGTGTTTGGGGAGCCTGAAGAAATCTGACCTTGGTTCCATCGCTGTTTCTTGGGGAAAGAGCTCTTGGTTGGCTTAAGAATGTGGTCCCAATCTTGTGTGGTGACTGTTGAGATTTATTTACTGGGTATTTAATTTCATTTTCTATTTGAAAAACTATTTAAAGGTCTTCAAAGATAATTTTTTTAAAAAGTTAAGGTATAGGTTTAAGAGAGTCTTTGTGTCATCTGTTTCATACTTGAGTAAGACCCCCATGTGGTCTTAGGTAGTGTGGAGTTAGACAGAGCTGGACTATAGTCTACTCTCAGTGACTTTAATTTTGTAACTTGGGAACATTGCTCCCCAACGCCCCCCCCCCCTTGTTTTCTCATCTGTAATGCCATCTGCTTTATCATGGGGTGAGATTCCTTATTCATCAAGGATTGGAAATGATGAGTAAAGCACTAGAATAGTGCCTGTCCCATTGAATGTACTCATTATTATTTTACTGTATAAATTATCACCCACATGATCTTTGTGGAGGATCGAATCAAAGTTTCTCCAAAGGGATATGTGTGTGAGTCTTATGACCTGAGTAAGGAGCACGACCGGCTTAGTCAACAAGTATTTATAAAAACATATCCACTGACAGCACGGGGCTGCTGTATTAGACATCGTTGTCCAAAAAGCATAAATGTAAACTTTCTAGTCATGAAACACTTGCAATAATATGTGGCAAGACGTATTAACAAAAAGCATTTATAAAAATTTAATTTTTTAAACTATAGGTAGATCTGTAGTTCTTCTTATACTTTTTAAGAGTAAAAAAAGTTCTGCCATTACTCCTAGATGTCTCTATCTTTCAGTGATCTATCTGAGGCCAGTAATTCACTTCTGGGTTATGAAGTTATTCGTATCCCCACTTGTGATAACTGTAAGTAGAAAGCTGATTCCTGACCTGAGTAATACAAATAAACATGAAAGGGAGGAATATGCAACATAATTTATATCTGCCTTCAGCTCTCTGGTCCTCTCAGACTGTGTGGGTTCCAAAGTGTTCTGGAGAAGTTTGCAAATTCCTTCACTCTGTGCTCGTCACTCTTTGTTATCTCCTACCATCTCTGCTTTGTTCTGTCTGGTCAACCCTGAAGTCTGGCCATCGCCTCACTGCCCTTCAGAACTCTTTTCCTTGAAGCCTTTCCAAACAGGTGCTGTCTTGCTTCACTTTTGATGGTCATTCTGCTAAGCCCTGTGTCTTACAGACATTCTCCCTCCTTAACATTGACGTGCCTGTCTTTATATAGCCCCAACTGCCTTTGTGTTTCCATGTCTGTCCCTTGGCATTTGCCAGTATTTATCCTGTCTCCTCCAGGATAGCTCCTGAGGCTAGAGATCCTGTGTTGCTTTGCATGTAATGTCCCACATTGTTACAGATTAAATGAATTATAGAGACAGTGAATAAAGGGCGTATTGGGAAAAGCTCTCAATACACTTTTTGTGTTGTAGCTTAGTAATTCTCATCTTAGTCTGATATCTTGTTATTAAATACTTATGAGGCAAGTTTCTGAATTTTTTCTCGCAGGAATGTGCACAAGTTTGAACTGGTGGATTACTCATAGACTCTAAGGAATTTAAAATCCATGGTTTACTGAGAAAGTCAGCCTAAGAAAGAGAGAAAAAGAGGGGGTTAGAAAGTCCTACAGATAGAACCTACTAAATGTGACCTTGCAAGGTCTTCATAACTTATCAATAATTCTCCCCACTGAGGTGGTACAGATGGCCCAAGGTGAGCACTCTGAGCTTACCTGATGGAGGAATGAAGAAAAAGGGACTTTAAGTTCTTCTCCCACTCCCAGCCCAGTTCAGTCAGTAGTAGTGGTAATTGCTACCATTTATTGAGCTCCTTACTATGTCCAGACACTATGTTATATTTTAAAAAATAAACACAATCTCACTTAATCCTGATAAAACACCTCTGAGAAATTTTCACAGAGGACACAGAAGCTCAAGGTCACACAGGTAGTAGAGGGTAGAGTCTGTCTAATCCTAAAGCTGGTGCTGAGGCTTGTTCTCACCTTGCTACCTGTTCATTTCTACGTTTGCTCTTTTTTTCCCTTTCCTTTGGGAGGGAGGGAGGAACCTAACATGTTTTTTAGAAGATGAGAATTTGCCTTATACCTGGGGCTTAGCTTAGCTATGTGGTCTTGGGCAAGTCGTTTAAACTCTATGGGCCTCAGAGTGTTACCTGTTAAATATAAGGCAAAGGGACAAACAGTGTGACCTCTCCAATGCTGCTTCTTGTGAGACATGGGGAAAGGCTGTTAGATTCCTCTGTGGGTACGTGTGTCACAGTAAAAGAGGGGAAATGGAGTTAGTCATTCATGTCTGGGGTTCAGGAATTCTGCTCTCTCTTTTTATCTGACACCTGTATCTGTGATTTATGGCAAACTTGTCCATTTTACTGTGGCATTTCTTCCACTCGACATGGAAATATAGCAAGACATGCATTGGTCCTTGCTTAATATATTTATTATGATCCTCAAAGTTTTATAGATGAAAATTTAGTAATTACATGATCAGGCTTAATGACCATAAAAAGTCCATAAATATCATCTAATGAAAACCCAGGTATAACATCTTCCTCAATCAGGGAAATGCTGAATTGGTATGGCATTTAATGTTCTGATTTAACTACCAATGTTTTAATAACATGAAAATATTTGTGCTTGTACCAGTTAAAGAACGGCATCAAGAAAGCCACAGATTATTCAGACATGATACACAATTACCCTAGTCTACATTATAATTGAACTCACTGACCATTCTTAAATTGAAATAACATTTAATCACAAAATAATTCTTATTCTATAAATTATTTTAGCGACAGACTAGTCTTCAGAAAGAGATGAATATTATTAACATTATATAAGTACTTGTATAAGGCTACCTTCGAGTTTGATGGTCATGCTCATCTCATGGTCCTTGGGATTTGGATGATCAGAATACCAGTACATATATACATTTAGAAACAAAAATTACTTAGGGAATGACATGCAACCTTCAGTGTGAATGACCAGGTGCAGGAGAAGAAAGACTGTATGTTCAGGGTTGAATCCCTTGGTATTTAGAACACATTAAGAGGAAGACATTGGCAGATCTCATGAGGAGAAGAGCAGGCAGAGAGCAGTTGAGTTACTAACACAAGAAGACCACACAGGTAGCAGATGGCAAAAGTGAAATAAAAGCCCTGATCTTTTGAGCTTTTGTTTAAGTACTCGTTTACCACACCCTGGCATTGTTCCCTGTTTCTATGAGAGCTGACAACCATTTCTTGGATCTGCAAGATTAAAATAGAAGAGAACTGACAGAACTGCATTGCTTAGTTTTTAATCACTTCATCCACTCATGAGAGATGGTTGGAAAGGGGTAGTGCTTTTGAGAAGTTGAGTGTGATCAAAAGCTGTGCTGGGAGAAATCTATAACTGGCATTATATTCAGGAATATAGCAATTAATTTATAAACCGAGTGATGGCGGGGTTAGCATGGAGGGCAAGGATGAGGGGACTTAAGGGAAGAGTATTTCAAGATGGCAAAGGAGGATCTTGTCTTTCCTCTTCTCTCAAAGGTGCTTCATTTGGCAGATGCCTGTTTCCTTCTAGAAAATTTGAATATAGTTATCCTTGAACAATGTGGTGGTTGGGGTGCTGATCCACCCAGTTAAAAATCCCAGTATAACTGTTGACTCTCCAAAACTTAACTACTAATAGCCTATTGTTATCAAAAACCTCACTGATAACATAGTCAATTAACACATAATTTGTTTATGTATTTTGTACTGTATTCTTACAATAAAGGAAACTAGAGAAAAGAAAATGTTACTAAGAAAATTGTAAGGAATAGAAAATACATTTATAGTCATGTATATATTTATTGCAAAAAAAATCTGCTTCTAAGTGGACCCTCACAGTTCAAACTTCTGTTGTTCAAAGGTCAACTGTATTACAAAATTTGTGATGGAACTTGCTTCCGGTGTCTGCTTTAGAGATCTACATAGTTTATTCTTTCTCCTCTCTTGTTAGCTTTCAGGTGTTCACCCATTCTGTTGTAATTTAAGCCATTTAAACTGATCCCTCACTCAACACTGGTTAACCCCAAGCACACCCTCTTTTGGCCTAGTTGTCTTCATATTACCTTTGGTAGAGGATAGATTATCTTGGTGTCTCTAACAATTGGTTTGGAAACTGCTCAGCTGCCCCTGTCGCTCATTTTTCAAGGGTCATTTTGTCATCAACCAAATATTGAAACAGGTGAAACCTGCCGTGAGTAATGTGACCCACTGTGGAAAGAAAGTGACTCAGTCCTGGCAGCTCAAATCAGGTTGCAGGAGGTGACCATGGGAATCAAAATGCCTCCTTGTGATGTTTGCAGCAAAGGGCCTTTGGCTTCATTCTTGAAGACAGTGGCATTCCAATGTCAGAAATGTGACTAGTTCAGTGCAACTGGACATACCCCTTTGCAGTCTCCATGCACAAAGCCACCTGCCCCTCGTCGGCCCAGATTGGGGGTTGGGATGAAGGTGCAGACACAAAACGCAGTGCTGGAGCAGTGGGAGTTTCAAGTAAAACCAATGAAGAAAGGAGTTTGCTATAAAGCACTCTGTTTATCACCTTTGTCTTACATAACTTCACTTTGCTTATCTGTGAATAGTCATTACATGCTGCTCACTGCATATCACAAAACACATGCACAGTTCTCTCAGCCTTGCTTCTCTTTCTTCCCTCTCAGAGCCACTGCAGGGTCAGGTTAACCTAATCTCCAGAATTCTTGGAATTTGCCCAGGTAGTCAGTTTATCCTGCCCAGCTGTTCATCAGATTGCTTAAATTTATGTAAAGAAGAATCTAGTGGGAAAGCACCCTACTGTATTAAAAGAAGACACGAGTTCTAAGCCAAGTTTCATAAATTAATAGTTATGAGACTGTCTCATTTGGGCAAGTTGTTTCATCTCCTAGTAACCCCCGTTTTAATTTTGTATGATAAAGATAAAATGCTAATCACATGCCTATGTACAGGATGCTATGAAAATGAATAAACCTATGCATGACAACTCAAGAACTCCTTTGAAGTAAATCCTACATAAAGTCAGTAAATTGAGATATTGTTACAATGATGTAAGTGGGTGTAAATGCTCAGCAAGTCTTAACTACATAAACATAGGGAAGTGGGAGAAATGTGTTTTTGTGTAAAAAGAATAAACGGCCAACATCCTCTTCCCTTTTTTTTCTTATTTTCAGGGTGTGTGTGTGTGTGTGTGTGTGTGTGTGCGCGCGCATTACCATTTTTTAATTGCCACTTTCTTTTTGTGAAGCTTTTGCTAAAAGCAGTAAGTTTAGACTGCTGAAAAATCATATCCTCTTGTTTGATGTTTCAGAACATTTAGGTATTTTGACCTAAATGATAAAGAACAAAGTCAATTGTTTAACTAAAAATGCAGAATGTAAATATTTGGCTTAGGTATCCAGAGTATCTATTTTCACAATCACAGCACTTCCTTGCAAATATTTGAGAAAGAGTTATAAAATGGCTCTTTGAAAAGTGTGGGAAATTAGGATGAAATAAAAACCTGACCATAGACTTCCTTCCTCACTCTTGAGTGAGATCTCAATAAATCTCTCTTTATAACTGGATGTGGACTTTATGACCATTTATGTGACTTCATACTACTTATTTTTGGAAAATATTTCATTGCATTTTAATAGAGATGGGGCTTACAGTGAATTAAGTGAAATGCAATTCTTAGAAAATAAAAAAAATGTGTTTTCCATTTTATTCCTCTTTGGATTCACTTATTCCCAGGTTGTGAAGATCAGCTTAAACTTTATAATTTTGTTAATAGTCATTCACTTTCTTGTTTGAGCTGTTGATCATTATCAAAAGTCTCTTTATTTATTTATTTTTTAAAATATATTTTATTCATTTTTTACAGAGAGGAAGGGAGAGGGATAGAGAGTTAGAAACATCGATGAGAGAGAAACATCGATCAGCTGCCTCCTGCACACCCCCAACCGGGGATGTGCCCACAACCAAGGTACATGCCCTTGACCGGAATCGAACCTGGGACCCTTCAGTCCGCAGGCCGATGCTGTATCCACTGAGCCAAACCGGTCAGGGCGTCAAAAGTCTCTTTATTTATTCACTCATTTATTTTCAAATATTCAATGACCTAGTAATATGTGCGAGTCACCATTCTATGTGCATTTAGATTGTATAAAGGCATGGATTTTCATTTAGGTGTTTTTTTAAAAAACATATTTTCCAGAACAGTTTGTTTTAAAGCACATCCTAAACACTGGAGAGACATGAATATGCCTTAGTATGTAGTCAATGAACGTCTATAACCCAAGTCCTTGACCATGTTGGGAAGGCAGGCCACCAGCAATAGCAATGGCTCACACCAACAGAACCCTGCCATGGACACTTGGTGTGAAACACAAGTTTTTTCCATGAATAAAGTAGTTCCACTTTCACAATAACCATTCATGTTCTCATTTGAGAGAGGAGGAAACAGACACAGAGAGCCTCAGCATAAGTAACGTGCTAAAAAGTTACCAAGTTTATTAAATGCTTGACCCAGAAGAACAATATTACACATCTCAAAGTGCTTTTGTGAAAATTAAAGTAGAAAAGTCATGGTTATATCTCAATAACCATAAAAGAAAAAGACTACAGAAGAATTGTTATTGTTACCGTACCACATGACTAATGTGAAATGTGGCTTCTGTGGGAAAACTTGAATCTGCCACCTTCTGGCTGTGTGCGTTGGGAAAGTTGTTTCACTTCTCTGTACTTCCGTCTTTTCATTTGTAAATCGAGAGAGATTATGAGGATTAAATTAAATAATGAATATAAATAATTTAGCATGTGCCTGGCACATGATAAACATTTAATAAATATTGGCTATTTTTATAATTATTTTACTGTCATTGTTTTCCACACTTCCCCATGAGAGAGGGGAAGGCTGGTAAAATAGCAAATTTAATTAAGATACAATTTTGGGGAAAAAAAGATGCAATTGTGAATTAAAGCAAAGTTAGCAACTTAAACCTCATGCAACTGAAACATCATATTTTATGAAATTAATAAATTCCCTACAATATATCATACAAATTATTGTAGTACCCAAATTATAAAATGCCAAGAAGCAATTTGTCATAGAAGAACAGAACCAGTCAGAGAATAACTAATTCTTTACAATTCAGTTTGTATTTATTGAGTGTCTTCTGTGTGTTGAGCATAGTGCCAAGGTGCCTGGCATTGTGGGATAAGACAGGTTTGACGGAGCTAGTCAAGAAAGTTGAAATCATTTTAATTCCTTAACATCTTCAGGTGAGCTTGCTCAGATTTTATTTTTTGTTATTTGTGGCCTAGAAACAAAAGCATTGGCTTTGGACTTAGATTGGGTTCACATCTCAGTCGTGCCCTTTATTAGCTGTGTAAACATATCAACATATTTAACCTTCCTGACCCTTAGTTTCCTCGACTATAAGAGGAGCACAATTCTTCCTCTGCCTCAGTAGGTGAGGCTCCAGTGAGATAAGGGATTTGACAGTGCCCCGAGACAGTACAGAATTCTGTGAGTACAGGGATTTTGCAGCAGTGTCTGTTTTTATTTTATTAATCATTAATTAATTCTCCTCACCTGAGGATATGTTTATTGATTTTAGAGAGAGAGTGGGAGAGGGCAGGGGGAGAGAGAGAGAGAGAGAGAGAGAGAGAGAGAGCAAGAAACATTGATCAGGTGCCACCTGTAACAACCTGACTGGGGAATGAACCCAAAATCTTTTGGTGTAATGATGACGCTTAACCAACTGAGCCACTGGGCCAGGGCAGCAGTGTCTGTTTTTAAAGATCCTACCCTTTGCTAGCCACACCTCTCCCCCTTGAAATATATGTATAGTTTACGTGATACAAGAGCAAGCTTTTCTTTGTGTAGCCTCCTCCCCCCATTAAACACTTGTGGGTTCTTGGTAATTCTTTTGTAAACTACTTCCCTTTGTTGCAATCTTGAACTAGTCTTGATGTAGAAACTGGCTGTTGGGGCAATGGTGAGTGAAGCAGTTTATTAAAATTATCATTTGATCTTTGGAGAATGGTGGTCTCTTCTGTGTTTTTTTTTTTTTTTTTGTCATAGATTGCAACTCCCAATTGTAGAAACTCATCCTTAAATACTTTGAATTGACCACATCTTGCTGCTCTGTAATTCTAGCTTGCAAAATAAGCTCTCCTAAATATATTATCTGATGACTACTCCAGCTTGCTATGCTTTCAATTTCTCACATCTTATGTTATTTGAAGACGTTTATATTTTCTTAATCCCCAAAAAGCCCCAAGGGAAAGCAGGCTGCCACCAGGCTCTATGCACGTGGTCTGCACTCACTGGCCAGCAGGGGCAAGATTCACTTCCCTTGGTTTTTCACAAAAGTCAGGACATTTTTGCCTTCGCCACACATCCCTTTCTTTGTTATACGCTTATTTGAATCATTGCTACTATTGATACCTAAATACTGGGTTAGTTTTACTTGCCTCTATGTTCCCCACCCCCTTCATTAGAAAGTCCAATACGTTGCCCCTTTCTGTCCCCCACAAAGAGTAAAAGCTATTCTCATTTGATCTTCAGGTTCTATGACTGTAGATTTTATTAGTACAGTTGGTAATATTTCACGTGGCTGGGGGATTGGAGGAGGGAAGGAAGGTGTTATTATAAAATTGCAATATATGTTTAAAACCAAAGTTATACTTTTAATCTTTTTCGTATTCTTCAAAGCAATGCATCTTGTACTTCAGGGCTAAAATGTACCTTCCCCTCCTGAAATCTTGAATACAAACCCTTGCTCTACACGTCTCTTTTATTTTCTAGGATACTTTGCAGCCAGTGCAGGGGTTGGATTGGTCAGCATAGTTTAGGAGCCCTTTGCTGTTGAAGGAAAATCTTGATGGAGGGATTAATGCTTTCATTGTGCTGTTACTGGTATGTCTGATCCATCTCCTCCTCTTTTTCTTCTCTTCTGATTTTTAAAGCTCTTCAAACATCTTCTCCCCTGGCCCAGTGGGATCTAGAATTCCAACATGGCACCCTTTTACCCTAAAGTGTCCTTCCCAGTGCTCTTGTCAGCCTCGGGTGAAATAGCCTGGAGCTGGAGGTCTTTGTCTAAGGCACAGTCAGGCTGCAGTGAGCTCCATGTGTTAGGGTGTTTGCATCAGCTTCCTGTTGCAAGTGGAATGTGGTAACTGCCTGAGCTGAAACACTTCCTCTTCCTCTCTATATCAAAGAGAAATTACCTGAAATAGATGCCAACTTTTTGGAGTAAGGATAAAACAGTGTTTTAAGGAGGCTACATGAATAGAGAAAGAACATCTGCTTCACCAGCTGCACCTGGTTACACAGCTCAGCCTCAGTTTCCTCTTTATAAGATGATGCGATGTTATCTCCTTTATAGAATTGTCATGAGAAGGCAGTGAGTGAATGAAGTGCCAGGTATCTGTGTGGCACTCACTGAGTGGTAGTCATTTTTCTTAATGTAGAATATATTCTTTTTTGTGTACGTGCTGAGGATTATGCCTCCTGCAGTTTGTTTTTTTAAGTTGCAGTCATGTGACTCATACTTGTAGCATGGCCCCTATATTCTGAGTAGGTGTTATCTTCACCTTCCTCAATGCAATACAAGCTCCTCGAGGGAGGGAGGCTTGGTGTGCTCTTCATTGTGCTGGAGAAGAGAGGTGCAGAGAGGAGGGCCTAAGAACTCAGGCTGGGGCTGGGCTGTTTGAGTGAATGCCGCTCCTTAATTTCTAGCTGTGTGACAATGGACAAGTTACTCAGCCTTTGTGTGCTTCAGTTTCCTTACCTGTAGAATAGCGATCATATTTATACTGCCTCAAAGAAAGGTTGTAAGAATTAAAAGAATTCACAAATATATATAAAAGGCTTAGGACAGAACCTGGCTCAGGCTTTGCTTTTACTATTTGCAACATACATCAGACTGCCCACAGCATAGTGAATGCTCCCCAAGTGCAAGCTTACATATGAGCAGGCTACAGAGACTCCCCCTCTACAGGGACCCCAAATAAAGGTGCGAACTACAGGTGGTGATAAAAGATAAAGAGGACTAAATAGAATTTAGGTTCCTGTTTATGGGGGAGCACTCTTGGAGATGGGCCAGCATGTGGAGTCAGTCATCTCAGCACAGTTCTCTGAGCACTTACTAGAGACATACTTTAGCCAAGGCTGTCACTGGCACATGGGCGTTCGGGACATGCTGAAAGCTCAGCCAGGCCACACAGTCTCTCCTGTGCTCCCCCTTCAAGGTGAAGTCCTACTCGTTTCAGCCTATACTGGGATTTGGGATTCAGAATTTTTTTTTTTATACTTCTTCCAGAAAACCTTCCCTGGACCTCCTATTCCCCTCCCAGTTGGTACCCCGGGTTCCTGCCATATCCATTTTTGGCAGTCAGGTCCCCTGTCCAGTGTGTTTAATGCTATATCTGTAACTCCTGGCCTCTGACATAACAGATTCTAAAAATACGTTTTACAAATGATACATGGAACACTAGAAAGTGCTATGGGACGTAAGCAGTTTTCCTGGCACTTAATAAGGTCACGGTGCCGGAGGGGGTGGTGGTGGGGGGAATGCATGAGAACACAGCTTTAATGGGAAATACTCACACATTTACAAGTACAGGAAAAAGCAAATAGGCAAACTCATAATGCTTAATTTAGAAAATAGTCCTATTATCTAGTGTTCACCCCAAACCTCAGTATTCCGTTAGGGTAGAATTTGGGGATAAAAATTGAGTGGAAGATTCAGCACAGAAAAATCACACAATAAGGACTGATTTAATGTTGTGCATTTTTTCTCAAAGCTATCTTATAATAGCTGTTTCTTGCCTAGTAATTGATGGTCTAGCGTTTAAAGGAAACAGGCCCAGGAAAGCTATCCCGTCGTATTTTTAGAAATACGTAAGTGAACTCTAACAACTCCTTGAGAATTATGGCAACATCCACGATGTTCTATATCTTCGCAGGCACATGACATATTACTGCCTGCCGGGCCCAGTTTCTTTTAAGGAATTCTGCAGATCAGGTTCCAGGCCACAACAGGAGACTTGTTCTCAAACAATCATCGGCCAGACTGAAACAACATTTAAAATATTTCAAAGTTTGCTAAGAGCATTGTTCACAGATCCTCACCTCAGAGTTCTTTTCCTTTGCATCATCCTGTTGTTTTCAACCGGGCCACCCTCTCAGAGTATACCCGCCACCTGACAGGGCCGTCATGTCAGGTTGAGTGTCCACCTGGAAGCCTTTCTACTTTAGGAAGAAAATTTAAAAAGAAAAATCCTTCTTGATCTTTGATTTGGGGCTCATCACATTTTTTTATACCCAAAAGAATTTATTAAAAAAAAATGCAGATAAAATGTGAGCTGTAGTACCAAAAAAATCCCACAAACCAGTATTTAAGCACATGGGACTTCAGAGCCATGTGAGACCTTATGTAATTGTGTGTAGTTTTATAATTTTAACAAACGACATGAAATTTTATCCTTACTAATGAATTCCTCAATTCTTGTTTTTCTTTCTAAACTAGAGGAAACTAGAAAAAAGAAAGCTATTTTTGCTTTGGGATGAGATTTATTTTTGGCTTATTTGTTGGTTTTGGGGCATGTTACAAGCCCCTGTGGGGAGAGGAAGGTCCTGGAGTTCGCAGGCCAGGCTTTTCAATCTGTGTCTGCACCAGCTAGACACACATACTGGGGGAGTCACTTGACTCTCTGACTGGCAGTTTCCTCATCTGAAAATCAGGGGTAACGTATTGACATATCTACCTCACATTATTGATTTCAGTGTCTAGCACATACTGGGCAACAAGAATTTTAAAATCTGAGCTTAGTTTTCTTTTTCTACGTAAAGAAAACTGGGCTTGCATCATAAAACTGGAGTCTTGGTTCTGCTACTTCTTAGTTTTGAACAAGTTAACTCAAAAACTAAACCTTAGACCCAAAGGATTTTGGGGGGTGGTCCAATCCAGTTCCTTGACTTATGAATGACAAAACTGAGGTCCAGAAAAATGAAGGGCTTTGCGTAAGGTCATGCAGCAAACTACTGATTGGGCATTGACTGTAAGCCAGGAATCAGGGTGCCTCCTCCCAGGCATTTCCAGCCATACCATCCTGCCTTGGTCAAGAGCTATGTAGATGTGTTGTGATACAATCATCCTTTTTCATTGTCAACTAATTTGACATTCTGGATGTCAAAAAAGCTGGTTTAGATCAAAAGAGGCAAATGGCAACCGTGACTATTTGATCAAGAGAGAATTATAGTCCTGAGAACCTTAGGGTTCAGATACAGCCCGGAGAACTGATGCTCAGAGAAGTGCCTGGACTCACACATGGACACACAGGGCCAGAGCTCCCGATTCCCCATCTTTCCCCACATCACAGCACCATGTATTATGTGTTGTTGGAAACCTTCACAAGTGGCTGGTATAGTGCTTTGCACCGCATAAGGCTCTCTAGATATTTTGTAAATTATATAATTGGTGAAAACTGCTACCAGATTTTTTGGTATAGAGTGCTGAGTGGGATTTCCAAACTGAGCGCTTTCACATAGTCGACATTCTGGTCCAGACACAGAACATGATCTCTGTTCCAGGGTACTCTGCGTTCCCCAGCAAGGGTTACTTTGGTCCCCATCTCTAATAGCATAGATTAGCTTTCTTCTGTTTTTATAGTTTAGGTCTAAGTGGAATAAAACAATACATACTCATTTGTGTCTCACTTATTTTGGGGAATATTTTTAAAAAAATATATTTTATTGATTTTTTTACAGAGAGGAAGGGAGAGGGATAGAGAGTTAGAAACATCGATGAGAGAGAAACACCGATCAGCTGACTCCTGCACACCCTCTACTGGGGATGTGCCTGCAACCAAGGTACATGCCCTTGACCGGAATCGAACCTGGGACTCTTCAGTCCGCAGGCCGACGCTCTGCCCACTGAGCCAAACTGGTTAGGGCTATTTTGGGGAATATTTTGATGTTGCCTTAGATCCATAAGAAGAATTCTGATTGGGGGGCCCTAGTGGAGGAAAACCTCATTTGCATATTACAGTTTCATTTTCATGATGGAAAACTGGTATCAATATAGTAGTTGATTAGTAAGAGTATGTAGGTGTAATTGAGTTAAAACATGTCCTTTATTGCCAAGATTTTGATACCTTAAGTGATTCATTTTACATTAAATTGAAAAGTTTACTTAGGCCAATTGATGTAAATATTGCAAAACTGAGGAGAGTGAAAAATAAAAATTGTTTCTCTTGCATGCTTAGCTTGAATTTATTTTTTTAAAACACGTTTTTGGTTTTATGATATGTTCAGAAGAGAAGATGAATTTTCAAAGTAACGAATCCAAATAAATAGAAAATCTTGAATAAAGATTCCAGATGATTCTACCACTGTATTCTACTGTCTACCTAAATGTCTGGCATGTAGTAGGTATTCAATAAATGATGGCTGTTATAATAAACTAGAGGCCCGATGCACGAAGATTCGTGCAAGAATAGGCCTTTCTTCCCCTAGCTGCTGGCACTGCCTTTCCTCTGGCTGGAGCCGCCTTTTTGCCTTTGCTCCAGCCTGGAGCCGCCTTCCACCTTCGTGTGCTGCCCAGAGGCTTGGAGCGGGGTGGAACTCCTGCGTTGTCACCATGGCGACGACGCAAGCATCCTGGCCGCCTGCCGCCATCTTTGTTGCGTCAATTTGCATATTCCCTCCTATTGGCTGTGGGCGCCACTGACTTTGTTGTGATGTGACGGTCAATTTGCATATTCTGTCTTTATTAGATAGGATGAGTAAATGAATGATTAAGTAAGTTTAAACAGTAATGATTAAGATGAGAAACAAAGTGTCACAACTTTTTTATTTTTTAATCCTCATCCTAAGATTTTTTAAATTGATTTGAGAGAGAGAGAGAGAGAGAAACATTGATTAGTTGCCTCCCATATGTGCCCCAACTGGGCATCCAATCCTCAACCCAGGTATGTGCCCTGACTGGGAATTGAACCTGCCACCTTTCATTGTACAGATGATGCTCCAACCCACTGAGCAACCTGCACAACTTTCTTATTCTGGAGAATATATAGCATTAACGTAAAGAGCAACAGTAAGGGGCTTATCTTTACAGATATGGAAGATAGTTTTGGAAGTAGTTTGCCTTCGGGATCTGGAGTCAGGCAATTGTGATCCTCCAGTCCTCAGGGTGGTAGAGACTCGAGGGTCCCTTTCCCTCTGCTTCCTCTAGTAATGGAATTCTTGAGTGCTAGCAAGTCACACAGCTATTCAGCTATAGACAATATTTCACAGCATCCTTTGTAGCTACAAAACTAAGTTCTTGCCAATGGGAAGTCACCAGAACTGATGTGGCACTTTAAAAAACAATGTTTGCTGGCCAGGAAAAGATAACAGAACAACTAAAGGGAGTTCAGAGAGGAAAGTCAGACTGATAGCAGAGTGTCCCTGCTCAGACTCTGCACTGTTAGGAAAAAGAGAGGCAAACTCCTACGTTATGAAGACATTATATTTTGGGGGATTTTTAAAAAAGACCTTAGCATGTATCCTAATTAATATAGGAATTCGTACCAGAAGTGCGATGTTACCATAACAAAAACCTAAATTTTGTTGGCATTGGATAGCAACAGGCAGAGGTTGACATGAACACAATAATATAGCTAGAAATATTGGTAACACTTTGTGACACATCATTTGCTAAAACAGTTACCTACCATAAGTTGGAAGACAGGCCATGTAACTAATGACCTTAAGCTCAAGAAGAACAGCTCAGAATATAGGTATATGTTGACTAGTCCTCACTACAGTTAATATTGTATTATAAGAGGAAAGGGAAGTCATGTAATTATTAGCCAGTAAGCAGAGATAGAAAGGAATATTACTCTGATAAGAGAGGTTTCTTCACTTATGGTTTGCAATCTAATGTGACTCAGAGATTAGAAGTTTGGGCCATACAAGGTTGGAAAATGTTTGTATTCCCAAACTGCAATAGGTAAATTTGATGATAGAGTTTTCTCTGATGAGCCTTCTGTTAAGGGTTCTCCTTGGCAGACAATGGAAGTCAGCCCAGAGCAAAGATTGGATTAAAGATATCGCTTTCCCAACTGTTTCGGGTGGCTGCTACTACAGGTAATCAACATTATAATTGAAGGAGAGAGGGAAAGGATAGTAAATAAAAGAGGAGACTTGACTCAAGAGCTGTGACCAGAGAGATCTCTGGCTATTGTTATTTTTGCATGGACGCCATTAGAATCTTAAGGAAGGGGGTAAGTGTGGTCTGTTTGTGGAAAGAAGAGTGTGTATATTGGGCAGAGGGGTAGACATGGCAGAGACTGGTAAGTTATCCTAAAAACCATTTTTCGTTCTTGTTCTAACAAAATATTCAGATTCTTCCCACCACTCCCTCCCATAGTCCCCCACCATGAGCCCCAGTATTAGCAGGACACATGGTTGCCTACCTAGTGACTATGTTTACCCAGACTTCTTTGTGACTACATGTTGCTATGTGACTCATTTCTAGCCAATGATATGTGAAAGGGAGTTTTGTATGTGTTTGAAAATCATGGGGAATTTGCTCACCCTAATTCCCACCTTCCCCACTGGCTGAGAAATAGCCCAAACTGGAGCTTCTTTGGGTCAAAGAGAAAAGCTGCATATTGATGACCATAGAGGCATCCTGCCTATGTGCTATCACCCACTTCTGGACTGTTACATGAAAGAAAAAGAAACTTGGGAGTTATTTAAGCCATTCTGTTTTTTGTGTGTCTTTGTTTCGGTGGCTTAACCTGTAGTCTAATGAACACATTCACTTTTGCACACTGTCAGTTTCAATAAAAGAAAAGAGAAACCACTCTATTTTAAACAGGAAGGGATTTAATCCAGAGGATTAGGCATTTACAAAAGCATTAGAAGGGTTGAAGAAGCAGGTTTTAGGTGGATCCAAAGTCATCCAGGAATGACCACAAAACTTTGCAAATCTGACTCACCACAGAGTTACTACCTCTGAGGCCAGCAAGGGAACTCCTCCAGGATCAAGAATTTGTTGCTACTACTATTGCTGCCACAGTCTTTGGACACCAAGGCATCTATAGAATGGACCCTGGAATATGGTGCCAAAGAGCCTTAACTTCCTTGCCAGCAGAAATAGTTAAGAAGAGATAACAAGGTCTTTCTGCCTCACTTCTACTTTCTATATCTCCATGTCTCACTGTGTGGATCCACCTTTTAGAACCCAATTTGCTTCCAGAACCCTAGCTGCAAGGGAAACTGAGAGATGTAGTTTTTGTCTCTGGAACCTCTCCAATGAGAATGAGTGGACATCAAGTGAGCAAGTCCAGTCCTAGCACTCAGTTATCTCTTCTCTAGAATGGAGATGGTATGTTATCTACCTCAAAGGGCCAGTGGCAGAATTAGATGAGCTTTAATATATGTGAAATCTGGCAATATTAAAACTAAAAAAAAATTGTAGTTGTTATAAAATCATCTAGTTAGTTGAGGGTGGTGGTGGAGGGTGTTAATGGGGGAAAAACAGGACATCTGTAATACTGTCAACAATAAAGATAAATTACTAGTAAAAAACAACAACAATAAAACCATATATCTTCTGCTAAAAAATAATCTAGTTACTTAAAATTTCATGCCTGTTTGCCACATTCATATGCCCTTATCTAAAATGATTGGTTAGGGATTAATACCCTTGATTAAGATGGCTTTTTCTGTATAATAATATGAAAATAGTCATCTCTCTATTATTACAAAAGCTAGCTGCTACTGAACATACATTTTCTTTAGTGAATGCTCCAGAAAGTGAGAACACTCCGTGGTTTGGCGATAGGGTGAGGCTTAAGGCTGGAGAACGCAGCAGGAACCCAATCATTTTTAGACCATCTTTAAGAGTCAGCATTCTATAGTAGAGCAATGGGAACCTATTGAAGGATTTTAAGTTGGGGAGAGGCAATAGCAGACTTGCCTTTCAGGAAGCTCTCTCTGGTGGAACAGAGGATGCAGCAGAGGAGGGTGAGAGGATCAGTTAATGGGCAGTTGCAGTAATTTAGGTGAGCACAATAGCAGGTTGGACCATTTGAGCAGTGGCACTGGGAAGGGAGAGAAGCAGTTTCGGAGGTGTCCCTAGCAAGACTTGGCGATTGCTACCCTAGAATCCTCTCCGGAATTTTAGGGTAATAGAAGGGGTTTATGTATTTCAGTTAAGATATGCAAAATGTCTGTAGGTGCATTTGGATACTTATTACCTGGTGTGAATTAAAAGCCCGATTCTGATTCATATAGTTAAATAAGAGGAAAGGAAGATGATGTCATCTTCGGTTGGTTTACAATTATGAAGGAAGCAGGTATTATATAAAATTTTCTATGAACTGGGTCCAAAGTTACCCAACAGTTATTTAATGGCTATACGTAGAAGACTTTCAAAACAAAATTATGGGGCACTGTTACCTAATAATGATGAAAATATCAGTTGTTTTCTGTTACATGACCAGACATTTGAATGATTTAGACATTTTACTCAAGTTATCCTAATATAACTTGTCCAGGGAGGCATTGCATCAATGCATAGAGAATGGTCTAGCTCAGAGGTTCTCAACCTGTGGGTCGCGACCCCTTTGGAGGTCGAACGACCCTTTCACAGGGGTCACCTAAGGCCATTGGAAAACACATATATAATTACATATTGTTTACAGTAGAAAAATTACAGTTATGAAGTAGCAACGAAAATAATTTTATGGTTGGGGGTCACCACAACATGAGGATCTGTATTAAAGGGTCGTGGCATTAGGAAGGTTGAGAACCACTGGTCTAGCTGTATATGCTGAGGACACTCTTACTAGACTGCAATTTCATTAATCTGTTTGGATCTTCAGTAAAGGATAACAAAACTGTAATTATGTTCTTACTATTTCTTTTAAAAAAGAGAGTAGATGATAAATATAAAGCGTGGTATGCCCTGCTTTAAGATTATTGGTGTCTGATGTAATTATAGGACATTACAAAACTGCAGGAATAGATATCAGGTCAAATGAAGAGAAGCCATTCAGTTATCTAGCGTAGAGTTCCTGTTAGCTATGTGCTGACGTCACTGGTGGCAAATGTCAGTGTTACTGGTATCATTACAGGTAAAAGGTCAGGCACATTCCCACTTCCTTAGTCTTGAGTCTTTCCTGCAGTCTAAAAATACACTGGGAGAAAGTAGGCTGAGTTCACGGGATAGGAGCAACCTATTTTTTTCCCTAAGGACAGGCTGCATTTTGTTCATTAAGTGTCTAACTGTGGAATATTAAAAATATTGTCATTTAAACAACTCCCAGACTGTTTGTTTCAATTAAAAAAGCAGTTATCGGATTTGGTGCCTATTAAGATTTTCCTGGTTCTTTTTCTTCTTATAATCCAAGAGTTAGTTTCCATCCTCCTAATCCTTCTTAAATTCGATGCAAAAAGTACAACCCAGAATAAGTGTTACTTTCTGAATTAGTATCTTTGAACTGTTATAGTTTTTAGAAGTTTAATTCCTAAAGATGTCACATGTCTGTGAGTTTGGTCAGTAATTTCACCAATTTGATTTATTTACTGAATACTTATTGAATGCCTGCTCTGTGTGGAGCTCTCTTGAGCAAAGTTTTTCAAGTACATACGCTACTGAGGACAAACTGTCCTGAATCCTCACAGTTCCCATGTTATAGATACGGAAAATGACTGCTGTCCAGCCAGGAAAAATGAGTTGCCCTGTGGTGACAGCGAGGGTCACTTGACTGCAGTTCCATGGATAATCCAGATGAAACATTAACTAACCCATCCCTTCCTCATTAGTCATTTTCATGTCATGCTTCCATGGTTTGGAATAACTAGGTACACATGATGATAACTTGTTTAGGTATGCAGGAACAAGTTTGTTTCCACATACTTTTTAAGAAGAAAAATTATCATTTTAATGAAGATTATGAATATGTTAACATACTTATTTTTGATATTCACTTTTATTCAAAAATCTTTTGTATTTTATTCAATTGTTATTTTACATGTAAGCTCATCTTTTGTTTTTCATTATTTTGCTAGGGTTTTGTATTTTTTAGCTTATTAAAAGGTTGAATTTTATCTGTTCTAGAATGTTAATGCTTTCTAATGTGTTTATTTTCATTTTCATTAATGTTATCTCACTTTTATTTTCCTTTGGATGATTCTTTTGTTATTTCCCCCATGTGAAATCAATGGATATTTAATTCTTTTCTCATTCTCATTCCTAATAAAAATAAAAACTGTATTTCTAAAAAAAAACTAATAGAAAAAAATGTCTCATTAGGATAATGTTTTAACTTTTCTAAGTGCCTTTCCATCATTCTTTTCATTTGTTTCTTCGATTTACCCCTGACATTGGAGTTTATAATTACTATTTATCTCTACATGTCAGATGTAAAAACCCAGAACCCAATAAGTTAATTAAATGACTTGTTTAAAATAGAATAGCTGATTAGTGACAAAGTAAATCTCACAATAAATTTCAAAATTAAAATACTGTAATAATAATGTGAAAGCCTAATTTGGGAAGGCTGGCCAAAATTATAATGGATATGCTTTTTGATCTAAAGGTGTTCTCATCCACTTGCAAGTTTTCGCCAGCCACATGCTCACAACTTACACATTTCTCTGTGCTCTGACCTTTCCCCTGAGCTTCAGGCTCACATATCCAAGGCTTTACTCGAAGCTCTTTGTGGGTGGCTTATAGGCATCATAATTGAAACAGAACCAAACTGCAAGTCTCAACGCACCCCAACATGTTCTTCCTGCAGAGGTACTGTGACACTCAATGGCACCTTGATTCTTTCAGTTGTCTAAGATAAAAAAAAAAAGTTATCACCGCCTCCCTTCTTTCTCACATCATATCCATCAGCAAGTCCTTTTGGTTCTGCCTTCAAGAGATATTTAGACCAGTTCTGTTGTAGGTCGTGATCCTAGGAAGCCGATGCAGAAAATCATTAGCGGGTAGGAAGTCATTCGGGAGTGTTCTCGGCATCACCCATCCGTGGATGGGAAGGGGCAGAAGCAGGGCAAGGCAGAGAGGGGGGTTGGGCTGCAGTGTGGTCTTGGGAAAGTCTCAGCTGATTCCATGGGAGCTCTGAGACTGGAATGACTTTTCAGAGGTGCCCTCATTGTGGAGAAGGACTTTCCTGTTTATGCATGGACCAAACAGTGGATACAATCTTACCCCAAGAAGGAGGTGTAGCCTTGGGTTAGGCAGCTCTCTCCAGCCAAGGACAGTCAAAGGAATGTTTACTGCTGTGGAGGAAATAATTAGGGTGATATGAAAAAGTTTTAGAAACTTTAGAAAGAGTGGACAAGAAATGGTGCTGACATTGGGTTGAGACCTGGAAAAAATGAATGTTGGGCAGGATCCAGCCCCTCCAAGAGCTGATGAGCTTGGTGGGTTGAAGGGTCAGAATGAAAGCCAAAGTGGCTGGAGGGTACAGCGGGACAAGGAGAGTGATTTGAAGAAATGGACTTGAAGATCCAGGGCTCGATTGTGAAAAGCCAGGCTAAGGAGTCTGGATTTTATCCTGTGCGCAGAGGAAAGCCATGGGGAGGTTGAATTATATAACAATTGCCCTCATTGCTCTTGGAGAATGGCATTGAGTAGGGCAGGAAGGGAAGCAGAGAAACAAATTTTGGCAGCTATTGCAGTGGTCCAGGAAGGAGATGATTTAGGCTCAGACTAGAGTGGTGGCCAGAGAACTGGGAGAAGGGGGAAAATACTGGATATCATTTGTGTTAGATATAATGGTGGGTTGGATGTGGAATTGAGGGAAAGCAAGGAACTAAGAAGACTATTAAGTTTTGGGTTTGAGCAACAGAATGAAGGGTGATTTAATGGAGGGATTAGAGACCATAAATGTATGTTAATAGAGTATATTTTAGCTAATATTTATTACAATAAAAAATAACATATATTTTTTTGTAGTTTCAGATGTCTCTTATGGAACTTGAAAAAATTGGTGGACATTAGTTTACCTTAGATTTATTTCTCCAGATGTGGAGGCCATTGAGAATGGAATCTAGCTGTTTATCTGTAGATCCCACATGTAGTAACTACTTGACTTCTTTGTTTTGTCTCAGATCAAGTTCACACTTCTACATTAACTGAAAAACTCTATGGAAAATTTGGTTAAACAATATGGATTAGTCATATCAAACATTTCAGACATATTTACATTTCAAGATCTGCACTTCTAAGTTCTGCTCCTTTAGGGAATGGGGAGTGAATCTACACCCATTTACATACATTATGTTGTGAGAGTAGTATGGTTCAATGTGGAAAAAAAGGAGATGATTCTGTTTGCTATTTTATATGAAGAATCTGAAGAACAGGAGCAGAAATTGACAAAAGCCACCATAGGAACCTAAAAAAGGGCTATAGTCCACTGATTTCTCTTACCTCAATTCTGCACGTGGTCAGTACTGCTGGTCAGTGAAGGTCGTAGTATGAAAGTGTGGTTCTAGGGAATTCTGGATTATGTCCCAAGCTTGTTCAAAGATCTGGCCTCAAGGTGCCAAGATGATTAATGTTTATTGCAATGCTGTGACAGCCCTGAAGATCAAAGTCTTTTCTGTAGAGAGCATCTAGCATGCGTGACAGCATCAGAAGTGTCCTCAAGAACAGGTCAATGTTTGGGCTGTGTATCGATTTTTTAGGGATTTGAGGGCATGTCAACAGTTATGCTCCTTTGATCTTTAGTTCTTTTGCTAGATTCGTAATTAAATTTACAGTATGAATGAACAGCAATGGAAAAGTGACCTGACCAGGAGGGCTATTATACACGGGTTCACGTGGCCAAGGTAGACAGCACAATCCATTTTCCTGATGGTTTTGGCACAATCCTTCCTGGCATCTCAGAGACGGGCAATGCAGTGTATGTCTGCTCTTGTGCCTGGTTCTAAATCAGGGTAATTTGGGTGGACACAAAATAGAACATGGAGAGGAAGCATGTGAGGGAGATGCATTGTAGGGAAGATAAGAAGCAAATCATATATCAACTTCCCATCCATAGAGATTCACCAAAGGAAAAGTTTTGGTCATGTAAGTAAACTAATCAAATTTCAGTCTCATGAAAATTTCCATCTGTCAGTAAATATTAATTAATTTCTTGCCAAATGTAAAAATTTAACAAAGTGTAATCAAATGAAACTGAATTTTCATTTTATGTGATTCCACATGGTATTTATTTAGACTTGGGTATGAACTCTTTTGCAGGACTCTATTCACCTATTTTGAAGGGAGCCATTATTTCTTTTTCATACTTTTATATACACAGATGTCTAGTTTCAGAGGTCTTTTGGCTGTGAATTGGAATCGTGGAAGACTAGGTTTTGGCTTTCTGGATCATTCACAACCTTCATCTCTGACATTCTTACTCCCACCTGTTCAGTAAAGGCAATGATTCACTAAGAGTCACAAAACAATCAGAGGCAAAACTTGAAATTCTTCCTTTCCAAAGCCAGCTAGTCAGTCAGCAAACAATACCTATGGCCCTCTAAGCACTCAGCTAAGACCTAAGACCTGAAGTTGCAGAGGCAGAAGCAGTTGTGATTGTACAGGAGCAAGTACTGTTTACATGAGGCTATTTGGATGGTAGCAAAGGAGACAGAATGAGAGGAGGCAGAGAATTTGTACATAACTTATTTTCAGTTAGATTTAAAAAAAAAAGTAAATTAGGGGTTTGGGATTAAGCATCTCAAATCTAGAATAAGGGACCAGGCAGGCCTCTGCTTGCTTTATTAAGATCACTGATAGAGTGTTGTGGGTAGAAAAGGGTGAGCAGCAGAAGGAAAAACCACACAAAAAAAGAAAAGAGAAAGAAAGTGTCCCCAAAGCATGTATATAAACTGCAGTTTTGCATTTTTATGAAATTATCTATTTATGGAGAGTAGATATGTTTAAAGAAAGATTAATGATTATTAGAACTGGAAATGACTTTAGAGATTATTAGACTTAGAGATTCTCTAACTGGTGTGCATCAAAATCTCTTGGGGAATTTGTTTAAAAATAATGTGGATGCGTAGACCCTACTCCATTGGCTGAGACCCTCCTGCTCCCCAGGTGATTCCAAAATACACTGTAGTGTGAGAAGCACTTATTTGTCCAGTTTTCTTGTTTTACAAAGGAGGAAACTGGCATCCCGAAGGGTTAATGTACTTGCCCAACGTCATATCAGTTCCCTCCCCAGTTTAATCTGTTTTGGCTGTATGCCCAGGCAAGAAAAAATTGCATCCACTTTGGGAAGTATCCAGATATATATATTTTTTCTTTTTTATGGTAGAAAAGAATGGAAATGAGCAAGCAAATCAGAAAAAAAATTACTGCATATGTATTTGTGATATAGTTGAGTGGATATCTTTTATAACTATAAAAGTTTGTGATGGGTGAAACTATATATTTTCTCACTTTTGTCTATAATTTTTTTTAAAAAAAGTATTTAATTTATGAGCTGTTCCCACCTAAGCTTATTTGGTGTTAGGCACAGTCAGCTGAACTTCACCACAACCCTGACATTGGTAGGCCAGGCTTACTTTTTATAGATGAGGAAACAGAGAGAAGATATGTCCCATCTAGCACAGCCAGATAAATTATTAGAATTATAATGGATAGAATTATATCTATTATATCTCTTATAATTCTAATACCTAATTAGAATTATAATTAGATAAATTATCGGAAATAGCAAGTTCCTGACATTCACATGTGTGCTGGGTGCTGGGCCCCATAGCCTCACTGTGCACACAAGACCTAGGTCCAAGGTACCAAATTTTATTAAAGTAAGTTTGGATGTAAGTTCATCAACCTACCTGTATTCTACACGTGCCTTTCTGGCAATGATTAACATGTGTTTAATGCATGGTCTAAAGTATGTTTAAACTTTCTTACCAAGCAGAACTTCCTTTTTTTTTTTCTTTCTTTTTCTCTTCTTCCTCTTCTTTCTTTTTTTTTTTCCCCAATGAGCCGGTTCTCTAGGTGATATTGTAGCACAGGAAATTGATTCTCCGGTGATAGAGATACAGAGTCCAGCTACCAGGGGAAACACCCACTTCCTAATGTAACTGCCTAGAAATGCTGGAGGAGAAAATATAAGCAAAGAAATTGCTTCCCTGTCTTATAAGTGGTTAACTGTGTTTGACAACGGTGTACCAGGCTCCAAATCACTCATCAACTTGAGTAACTGTGGTTGAATTGCACTGTTAGGTGTACTTGGAAATCACATTAATCTTTCTCTTCTACATAATGTGCCAGATTTCTTTGGTAACAAGTAGTCCACCATGGGGCCTAAGTACAGTCTTGGGAACAAGGTTTTAATCAGACTCAAATTTAACTCAGAGGCCATTTTGGCTTCTCTTAAGTGGGGCCAGAGGAAATGCTCCTTTAGGATTGACTCAGGACATTTTAGGATTTTTTTCTTTGATTGCTTTAATTTTTGTGATTATATCAATACAGCTATTAAAAAATTAACTTTCAACTAAGATTGGAGCTAAGCCAGAGTCCCATAATGGTGTCTGGCAAGAAAGCTTCCTTGAATTCTTCTATTCTGCTGACCAGGAGCAGGGGGACTACTGGTCGCTGCTTGTGTTTCCTGTGCCCACAGCATATTAATGTAATGTTCATCCAGAACTTATATTTAGAGAACTTCAGGATTCTATATTTTGAGCTCTAATCTCTCAGAGGTTATTCCAACTGATCACTGATTAGACTTCCTATAGTTTTATATAGTATATAGTGTACAAGTGAGCTTTTTGCTTATGTCAGTTGATGGTATCTTTGTTTAGTTTGCTGGACTTTTATACTTTTAACTGGTTAGTGTCTGTTAAAAATTCAAAATATCCAAATAGAGTATGTTGAATAGAAAATCTTCTCTCTTATTTTCCAGCCACCTAATTCCTCTCCCAATCACTGTTACTGTTTTCTTGTATAGGTATTTCTAGGAGTCTGTTACATATTTACAAACATATACATATCTATAATAATAAAAGCATAATATGCTAATTAGACCAGACATCCTTCCAGATGTCCTTCCAGATGACCTTCCAGACAAAGCTGGGGCTGCTAGGAAAGTCCAGGGCCCGGGTGCCAGAGGGAAGCCAGTGCCAGCAGCCGGGGGAAGGAAGGCCTACTCTTGCATGAATTTCATGCATTGGGCCTCTAGTGTATGTATATTTGTTTCCATACACATGGTAAGTATATGTATATATGTAAATATTTTCTTTTCATACAGATGGTAGCATATTCTATATGCTGCTCAGAACCATACTATTTTCCCCTTAACTATATATATTGGAGATCTACCTATCTTGATACGTAATAGCATTGTCTCAGTAGTCCATGGAAGGGCATTTAGGTTGTTTCCAATCTTTTGCTGTTACAAACAAAGGTTTATTTTCACCTGTGGGAATATATTTATGGGATAAATATCCACAAGTTAATTTCTGGTTCAAACAACATGTATACTTTTGGTTTCAGTGATTATTGTGAAATTACTTGCAAGCAGTTATGCTAAATTATATTCCTACCTGCAATGCAGAAATGTGCCTGTTTCTATATATTTGCTAACACAGTATTTTCAAATATCTTGACCTTTGCCAATCTTATTGTTGAAAGCTGGTCTCTCGTTGTAGCTTAAATTTACATCTCTTTTATTATGAATCTTTTAATACATCTAAATCATTTGTTTTCCATGGACTGTATATTCCTATACTTTGCCTATTCTAATTGATTTGTAAGTGCTCTTTTTTCATGGAAGAGGATAGTTCTTAGTATCTGATGTAAAGTAAAATTTCTTTTGATGTTGCCTATGGTATTTTGAGATATAAAGAAATTTAAAAATGTATGTAGTTGAATTTGTCAATCATTGCTTTTGTGGCTTTTGGGTTTTATGCCAAAATTTAGAAATGCCTTTCTTACTTTCAGGTTATTAAAATATTCTCCCATTTTTCCCCCCCTCTTGTTTCTTTAGTTTTATTTTACTCATTTAAATTTTGACCTATCTGGAATTTTTGTGGGTGTGTGGTGTGAGGTAGGGATCCAACTTTCCCCCAGGTAGTAATGAGGGCCTTTTGCATACTTACTGAGCTCTGTGTTTTGGGCAGCCTTTGGCTAGACAGGCTGTGGTTGTCCCATGGAGCCCTTGTAAAGCTACACTGGGCTCTGGGGGCGGCGGGGGGCACAAGGTAGTGTGCCATATGTCTGCAATAATGACACAGGAGGGCTCTGCAGAAAGAATATTAAATTTGTAGGAAGAGGAGACTAGTGACTCACTGGAAGAGAGGGAACTGGGGTGAGAGGTTATTCATGGAAGACTAGGAGTGGTGGTGTAAGTGGAACAGGAAAACATTTTAGATAAAGAGAAATAGCAAGGGCTGTTTTTACCATTGGGAATGGAATTCATTTTCATATTTTGTATTCCTATTACATAACCACACAGTGATGGAGGAGGTTTTTAAAATTTGATTTAAGACAACTCTACATAGGTTTTTGAGAGTATAGAAAAAGTATATATTGGTCCTTGCCTCCAGTTCCAGACACAGAGTTCCCTTGTAATTTCGTTTTGTTTTCATTTTTTTAGTGTTTTTATTTTTAAAATTTTACTGAATTTATTGGAGTGTGAGGTTTCAAGGGTACAACTGAACCAAACACCTGCACTCTGCATTGTGTGCCCATTGCTCAAAGCAAAGTAATTTTCCATCCCCATTTCCCCCCCTTTGCCCATCTCCACCTCCTCCCACCCCCTTTTCCCTCTGGCTATCACCACACTGTCTATGTCTGTGTGTTACACACACATACACTCATTCTTAATCCCTTCACCTTCTTTTATTCAGCCTCAACACCCCTCCCCTCTGACAGCTATCAGTCTGTTTCATGTATCCATGCCTCTATTTCTGTTTTGTCAGTTTATTTTGTTCATTAGATTCCACATATTATTTGTTCATCAGATACCATATATTGTTTTGTTCATTAAATTTCACATATAAGTGAAATCATATGGTATTTTTCTTTCTCTGCCTGGCTTATTTCACTTATAATAATCTCCAGGTTCAACCAAAAAAGGTAAGATTTCCTTCTTTTTTTATGGCTGAGTAGCATTCCATTGTGCAAATACACCACTCATCTACTGATGACACTTGGGCTGTTTCCAGATCTTGGCAATTGTAAATAATGCGGCAATGAAAACCCCTTGTAATTTCTAAGTGATAAGAGCACTAGGAGCATCTCTTGTTCTAATAAGGCAACTCTGGGTGGCATGAGGGCTGGTTACCAGAAAATCCAAGCCATTAATAGAAGCTTGGAATTTTCAGCTCCAATTCCCACCTTCCAGAGAGGGGAGAGGACCTGGAAATGGAGTTAATAATTGATCATGCCTATGTGAGGAAGCCTCCACAAAATCATAATAGTAGTGGGTTCGGAGAGCTTACAGGTTGGTGAACAGGTGGGGGTTCAGGGAGATAGGTGTGCCCTGTGAGGGCAGGGAGGCTGCGTGCCCCTTCCCACATACCTTGCCTTATGCATCTCTTCCATCCTGGATGTTCACTTGTATCTTATATCATATCTATATATATAAAAGCCTAAGCGACCATTACGACCGAACAACTGGTTCGACCAAAACAAATGGTCAATTAGTTGCTATGACGCACACTAATCACCAGGAGGCAGACACTCAATTCAGGATTTTCCCCCTGGTGGTCAGTGCATTCCCACAGCCAACCTCCCATGGCCAGCCAACCTCCCCTGGACCCTCGCCCTAGCCGGCAAACCTCCTGTGGTCCCTCCCCCCGTCTGGCAGGCCCTGTCAAGTAGGCCCTGTCTGGCAGCCAGCAGGCCCTGATCAGGACTGGGTGAAACAGCCCTGATAGGCCCTGGTCACCGGCCAGGCCTAGGGACCCCACTGTGCATGAATTTTGTGCACTGGGCCTCTAGTCCTTTTATAATAAACTGGTAAACATCAGCACTGTTTTCCTGAGTCCTGTGAGCTGCTCTAGCAACTTAATTGAATTTAAGGAGGGGATTATGGAAACCTTTGACTTATAGCCAGTTGGTTAGAAACACAGGTGACAACCTGGACTTGAGATTGACATCTAAAGTGGGGGACAGTGTGGGGGGACTAAGCCCCTATACCTGATACTATATCCAGGTAGATAGTGTCAGGATTGAGTTAAATGGACATCCAGCTGGTACTGTGGAGAACTGCTTGGTGAAAATCCTCCACACATTTGGTGACAGAAGTGAAATGTGCGATGTGATCAGTAAAGGAGACAGACAGGAAAGGACATACAGTAGAGAAGAACTGGGTTTGCCCCTGATCAGGAGGTGGACTGAACTGCATTTTTATAACAGAGGATTTATGTTTATCTAAGTTTAAGTGAACCCTGTAACACTAACATCATCTTATGCACCTATAAGTGTAAGATTGGGAACTTTCAATGAATGCATGAGGCACAAAGGCGGGTGCAAAAGGGTTCAACTTTAGTTTAGATTTTTATGTACTTGAGGGACTGATAAGTCCCACAAAATGGCTGCATTTGTTATATTTTTCCCCTACTCTTGGCTGGATGTTTGTTTCTTTCAGCTTTTAGTGTTCACAGGAGGGATGAGGTCAGGTTATTACTGCTAAAGCTCTGATGTGTTAAACAGCTCAGTCAGAATAAGAGAGTATCCAGGCATTTTCAGGAAGTTTGCTGACCGGTGCCACTGAAAGTTCACAGGCTCCAGCTTCCACTGGGTCTCTCCATGCTGTCCTGCATTTCCTCCTGCTGAAGAAGAGGAGGCATTTCTCCTTTTTTCCAAGGCCAGTCTCTCCATCTCTTACCTGGATTTTATCACCTCCCATCTGCTCGGGAACGCTGTTGTGTTAGTCATCCTCTCTTTATGTCAACCTCTCTCTTCATACCAAGGTATAATCATGCTCAGAATATCCTATTTTGAAAGTGAATAAATAAGCAGAAACTCGGTTCATTGTCGGAACTTTTTGGAGGTTGTCTACATTCACCTCCCATTTCTCCTTCAGCCTTCATGGTAGTTACCAAATGGATCACTTCATTGAAACTTATCTTGCCAAAGATTTTAACAACCTCCTCAATGCTAAATGTACTGAAATTTCCAGTCCGTATTTTCCTTAAAGTTTGGACCTGTTTGTCGTGTCAACCACTTCTCCTTCCTAGAGTGCAGCCTTTCCTTCTTGAGGCTCCTGTATGGCTGGTTCTCTCTGTTTTTGAGTCTTTTTTTTCCCTTTCCCCATCTCCCAAAACTAGATTTCCTCACAGTCATCTGCATGGTCCTCATCTCTTCTCATATTATGTGAGGGAGCCACATCGGCACTTTAAGAGCAGCCCATTCATAGTTAAGATCATATAGTTTGAATTAGTCAGACCTAGATTTGACTCTTAGTTCCAACCTTTTTTTTGTCATCTGGACAAGTCACTTAACTCTCATAACCTTAGTTTTCTCACTTTTAAAATTAGATAAGATAAACTCTCTAAAACATTTAATTTATTTACTAAAGGCCTGGTGCACAAAATTCATGCACTCAGGGGTCCCTCAGCCCGGCCTGCACCCTCTTGCAGTCCTAGAGCCCTTGAAGGATGTCTAACTGACTGCCCGGGTGGAGCAAGCCTAAGCTGCCAGTCAAACATCCTTAGCGCTGCCACGGAGGTGGGAGAGGCTCCCACCACCGCCTCTGCACTCGCCAGCCGTGAGCCTGGCTTCTGGCTGAGCAGGGCTCCCCCTGTGGGAGCACACTGACCACCAGATGGCAGCTCCTGCATTGAGCATCTGCCCCCTGGTGGTCAGTGCGCATCATAGCAACCAGTTGTTCTGCCATTCGGTCGATTTGCATATTAGCCTTTTATTATATAGGAGGATTTATTCAAGACAAGTTTTGAGCCAATACTATCTTACAGGTACTGTGTACAATTTTTTTTTGACTGTGACATACAAAAAGTACAATTTATAATCCACCTAGGACACACATACCTATAAAAACATTTTCCTTAAGAAATTATTACTCTCCCTATGTTTAATGGGTTACACTTTGTTATTTTCCCTTCTATTTAACTAAAACGTATACTGGTCAGAATTTATAAATTTCCCAATCCATGAATGAAACATGGTCTATAGTTTGGAAAACATTCTTCTAGACTCTGGGGATATAGACGTTTCTGCTGCATGGAACTTTCTTTTTATTTATTTTTTATATTTATTTATTTAAAAATGTTTTTATTGATTTCAGAGAGGAAGGGAGAGGGATAGAAACATCAACGATGAGAGAGAATCATTGATATGCTGCCTCCTGCACACCCCCTGCTGGGGATCAAGCCAGCAGCCTGGGCATATGCCCTTGACCAGAATCAAACCCGGGACCCTTAAGTCTGCAGGCCAATGCTCTATCCACTGAGCCAAAGCAGCCAGGACTGGAACTTTCTTTTTAAAACTGAGCTGTCCTTTAGAATTTTATACACTGATGGAAATATTCTATATCTGTGCTGTCCAATATGGTAGCTACATGTGGCTCTTAAGCTCTTGAAATATGGCTAGTGCAACTGAGGAACTGAATTTTAAAATCTGATTTAATTTTAATTTATTTAAATTTATAAAGCCACATGTGGCTAGTGGCTGTGGTATTGGACAACACAATTCTAGAGTATGGGTGATAAATAAGAAAAAAGTAAATGACTAAAAGTAAAAGATAGTTTCTTAGAGTGATAAGGGCCGTGAAGATGCTATATAGGGTGATTGATAGTGACTTTGGGAAGAGTTCAGGTTGGATGGTTAGAGAAAACCTCCTTGTGGAGGTAATATCTGACTTGATATCTGAATTATAAGGAGCAAGGCATTCGGCCATCTGAGGGAAGAGGATCCCAGTAGAAAGAATAGAAGATGCAAAGGCCAAGAGGCAGAAATGAACTGGGTGAATTTGAGGAAGAGAAGTTGTGTGTTGATGGATCATGGTCACAGTTAGTAAGTACTAGAGCAGTGGTTCTCAACCTTCCTAATGCTGTGACCCTTTAATACAGTTCCTCATGTTGTGGTGACCCCCAACCATAAAATTATTTTCATTGCTACTTCATAACTGAAGTTTTGCTACTCTTATGAATCGTAATGTAAATATCTGATATGCAGGATGTATTTTCATTGTTACAAATTGAACATAATTAAAGCATAGTGATTAATCACAAAAACAATATGTAATTATATATGTGTTTTCTGATGGTCTTAGGCGACCCCTGTGAAAGGGTTGTTCGACCCCCAAAGGGGTTGCAACCCACAGGTTGGCGACCCACAGGTTGAGAACCGCTGTACTAGAGGAAGGTGGCTATGCGATGATGATTCAGGCCTGATTAATCAACTTATTATCAATATTTCCACCCAAGAGCTCTGCAGGCATTTTAAACTCCTCTGTGCTTTCCTATCTCAGGAAGTGGCACCACCATTTAACCTGGCATTTATCTTCTTCCCTTCCTTCTCCCTCACTCTACCTTTTTATCAATAGCCAAGTCCTGTCATTGTCTCCTCTTAATAGTTCTAGAATATGTCTACCTTTCCACATCCTTGTGGGATTTTAAAAAATATTTTTTTATTTTTCAATTAGAGTTGACATAAATATTATATGAGTTTCAGGTGCACAACCCAGAGATTAGGTGTTTATATAACTTATGAAGTAACCACTCCAATAAATCCAATGTCTGGTGTTATATCTGACACCAGACATAATTATTACAATATTATTGACTATATTCTCTATGCTGTAGTTTATATCCCCATGACTATTCTGTAACTACCAATCTGTACTTCTCAATCCCTCACCATTTTCAGCCATCTCTCTACTCCCCTCCCATCTGGCAACTGTCAAAATATTCTCTGTGTCTGTGAGTCTGTTTTTGGTCTACTTGTTTTGATTTGTTTTTTAGATTTCACATGTAAGTGAAATCATATGGCTTTTATCTTTTCCTGTCTGACTTATTTCACTCAGCATTATACCCTCTAGGTCCATTCATGTTGTTATGGGCAGTATTTTATCTGCACCACTTCTTCTTTATCCATTTTTTTTCAAGACAAATAGCTTTACTTTTGCAGAAGGGTGTGCACGCACATGGTCTGGGAGCACAGGCACACTGAGTGGCGATTGGCTCAGGTTTTTATTCCTGACGCACGTGATCTGTTCCTTACTCTTGATTGGAAGAGCTTAGGCTCACAATCCTGCGCGATTGGCTAATTTAAAGGAAGGGGTTGACCTTTGCCGTTTCAAAATGGCGGCCTGCAGGGGAGCTGCAAGCCATGCAAGCCAAAATGGCGGCTGCCTAAACTCCCTTATTTGACAGAAAAGATTATTTGTTTATTTTCTTTCTTTTTTTTTTAATTTTATTTGTTTATTTTCATAATTCCCCCTTTTCTCTATTTAAACTCTTTTCTTCAAACTTGGCTAACATTCATTGACTTTCATGCTCTGCAGTGTCTAGGAGATTATTTTGCTGTTTGGTCAATGGGGTTTCAATTAACATTTGGGTAAGACCACTCCTACATGGGATTACATCCCATCACTGTAACCCCTAATCAAAGAGGTAAATATGGATACCATCATTCCCTTCCACTTTCTGAACCATTGCTCTAGTGAATCAGAGGAAGGATCCTCAATTTCAGGATTCTCAGCTAACTCATTAGCTAGAGTTGTTAATCCCTGTAGGGCCTTAGTGATGGTCCCGTCTGGTTGTGTTGTCAGGGATGTCCACTCATCTATTGATGGATACTTAGGTTGTTCCCATATCTTGGCTATTGTAAATAAGGCTGCAATGAGCATGTGGATGCATATGTCTTTTTGATTTAGTGTTTAGGGTTTCTTCAGATAAAGACCCAAAAGTGGATTTGCTGGATCCTTCATTATCTCTTGCTATAGCCATTGTTTTATTTTTTAACTTTTTAATCTTAATTTTTATTTATTTATACATCATATATACATATACTTCTGTATTATATATTGTAAAACTCCAAAGAAGCTTTTAAGCTTTTATCATTAACTAGAGGCCCGGTGCACAAAATTTGTGTACTCAGGGGCGGGGGGTCCCCTCAGCCTGGCCTGCACCCTCTCGCAGTCTGGGAGCCCGAGGGGGATGTCCAACTGATGGCTTAGGCCTGCTCCCCCTAAGCCAGCAGTCGGACATCCTTAGCGCTGCCACAGAGGTAGGAGAGGCTCCCACCACCACCAGCTGTGAGGCCGGCTTCTGGCTGAGTGGTGCTCCCCCTGTGGGAGCGCACTGACCACCAGGGGGCAGCTCCTGCATTGAGCGTCTGCCCCCTGGTGGTCAGTGCGCATCAGAGTGACCGGTCGTTCTGCTGTTCGGTTGATTTGCATATTAGCCTTTTATCATATAGGATGTTAGTGATATTAATTTCTACATCACTGATGGTGGTGGCCATGGAGAGATAGAAGCCAGGAGCCTGGGAACTGGGTTGTTGACCATGCTCTGGCAAAAAGCATTTGCATTTTCTTTGTGAACACTAATTCACTTAGGAAGTAGCCTTGTTTTTCATCATATTTCAGGAACTACCATACTGAATTGTGATCCTGGAGTTTACATTATCACTGCAGCTTGGTGGAAATTCTGATAGATAATTGAAATGCTGATAAACTATTGTTTCAGGGCCATTTGGGGATTTTGCAGTCCAGTGACATGAAGTGACTTTGGGGAATCTGATTATACTGTTTTGGCCTGTGCCTGTCATCTTTATGGTGTTTGAACAGTTAAGTAGAGTGTCTTCCTCTTATAAAGCTCCAGGCACTTGCCAGGTTTCATCTTGCTTATTCTCTACCACATCCGACTTCAGCAGGAGAGTGGCAATTTTTGGCTCCTTTATAATGAGAAGGACAATGGAGGCCAGAGAGGTTAATTGGCTTACCTTAGGGAGACATCCAGGTTATAGTAATTCAACATCATAGAATTATGTTTCTGAATTACACTTTCATCTTACTGGGGAAGAAATGCATACTTTATATTTAAGGATCCATATACTTCCATGTTTATGCATTTATTCAACAATTACTTATGTCTTGGTACTATGTGCCAAGCACTGGGGGATATAGTAGGGAACAAAACAGATAAGCTATCAAGAAATTAACATTCTATTTAAAGAAGGAGAACAGACCAAAAAAGGTAAACATATATAAGACTTTTGTTTCAAATGCTAATTTTCAATGGGCAAAATAAAAACAGAGATATGGAGAATGCCTGTGTTGGAGGAAGAAAGAATAATCATAAGGCTCTATAAGATGGTATTGTGTAAGATAAAAGCAGAAGGATGAAAGAGAGGCAACCTTAAGAAATTTGGGAAAGAGCACTCCAGGCAGAGAGAACAGCAAGTGGAAAGGCCTCGAGGCTAGAACAAGATTGGCATGTTCAAGGAATAGAATGCTGAGTTCTTAAAGCTTTTTAAGCAGAGGAGTAATGAAATTCTCATTTTTGTTTAAACAAGATCCCTCTGATTGCCATGCAGAGGTGGCAGAAGGAGGCAAACCCATGGGTGAGACAGGAAGGGGGAACAGGAAGAGAATATTGCAGTATCCAAGGACAGATACTTTTTTTTGAGTTATTACTATGTTTAAGACACTATGAGTGCTTTCCATACACAATTCGTATTCAGTATTCACAAAAATCCTATAATGTAATTACTATCTTCCTCTTTTAGATAAAGAAACTAGAGGCTCAGAAGTTTAAATATCTTATCTAAGGCCACTCAACCTAAGGGGCAGAACCAGGGTTTAATTTCAAAGTCTGTAGTTAAATACTTTTTTTCTAGCACCGGCATATCTTACTGGCTTGCTGATATATTCTCCATAGAAGACCTCCAGACACTTTTCAGTTATATCTAAAACCAAACTCTCTGTCTCCTTTCCCAAACCTTTCCTCTTAGTTCCGCAGTTATGTTAATGGCATTACCACCATCTCAATAATCTAGGCTAGAAACTTTCATGTATTTTTACCTTTGTCTTTACACTGTGCTTTTCTTCATTAATCTGCATCAAATTTGTTGCATCATTTTATCTATTTTAACTCTGTTATCTACCCGATTTCTATGCCTATCATCATTGTTTTGGTTTGGGCCAATTCAAGTATTCCAATGGCTTCCTATTAGTTCCCTGATTCCAGTCAATCTCTACCCTCTCCAGTTTATTTTCATTCAACCTCTAGGTTTAGTTCTCATCTTACTTATCCCTGTTCTCAAAATTCATCCCATGGTCCCCATTGCCCCCAGAATTGAGTTCATTATCTTTAGTATGCCATCAATAAACAGTACTGAGTAGTTCCTTTGTTGCTCAGATGATTGCTTGTTATTATAGTATTGGAGTTATTTATTTTTGCAGCTGATAACTCTTACCACCTATAGCCCGTCATATGAGGAGGAAGGTTAGGAACACACAGTGCAGCAGATTCCTGATTGAACTGTTTAGAAGTCCAGCATGAACTGTGCTAGCTAACCAATGGGTGAAACACAGCATTCAAAGGCCAATGAGGTGTTTCCATAGCCTCCTGGAAGAGCTTGTTGACCCAATAGCTCTGGGAAGTCACTCAGCTAGATACATTTTTGTTGGACTGAATTGCAAGGATAGGACACAAGGAAAGGCCTGAGCTCTAAGGCAGATAAAAAATCCAAACTAGCCACAAACTCTCTTAACCTCTTAATGGGAATCCAGAGGGAAAAGCCAGCTAATTATTATGGACTAGTGGCCCAGTGCATGAATTTGTGCACATTGAAAGAAAATTAATTAGAAGAAATATTTTAATGTTGTTATTCGCCCTTTCTCTATAATAGACGTGTCAATCAAATTCACGGTCAACAATGACAGATTGAAACACACGTGTGCAATTGGCACCAGCGAGAGATTTATATGTATCATGCATGCACAAGTCAACTTAGCCTCTTATACATATAGAATAAACTTGCTTAATTAGACCTGCTTTCTGATTTAGCTGAACTTTTTCCAGCCCAGTGAAGCACCCCAACTTCTCTTTCAGGTAATTGTCAGCAACACAGCAGTAAATATCAACACGAAGTACATTATTATTATAGATCATGCAGGGAGAACAAAGGGTAAAATATTTAACTGCAGCAGTGTTTGACTATATTCTGCACAGTGAGAAAACCTGAAGTTATATTCAAGGTTCACCATTTCTTACTTCTTTTCAGCCAGGTCAAGTTTCTAAGCTTTCTAAATCTCTGTTTTCCAGCTAATGAAAAGAAAATAGGATTCCACCGAGTCTCCTATCTACCTACTCTAGGGTTTCTGTGAGGATCAAATGAGGTGAGGCACGGGAAAATGCTTCACAGACATTTGGTTAAAGTGTAAAATGTTTGCACCTGGCTATAAAGCAAGTTGTGTTCCTGGGTTGAAGAAACTCCAAGGAGGCTAGTCTCTAGGAAGAAGAAGCCGAGCATTGCTATGTGACATCATTACCCGGCGCCCACAGCCACTGTTTCTGGGCTGGACTGGGCTGGGCTGTGGGCTGCATTTTGCACCATGGGGTCTCGACAGTGTCACTCTGGGGTGGTGGCAGGGTCTGTGTCCCAATTGGGGGAAGCCAAGTGTTGCTTTTTGGGCACCAGGTTCAAGGTGCCGTTTCTCTGTGAGCGTCAGGGAAGCTCCTGCATTGAGTGTCTGCCCCCTGGTGGTGAGTGCGCGTCATAGCGGCCGGTTGGCAGTTGGACACTTAGCATATTAGCCTTTTATATATATAGATAGTAATCATTTAATTAAAAAGTAAATGGAGCCCTGACTAGGTGGCTCAGTTTGTTTGTCATCCCTTATACCAAAAGGTTGCAATTCACTTTTTGGTCAGGGCACATACTTAGGTTGCAGGTTTGAACCCCGGTTGGGACATGTACGGGAGGCAACCAATCAATGTTTCTCTCTCTCTAAAAAATCAATAGAAACATATCCTCGGGTGAGTATTAAAAAAGATAAGTAAATGGAAATTTCTGGACAGAATGAAATGCCTATTCAGTGTGAGATTTTTTCTAACCCTTGTATTGTGCTGTTTACAGGCAACCCTGTGAGTGAAGCATTGAATAAACAGAAGGCTAAGAAAGAGGGGAACTGTGTGGTTATTTTCTGAGCTGAATTTGTAGACCTGTGATTCAATGATTCAAACCTGGCTCTAAGCACCCAGCTAGCATTCTATCTTTAAGCATTTCTAGTTAGGAGGGAAATATATGCTGAAGCATTTCTGACCTGGCCCTACTAAGGATTCCTTAAATGTATGGTAGTTTTTCCTGAAAGGTTTCCTGGTCTATTAGATAATTAGAAAAAAATTAATACGAAATATTTTGTTTTATGATGTCTCACTGAAGAAAATAAAATTTCTGAGGCTGTTGTCAGTGACACCAAAGAAAGAGAAATTAAATTCATTTCTGTCAATTTTAAGAACAATGCCGGTTGTTCCCTGTTTTATTTTATAGAATAAACAGTAGTTTTTAAAAACAAGGTAGAATAGCTCCATATTTTCCATATTTGATTTTAAGGTGGAATATCATTTTTAATGTCTGTACTACAAGTAAACTATGATTTTCCACAATATTTTAAGCATAATATATATGTTTTGCTGAAAACCTCGTATTGTACAAATAACACTATAACAACAATAACAGAAATCAAGCAAGAAAGAAAGAATACATATCTTCAAACTTGCCATTCTGAAACACAGCTGTTTTAAGATTTCCTTCCAGTTACTGTCAATATATTATATAATTTTCATATAGTTATAATCTTAGCATAGACATAACTTCACAATCAGTTTTTTTCCTTTTAATGTCACATAAACCTTTTTCCCTGGCCACTTTGCATTTTGAAACCCTTATGTGCTTATTGCCAGGCAATAATAGATTTCTTCAAAAAGGTTCACTAAGTTCTGGAAGCAAGTTTTCAGTGCTATTCTCAACATGATCATATTTGTGGTTAATCGTACTTTTACTGTTTCAACTAAGACAACAGTCTGCCAGGGGCCAAACAATGCTCCTAAGAAAAACAGTCATAGGAGACCCAGGGACATACCACAGTCTGTGAGTGCTAAGATGACTTCAATTCTCATTTCTTGTTCTATAAAGAGTACAAAGCTCTTAGATTTTACCCTCAAGGCATTGAAACTACTGCGTAATTTAATAACCAGCAAAGAGGAGGCACCTAGGGCCTTGTGGTTTGCTGCCTCTACTAGATACTCAATAAAAGAAAGGCCATCGATAATAGTATAAATTCTAGTGACAGTACAGAACCTACTGTTCACTCAGTCATTCCAAAGATGCCACGATGATTCATCAAGGGAAAGAACATTTTGTTATTAGAAGAAAAGCAAAGCGTTAAGGAAAGGGTTTACATGTAGCGGTAAAGGCAATCTTTAGGGAGTCATATTAATCTAAGATTGTATAGAATTTCCCATGATTTAGTATTTTCCCATTAGCAGACTCCAAGAGAATTATTCAGAAAACATTTCCTAGAACAAAATGTGAGCCAACTCAGTGGTCCTCCTTGGAAGAGACCTGGGGACAGTGACGTGGATGCAGAACCATGTGGCCTGCCCCATGAGCCCGCACATCACAGTTCATGGTTGGAAGATTATGGAAGGTCACATCTCAGTGAGGGGTCCAGTTAGACATCTGCACATGTATCTATGACGCAGAAAGCTATGATGGGCTAAAGGGAGCAAGGGAGATGGCTCTCTCTCAGTGTTTCTCATTTGACACATGAGATGACCTTCAAGAACTTTTGTTCTGTACTTTGCACTACTAGTCCAATGTGTTCTGGGACTTAATGTGCTAATATTCATAAGTCTTGTTAATTATAAGATGATCATCATTGCCATCATCATCTTCATCAGCCTCAACTAAATGTCCCTGGTTAACGAGGCCTGCATGAATATGAATTTTACTCCAGACTATTCTACTTTCTAAAAAATAAATATTGCTGTAACAATTCACTGGTATTCATAGACGAGATGACACACTGCTAACCGGACTCCCACTAAAGCAAAAATGAAGTGACTGAATGACAAAATACTGGGTTGTTGCATAGAAGACTGGCTGGATATGCTAATCCTTACATACTCTAAGCACAGCTGGGCTGCCCCTGTTTCCTTGTCCAGTCATTCATTCACTGGACAAATATTAGTTGAGTTTCTACTCTGTGCCAGGCATTATGGTAGGGGTTGGGCTATGCACATGAGCAAAGCAGGCAAAGTCCTGCTCTCAAGGAAACGTCAGCCTAGTGAAGAAGAGAGATGTAATCTAAAAATTTTGTAATAAATGCAAAATTAAATCTGATGGGTGTAAGGAAGCAGAGTGCAAGGGGGCTGGGACTAGACAGGGGGGTGGAGACCTGTCAGGGAAGGCTTCTCCAGGAGGGGATGACTTCTTTCCAAGATTAGAAAGAAGAATAAAAAATAGCTGACATTTACCAAGTGGTTATTATGTGCCAGGCCCAGATTTTAGTGTTTTACATGAATTATCTGTGAGGTATGGACTCATGTTAACAAATAGATGAGAAAACTTAGGTTTGGAGACCTAAGTAACTTGTTTAGCAACATCTAGCTGGTAAGTAGAGGAATAGGGATTAAAACGCAGTTTGATTCCCAAGGCTGGAGTCCTAGCCACTGAGCTAAACTACCTCCATCTTGCCTGAAATAGAAGGTAACCAGGTGAAGAGAATGGAGGGAAAAGTATACTGGGCAGGTGGAACAGCATGTGCAGAGCACAGAGGTGGAAGAGAGTTGGAAGTATCTGAGGAAGTGAAGGGAAGGCAGGGTGACTGGGGTTGCAGGTGGGCGGAAAGTGTGAGATGAGGCTGAAGGGGCACAGGGCCAGGCCATGCAGGGCCTGGAAAGTCATGTCAGGCTTTGGCCCTGCCCAAGAGGAAGTGACTGGAGGGCTCTAAGCAGGGGTGGACATGATCAGAGTTAAGTTTTGAAATGGTCACTTTAGTTATAGCACAGTGCTTAGAAGGAGGCAAAGGCAGATTTGGGGAGGTAAATGAAAACCCTTTGGTGGTGGGTGGGGTTTGAGAGCAATGGTGCTGAACTAAGTCCTAACCTTCTGACTTTGGCAATCTGGTGGATAATTTTTTGAGGAGGGAACAGTGGGAGATGATATTATTTGGAGAAAAATGTTCTGAATTTGATTTGGGCTGGTTGAGTGTGAGGTGCCTTTATGACACCCAGGTGGAGTTGTTTAGCACATTATTTTATATATAGATGAGGAGCTCAGGAAGAGGTTAGGACAGGAGATAGAAATGTGTGAGTCATCCAAAGGAGAGGTAATTGTGCCCATACGCGTGGGCCAGAAGGTAGGGAGAGAGTCTTTGCATTTTCACCACCCCCTCCCACACTTTCTTATTTTTGAACCTGTCTCTGAGGAGTATGCACCCTTCTCCTTGGCAAGTTAACTCCTCTATCTACAAATCTTATTCCTTCCTCTGGTTCCCATTCAATCCTTCCTTCTTCATTTACATCGTCATTCTATCTCCCTCCGTCAAACTCTCTGAAATCTACTTTCTTGCCATGCTCTTGCTCACTCTTTACTCTAAGTGCTGACTTTTCTGTTCTTGACCTCACTGAAGTTTCTTTTTCAAAGGCAGCCAGTGACCCCCTAAGCACTAGATCCAGTGGCTCATCTCATCTCAGTTTATAGCTCCAGGCTTTTGCTTAGCATCTGACAGTTGATACGTCCTCCCCTCCTTCAGACCGTCTCCTTCTCTGGGTTCCCTGGCACTGTGCTAGCTTGACCCTCAACTGTTTTCTCATCTTTCCTGTCTTATTCATATGCTTCTCTCTCCTTCTACCGTATAAATGTAAACATTCCCAGGATTATTTTCTTCTTCCTCCTTCATATCGACACTTGCTATCTCAGCTATCTTGTTCAATCCCATGTTCTTAACAACGACCCCCTTGTGGATAGCACCTAAAATGGCTCTTTCTTGCTAGCACCCAGACCTGAACGTTCAACTGCAGGCTGAACATCTGCCCTTTACATCCTGCTGGCATCCCAACTCAGCATGGCCTATATCAAGCATTTTCTTTTCCTTTCAAACAAGTCAATGTCCTACATTGTTTATTTTAGTTGAGTTCCTCTTCTTTTTATTCTCTTTAATCTTCTTTAGTGCTATTGTATTCAGAGCCCTATTATCTCTTGCCTGGGACTTTTGCATTTTCTTCCTCATTTCTTCTTGCACTGAATGAATCCTATTCATTTGCTCTAAATGAATCATGTATTCAACCCAGATCATATATCCTCAGCCCCAAATGTTTAATAATCCTGTATTGTCACTGAGTTAAGTACTGCATGTTAGCCTAGTTTTAAAGACATCCTTAAGAAAGGATATATGCACCCCTATGTTCTTAGCAGCACAATTTACAATAGCTAAGATTTGGAAACAGCCTAAGTGCCCATCAGCAGCTGAGTGGATTAAAAAAACAGTGGTACATCTACACAATGGAATACTATGCCACTACAAAAAAGAAGGAATCTTTACCATTTGCAACAGCATGGATAGAAATGGAGTGCTTTATGCTAAGCAAAATAAGCCAGTCAGAGAAAGATAATTATCACATTATCTCACTCATGTGTGGGATATAATGATCAATATAAACTGATGAACAAAAATAGATCCAGAGACAATGGCAGGGGAGAGGGGTGGGGGCGGGGGGTTAGAGATCAATCAAAGGACTTGTATGCATACATATTAGCATAACCAATGGACACAGACACTGGGGTGGTGGGGGCTTGCCCTCAGGGGTGGAAGCGGCGGGGGGTTGTCAATGGGGGAAAAGGAGACATATGTAATACTTTAAACAATAAAAAACATAAAAAAATAAAGACATACTTAACATGGTCCTGCATAGACTTCAATCTTTATCTCCTACTTCTACCTGACATATAACAACTTTTTCTAAATTTTTATTTTTATTGAAGTTATTGGTGTTACATTAATTAATTAAATTAAGCAATACAATTGTATAGGTTTAAAGCATATGACATATAACTTCTGAGCCAATTATGTCGGCCTCCCCTGCAGGCTACATGACACTTGAAGACAGACATCTGTGCCCCCTGAATCCTGTATCACTATAATTCACATCTGGAATATAGTAGGTGCTCGCTTAAGTTTTGTTGTGCTCATGAAAAAGTATTTGATATTTCCTACAAATGTCAGTGCTTCCTAGTCCTGGCCTTTGCTCATGGTGTACTTCCTACTTGGAGGGCCCTCCTCTTTTTGTCTTAAGAAGGAAGCTGATATATGTAGTAGTGCCATTTAAAATTGTGCATTACATTTATTTTTGTTATTATTTTATCTGTTCAACCTTTTGGACTCATTTCCAATGCCACTTCCTTCATGAAATTTGTTATCCCCTTAATTTAAGAACTATCTCTTTTTGGAGCCTTCAAAATAGCTCTCTTTCCTTTTGTTTAAAAGATTATTTTAGATACCAGAGTGGGATGCAGGGAAATTTCAAGGGAGATATGGTCCCTATTCTTATATCTATGTTATGTTTGATCACTAGGTACACTTTTATTATAAACGTTTTGATTCTAAACAGTGATTCAAAGACCTGCCATTTTCCCCTGTCTCCCAGCACTCAGTCACTTGATTAAACTTTTTGAGAAATGGGGCTGTCTCTTGCTCAGATTTAGGTCCCCTGAAACACCTAACACGGCACCTTGCCCACAGAAGGTTCTCAATATCTGAGGACCTGAATTAGCTGCAGTGATGCAGATGGCTGCCCTTATCTTCCATCATACATGAAAAGCGAGTCACAGATTTGGAGCTGTGCTTATTTTGCTTCCATAGCCAGAGGAAAGAAACAGTGTTCCTCTCAGAGAAGAACCAGCAAAAGGAGCAATGTAACCATATGTCCCACAATGAGTAGCTGTCTCTGCCACTCGGTTTGGGGAATAAATGAAATTAAGCCATTATGAAGGTGGGAACATGAATATTATGCAAACATAAGCATGTTTCTTGTGGAGCTAATCTCTGTGTGATCTTTCATTTCCAACCCGCTGGCTCTGCTGGATTCCAGTTACCAACCAAGTCCAGGGCAGGCTCTTCAAACATATTACAGCCTTGTTTCTACCACAGGGGCTGGAAAGTGAGTTACATAAAATTAAACTTTGTTTTCAGAATCATGTCTTTGTGATTTGAAGTTGGTCCACCCCTCCGTCAGTTAACGGAGAGGGGTATAATTCTCAAATCCTCCTAATTATCCCCATGGATATAAAATGTTTAGGACCTTGTAGGAGTTTTCTCTCTAGGACATGATCCACCCCTTCTCCATTTTAAAAATAAACAGAGAGAGTTGGCCAAAATCTTAGGATGAAAAAAATAACCCTGATGAAAGAGTTCTGGACAGCTCTCCCAAAGCAGCCTCTGAATTACGGGAAAAACATTTATGGGGAGAAACCACAAGGCATGGGAAGCAGGGCCTAATTCAGTCATCAATAACGCCATTGTTTCTATCTGAGAATTTTATTTCTCCATGGAAGTCCTCTGAAAGGGCTCAGGCATTCAGAGCACTCCTTCAGTGCTGTATGGGGTCCCAGACAGTGACTGGGCAGTGGATGGGAGGAGAGCTTTTGTTCTTGAAGGGAGCGGAGCCAGTCATTGCACGAGGGGCTGATCTGCAGGCAGGCCACTCCTTACTAGGTCAGGGTTCTTTTGAGAGGCAGGAGATCTTAGAGTGAGGACCATCAACTCTGAGAAGCATGTTATTTTATTTCTTTGCCCCCTGTATATTTATTTGTAAAATAGACACAATAACTCCTGGGCCCAGCCTACTTCACAAAGGTGTCACATTGATTAAATCCGAAATGAGAAGGGGAAAAAAAGTGACGCTGAAACTGTTACCGAAGCATTCTGCAATACCAAAAATGTTTTAAGAATAAAACGTGCTCTTAGGCTTTCATTTCATTTTGAAAGAGGCGATACCATTTTCTGTTTATTAAGTACCCTCACCCCCTCAAAAAAAATTAATGAAAGACATTCCAGTGCTCTGAGCCCGGAGGGCAGAGTGAGTGTGAACACATGAACTGACAGCCTGGACGCCTGTCTTCTGTGAATTTCCAATGGTGGTGAAAAGAAGCCCCATTCCAAGAAGTTCTTCGTGGGGTTGAAGTCCTTGCCTAAACATGATTATGCAATGTTTTGAAAGTCAGTTCCAAGATCTCTTGAATTGCTTATGAGACATTTTGTTTATTAAGTGCTTTTCTGAAATATACCAGGTTTTGGTGACTCAGAAATTCATGCAAACATATGTATGCCATTTAGCATTATAGAATCAGAGGAGGAGAGAGCATCTAACGCACCCTGTGTTATATGGGAAAGGAAACGGGGTGCCAGGAAATCTAAGTGATTTGCTTGGAGCTTTATGATGTGTCCATGGGAAAGCTGGAGCTAAAACCCAAGCCTCTAAGCTTCCCAGCTCAGTGATTTTTTCTTTGGAACACATTTTTCATAACTATTCTGACTACATATTCTATTTTCATGGTCAATGCTAAATCCTTGGAAAAGAGCAGGAATGATTATTTCCCTGTGATTTCAAAATAAGAAACATTTTGTAATTGTAATACATTGTGCTTTTAAGAATGTATAATTCTCTGTAAAAATTATAGGCCATAAAGTGTTTTCAAATATATTTAACCTTTGCAATAATTCAGTTGAAGATTGTTATTAACACCATATATGAAACTACCAAGTAGGATGAAGTGGCTTGGTCGAGGTTCCTAAAAATCAAAACTAGGGACTCAAGAAAAGTTGGGTCTTCAATCCTATTTTTGGAGTTTTTTTTATGCTACATGAATGTTGTTACCTAAGTGTTTTTAAATATAAGTGACTATTAGTCATGGAGATGAGACTCCCACCCTCCCTACCCCCATCATCACCTATGGCTTTAAACTGGAGTGAGGCTGAGCCCCAGTGTATCCTTAAATATTGACATCATGCCATTGTGACATGCTGATCCATAGTGGATTGACTAAATTATCAATAGTGGTGGTAATAAGTTGATATTTATAAAATACTTATTGTTTCTAGGACTTTTATAAGTATTAACTGATTTAATTTTCCCAACATTCCCTATGAAGTAGGCAACATTATTATCTCAACTTCATAGATGATGAAACTGAAGCACAGGAGGTTATTTGCTCCAGGAAACACAGCTAGCAAAAGGCCAGTATGTGCAAGTTGCATTTTTGTTCTTCTTATTAAAAAAGATCACAGTTATTATTTTCACATACTAATCCCAGCTGTTCCATTCTTTGTCTTTGGGCAATGATCCTTCCCTCTTTGAGCTCAGTTTCTCAGTTCTAAAACAATTGGACCGAACCAGTTATCTTGAGAGTTTGCTCTAGTTGTACATGTCTAGCGGTCTGTCAGATCCTCTTACATCCTACCTTATGCTCTTTGGACCCAGGCTATCCTATCATATCTTATCCTTTTCCTAGGGATAAGCAGAAGTCATATAACATTATCATTTTTATTTATATGTAAATATCAGATTGCTAATCCTTCAAAACAGTTGAGCATCGACCTATGAGCCAGGAAGTCACGGTTCTATCCCCTCTCAGGGCACATGCCCAGGTTGTGGGCTTTAGCCCCAGGAGGGGACATGCAGGAGGCAGCCAATCGATGATTCTCTCTCATCACTGATGTTTCTTTCTCTCCCTCCCTCTCCCTTCCACTCTCTGAAATCAATAAAAAAATATTTTAAAAAACCGTTTTAACTTGGGAAAGCCAGGGGAAGGAAATAATCACTCCTTCTCTCTTCCCTCCCACTTTACTTCTTAAAATATCCATTTTAGCAAACCCTTTTCTCAAAGGTAACACAAAATCCCCCACTAGCAAATGTAAAGTCCAAACCCCTACAGTTCTTTCCCTTGCCCCAACATGTTTGTAGAGACAAAACAGGTAAAAAATGAACATAAGGGCAACCTGAGATGGGGAAATAGGAAGGTGACGTCACTAAATAAACATCAAGGTTTGTGTACAAGCCTTTGCAAAGAGATAAGGATTACCACTTGCGTGATGCTGTTGGGGTGTGTTCCGAGGGCACTGCATTATTTCCTTTTCATCATCAGCCACTGCATGGCCACCCTCCTTGCCACCCCTGAAGTGTGACATCCCAGAAATGCTCTCCATTTGTCATTTGAGAAACCTTGCTGTGAGTTCAATGGTGCACTTAAGTGTGGCTCAGAAGTGAATTATCACAAATGATAACTTCCTCAATTTAAAATCGATGAGTTTAAAAAAAATAAAGACATTGAAAGTTGAACCTTTTATATGTGAGTTTTATGATATGCCTTTACCAAGCTTTGAAATCTACCCAAGTATTAGGGCAAAAGAAAAGGTCAAATCATCTAGAATGGCTGGCTGCTGAAAGGAATAGAAATAATTGTTTACATGTGTATTTGACATTCCAACCAGAAGGAGTTAAATTCCTGTTGGAGCTGATGCATTTTCTCCTGTATGAATTAAGCACTAAAGTATGTTCACTTCATCATTTTCCTCACACGCCTAGCTCTTCTTTTATTATGTATGCCTTGTCTCCACTTGCCTGCAGACGGATCTGTCCATAGTTTGCTTCTCCTTCTAAATAACCATGATCGCTCATGATGAGAGACCATTAGTTAACGAGATGGCTGTGAGACGTTGAGAAAGTTCCCTTTTGCTTATAAAGCCATGACTGTCTCTTTTATTATGTGACTTTTATCTTCTGACAGAGCGCTTGAATCTCACATCTCTGTTTGCTCTGCGTTTTCATTAATGGTAGATGGTTACTATTCAAGGATTTCATTCTTCAGCCATGGAGAGCTGGGTTGAAGATGGGGACACAGGTGGACGTTTCTCTCTGCTACACTGTGTCTCCCACAGCCCTTTCCTAGAACAGGGCGGCAAACTGTCTTCTGGAGGAGAGAAAGTTTCGTCCTTACATCATATAATGAGCTTATTGTTGTGGCAAATGCACAGGCTGATAGACACCCCAGGACCAATGCTAACATCATTTTCTTCCTCCTTTTCATATGAGATTTTTGTGATTCAGAACTGGCTTCTGTCACACAGAAAGGTGAGCACATGCTGAGTTTGTCACAGGTCATTTCCTGTAGCAGCAGAAGGGCCTGCTAAGGGAGGTCATGATGACCTTAACTTGAGTTTCTAGTTCAATCAATAACCCAGAGGCAAAGGTAATTACTTGATGTCTAATCACCCCTTGAATTTTCTGCTTCACTGTATTTACAGTTAGAGGAAAACAAATCTTGCAATTTGTACATGGTTTCTATCAAGGATGTAGCACAAAGGTAAACAAAGTGTCCTTTTAAGTCAATATTTGCTAGGAAAAGCATAGGGTGTTCTTGGTATTATTATGGTACAAAGGCTTCACTAACTAGTAAAACATTGAATTTGCTACGTATTTTTACACAAGTACTATGAAGTGTAACAGGAAAAAAGCAGGCCTACATTTTAATAAAGTCAAATTCATACATGTTCTGAGAGGTAAGAAGTTTTGTACTTACATAGCTCAGGGATGGGGTTTTTGGCCTAGTTTCTCATGGGGAAAAAGCAGCTTAAAATATTTCATTGAAAATAAAATTGTGTCTTTATTGGATTTCCTTCAGATGAAACAGAATAGATGAATAAAGTATAATGTCTTATGCCAATAAAAAAAATCGTATGATTTGTATGGCTGTGACTTAAAGAGCCGATTGACACTTGAAGGCAAGAAGATGGAAAACGAAAGAATAAATGGGTGGAAAATTCCACAACTCAAAATCCCAAGGCTCTCTCAAGGACAAGATTGTTACTTGAGAAGGCTCTGTGGAATTTTTGGCATTCTTGCATTATCTCACTTTGAAGATGGAATGAAAACCATGGTTTTTAGCCACTGTCATTGTTCTCTGAAGGAGACTCAATTTGCAGCCTCATCTTTGGGAAGTCTATGGCAAATTCTCTTTCCATGGGACTTTTAATGTTAACCCATTAAGAGACCCACTCCTATTGCAAAGCCTTTGATGAGAATTTTGGCTACTTGTATATTCTGTTAATCCTAAATTTTGTTAAAAGTTATTTTGCTATGGAAATCATAAGGACTGCCAACAGGTGAGCTTGGTGGAAGCTGGGCAGGTGCTGGGGGCTGGTGATAAAGATATGTTCCTCTGTCCTTCACTGTGTACAGAGCAGTTTCATGGATAAGCTGGGAACCAATAACACGCAAGGCCTATGAGTATAAAGTTACTTTTATTATTTTCTGCTGCTCAGTGCAATTTGATCATTTTCTAAGTGTGTAAAGCATGTTTGAACCAAAACAGATTATCAAAGAAAACATCTAATAAAACTTAATTTCTTTTTACTTGCATGCATATTAAAAAGAAATTAAAGAAATAGAGGGAAGATTTGTTTTTAAAATAAAATATTCACTCTAACATCTGGAATTTCAGTTTCTCTTCTTCAACTAATTAGATTTTGTGTATGATGCAAAAAAGATCAGTTTTAAGGATGCTTAAAAGATCCTTTAGCATAAATAGCATAACAGTATAAATAGCAGCATATACAATAGAATTATAAATTAATGGAGACTTATTACTCCTTTAGCATTTAGGAATATTTCTTATTGCATTATTACTGTGATTTTCAATGCCTGCTTTAAATTATAAAATTGAGTTTGCTTCAATGTTTTCCAATACGGAAAGGATTCAATATACATTTGGTTGTTGCTGGAAAAACTGAAGAACTCCACCAGGGTCTCTTCACTTAGGACTAGATTGTGTGTTAGGGATGTTTTGTTAAGGATTGCTGCCCTGGCACGGAATCCTGTACATCTTCCAGGCTAAGTTCTCTTGGGCTTGCATTAGACCCCACAGCATAGGCCTTGAGTAGAGCATTAAAGTGAGGCTTCAAGGTGGAAGGCATTTTCCTCTAAAAATGGTTGAGAAAGATTTTCTCATAAAGTTGTCTCTTCTTGAAATTTAGACTTCTAATAAGATGCAATCAAATTCTTTCCCTTTTATCTGATAAGGCATTCTGTAACTCATGAAATGAAATAGTAGAGAATGTAGCCATTGAGAAATTTGAACCAAGGAGAAAAATATAGTATTGATAATTTTTAGTAACATTTCTGCCACATTAGTTAGGAAGTTTCTCTTGGTGAGAAGTCATAGGAAATGCCTTAAAAATAGAGAAACTATTAAAGTGACCCTGAAGACTCTTGGGGACCTAGAGGAGTTGAACAGGTAGGCTTTGGGAAGGCGAGGCACCATGGACATTTAGAGATCATGTCAAATGACTCAGCTCTGGAAATACTAGATTAGCACCAAATTCCAAATTCTTGGGAGAAAGTCTTATTGGGCTGATGTGGGGCAGTGTCCATCTTGGATCATAGAGTGAGAGGGGGAGGATCACAGAGCACAGACCTGGCTTCTAGGGGGCAGGGCCCCAAGAGGGAGAGCACATGTGACTCACTGTAGCTGGATATCCGACACCATGAGAGGTGTTGAATTTAGGAATTACAGATTCCAAGTTCTACCTGAAATGTTTTGAATATATATATGTAATAAAAAATCAGGTGGTTTCTTATTCACACTTCATAGCTATAGTTCCCTCTTGTCAGACACTTACCACAAGGTCATTGGAATAGAAATATCATGTATGGGAAATAGCATCTACACTAATAAAAGACAAACATGCAAATTGACCGTACCTTCACTATGCCTTAAGCCACTCCCACCAGCCAATCAGAGCAACTATATGCAAATTAACCCAACCAAGATGGCAGCCAGCAGCCACGGAGCTAGAGCAAGCAGGAGGCTTGGTTGCCCCAATGATGGAGAAAGCCAAGCTTCCCGCTTGCCGTGGCAGCTCTGAGCTCCACTCAAAGCAACAAAGTTTTAATGATAGAAGGTAAATAAACCCCAGATACCTGCTTTCAGCCTGCCATGGCCACGGAGCTGGAGCGAGCAGGAGGCTTCCCTCCCGCCCGCCCTGGCTGGCTCTGAGCTCCTCTCAAGGCTACAAAGTTTCAATTATAGAAGGTAAATAAATCCCAGAATTAAAAAAAAAAGAAAAAGAGGAGAGGCTGGGAGCTTCCATCGCTGGGGGGCTTGGCCAGTCTGAAAACGGCCCTCAGCCCCTCACCCAGACTGGCCAGGCACCCCAGTGGGGACCCCCCACCCTAAAGGGGGTGTGGCCAGCCTGCAAACAGCCTTCAGCCCCTCACCCCGGCTGGCCAAACCTCCATGGGGTGAGGGTCCCCACTGGGGGGGGGCTTGACCAGCCTGCAAACAGCCATCAGCCCCTCACCCAGGCTGGCCAGGCACCCAAGTGGGACCCCCACCCTGATCCGGGACACCCTTCAGGGCAAACCAGCCAACCCCCACCCATGCACCAGGCCTCTATCCTATATAATAAAAGGGTAATATGAAAACTGACCCTAACAGCAGAACAACTGGGAATGACTGGTTACTATGACACACACTGACCACCAGGGGGCAGACGCTCAATGCAGGAGCTGCCCCCTGGTGGTCAGTGCTCTCCCACAGGGGGAGCTCTGCTCAGCCACAAGCCAGGCTGATGGCTGCCAGTACAGCAGTGGTGGTGGGAGCCTCTCCCGCCTCCTCAGCTGCGCTAAGGATGTTCGACTGCAGCTTAGGCCTGCTCCCCACTGGCAAGTGGACATCCCCCGAGGGCTGCCGGGCTGCCAGAGGGATGTCTGACTGCCAGCTTGGGCCCGATCCCCCAGGGAGCAGGCCTAAGCCAGCAGGTGGACATCCTCCGAGGGGTCCCAGACTGCAAGAGGGCATAGGCTGGGCTGAGGGACCCCCCCCCCCGAGTGCACACAAATTTTTGTGCACCAGGCCTCTAGTATAATACATATTTAGTGAATAAACATAAAAGCTAAGACATCAATTACCATCGAAATCCCAATCTGTGTTTGTCCTTCACCTGCTGGTACTTAAGAGTCCTTATTAACTCATTCACTGATTTGATTTATTTTTCTTGATGTCCTGTTCTGTGCCAACCTGTGTATTAATCATCATGAACTCAACAATAAACTTGTCATGCTTCTGGCTCCCAAAGAATTTATAGTCTAGAAGGTAATTCAGTTCAATGGATTCGATATACAGTTTAGGATAAGTTGTGCACCCTCTCAGAGTACATTTCACCAATCCTATATAATAAAAGTCTAATATGCTAAGTGTCCAGTCGTCTGGTTGGCCTTTCAACCAATCAAATATGCCAATGATATGCTAAGTCCGCTCAACCTCTTGCTAAGACATGCACTGACCACCAGGGGGCAGATGCTCCAACCAGTAGGTTAGCTTGCTGCTGGGGTCTGGCTGATAGGCACTGAGCAAGATGGGCCAGACACACCCTGGAGCCCTCCCGAGATTCCTCCCTGGCTGGCCAACCTCCCGCATCCCTCCCCAGCTCCGATCATGCACCAGTGGTGTCCATTGGCCTGGCCTGTGTCCTCTTGCAATCTGGGACCCCTCAGGGGATGTCGGAGAGCTGGTTTCAGCCCAATCTCACAGGTCAGGCTGAGGGAACCCCACTGGTGCACGAATTGGTGCACTGGGCCTCTAGTACAGATATAGGATGCCAGGGAAGACTTCCTGGAAGAGTAAGTAGGAAAAAGTCTGGGAACTGAAGGAACGTGGAGTTGGGAAATAGGATAGACAGAAGGCAATGGAAGGACATTTCGGCCAGAATGCGCAAAATTTCAGAGGCAATATTGGGCATTTTTTTCATTTGGAGAACTGTAATTAGAACTGTATGGATTATGGAGACCAAGGTGGGGGAGTTGTCATTATGTGAAGCTAGAAGATAAGCAGAGGTCAGCTAATAAAAGAAATGGCGAGTAATATTAAGGACTCTATTTTGAGGATAATGAGGTGTTATTAAAGTGTTTTAAATGGGGGATACATGATTATATTTTTGAAGTATAAAAATTACTGTGGAGACTGGACTATAGCAGGTAAAACTGAAGGTGGAGACACTAGTTAGGAGAATAACAGGAATCTGAGAGAGAGAGAGAAAGAGAGAGAGAGAGAGAGAGAACCCAAGTGGTGCTAGTGGTGATGGAAAGAAGTGAATGAAGATAAGAGATCCCTAAGATGTTTTGTTTGTTGTGAAATGGGTAGCGGTGAATAAAGAATGAAGGTGAAGATGAAACAAGGCTCTGGCTTGGGCAACCCAGGAGACAACAGGGCCAGTCACTGAGATGGGGAAGAGCAGGGTGGGGCAGTGAGTCCTATTTATGGCATGGTGTACTTTAAATGCTCGTGTTACAGACAACTAGAAGTGTCCAGTAGTCGTTACATGTCTGGTGATCAGGAAAAGGATCTGGGATAGAGATATATATTTGGGAATCTATGAGAGTAGATATAAGTGTGCAGAGTATTAAAGAAAGCTATTAATTTTTATTATTATTATTGTCTAAAGTTTTACATATGTCTTCTTTTTCCCCAATTGACCCCCCCCCCCAGCCATTCCCACCCCAGGCAAGCCCCCACCGCCCCAGTGTCTGTGTCCATTGGTTATGCCAATATGTATGCATACAAGTCCTTTGGTTGCTCTCTACCTCCCACCCCCCATTTGTCTCTGGATCTACTCTTGTTCATCAAATTATGTTGATCATTATATTGCACATATGAGTGAGATCATGTGATATTTATCTTTCTCTGACTGGCTTATTTCACTTAGCATGATGCTCTCCAGTGGCACCCATGCTGTTGCAAATGGTAAAAGTTCCTTCTTTTTTATTTTTTATTTTATTTTTAAAATTTTTATTGATTTTTTACAGAGAGGAAGGGAGAGGGATAGAGAGTTAGAAACATTGATGAGAGAGAGACATCAATTAGCTGCCTCCTGCACACCCCCCATTGGGGATGTGCCCACAACCAAGGTACATGCCCTTGACTGGAATCGAACCTGGGACCCTTCAGTCCGCAGGCTGACGCTCTATCCACTGAGCCAAACCGGTTAGGGCATTTTTTATAGCGGCATAGTATTCCATTGTGCAGATGTAGCATAGTTTTTTAATCCACTCATCTGCTGTTGGGCTAAAATTGGCATATAACACTATTAAATTTCAGGTGTGCAACATTATAATTTATCTGTATACATTACAAAGTGATCACCACCCAAATCTCTTAGTCTTGGTGGGGCCGCTAAATGTTGACATCACAAAGATACAGGGTTTCATAGTCTCTTTAAGGGAAGGGTATTGGAAGCTTCTGATATCGGCACCTTTGGGAATAATCACTGGTGAAACTGAAGCAAACCTAAACCATGCACGGAAACCCTCCTCTTGCAAGGTGGTGCAAAGGCAAAGAAGAGATTTCTCTTTCCTTACACAGTACTGTGTGTGCTCAAAAGAGTGGAAAGTAAAAAAAACACACACAAAACAAACAAAAAAACCCCCACAAAAAAACCACCTCTTGTGCACTCTTTCCTTCCATGCATGGAACCTTGATTGATCATCTGAACACGCTGCTTCTCCTCACATCAGCTAGAGCAGGCGTAGTTGGAATGCTGGTCAGGCTAATATAGGTTAGCATCCTGTGCTACGTCATGGACTCGTGATGTCACAGATTATATTTTATCAAAATCTCTATAGTCTCAGTTCCATGACCAGAGCCTAGCAAGTGGCAGGTGCTCAGTAAATATTCATTGATTCTGTCAAAGTTCTTGGACAGAAGGACACCCTCATATTCTGAGGATTCCTTTTGGTGTTGTTCAGAAACTTCTTATTTCGCAGAGTGGAGTGAGGATGTCCAGTAGGTGGATTGGAGACCAGGTCTAGATCTTCTTGAAGCTTGTATTTATCTTGTATGGGTTGCTTGGAAGTTTTCTGGCATGTGGGACCCCAGGATTGGGAAGACCCCTAAAATTCTATCAACAAATCTTCACCCTCAGTTTTTGTTTGATGTCTTCCTTATGGTAAACTCATTTTAAAATTTATTAGTTAAAGGTTATAGCCAGAGGAGGAATTAACATTAATGGCTATATCAGGTAGGATTCTCCTGGATGCTAGTAATAGAATATCCAACCCAAACTAGCATAAGCAAAGCAAAACTATGGCTTCAGGCTTGGTTTTAAAAAGGGCTCAATGATATGGCCATGGAGCGTTTACTCTTGTCAGTGTTGGTTCTCATTCTTCTGGGTTGATTCCATTTTTCTTTCATAATTGCGAGATAGTTACTAGGAGTTGTAAAATCCTTCCAAGCTGAAATACTGAAAGAAAAAACTCAGAGTCATTGCTGTGGCACCCCCTGCCAAAGTCTCATTGGCTTGGATTGGGTCGTTTCACTATCCATGAACCTGTCATTATGATTTAGAGAATGAGAAATACTGATTAGTTTAGACTGGTCTAATTCTCTATTATGAACCTAAGGTATACGGCTTATGAGCCCAAGGACTGGCTTAGAAGGATGGGTTGTAAATCTGTGTTCAGTTACCTGGAGAAGAGTAAATGAATGCCCAGTGGGAAAACCAAGTGATGGCATGTGATCCACCATTTTCATGGCAGACGTTGATAATAATCATGGTGCTTTTTCTCATATGGCTTTTGGCAACCTTATCAATGTGTTGTAATGTACCCCACAAGTAACACACAGGACGCAAGATCAAATCAATGAGTCATTTAATCAATAAAGCCGGCAACTGCAAGGGAGAAGTGGCTCCAAATCTCACAGTGCCGAGTGGCAGAAACATCAGGCTTATATAGGCAAATATCACAAAGGTATTGATTATATCTCGAGGTTTGGAATGAGGAATCTAGTTTGCAAAAACAGTTTGTTACAGAAGCTAGATTGAACAAGTAAGTTATCTACAAGTTAGTTATCTACAAGGATTAATTATAGTTTCAGGTCTTGGGGTCCACTGAGTCAACGGAAACCCATTTTCTGGAGCCACTGAAGCAATTTAAAGCAATTGTGCTGTCCTGGTCTCCAGGTGCAGAGGAATGTGTTTTGAAAGACCAGTGAAACCACAGTCAATGGGGTATTCAATCAAATGGGATGATTTATATAAGTTCAGAAAATCAAAATAACTTCTCTATTATTTTAGCAAGCAAATAATTACAGAAGCCAGAACAGCAGGGTTAAAATATAAACAACAATTGTTACCTGAGATGATTGCTACCATGCTTCAAATGCACTGCTGAAGTCAGCCACTCACAGTCCATCAGAGTGGGCAAGCAAGATGAACATTAGCTTTGATGGAGGAGATACCTGGAAATTCTTAGAGAAAGCCATGCTTTTACTCACCAGCAAATCAAAGCAGAAGCAGAGTGAAAAGAATTCTAGAAGATGAAAATTGAAGATCGATGAGCATTTTTAGTTGCCCCCTTTTTTGTTTCTCTAGCTGTTAGTTTATATACAAGAAATATTTTTTAAAATAGGTTTTGATAAACTCTCTGGGGTTGTGGAATAGTAATAACTTTTTTTTTTCAGGGTAGACATTAAAAGTGTTGGGAAACGTTCTGTGATTTCAGTGGGCACAATGTGGCCAAATAACTGCATATTTTCCTACAAGAAAAATGCAAAACATAAACAAGTGAAATCAGACTCAAACAGACGGGCTTACTTCTGGGGACCAGAGGCCATGATTTCAGGAATTCTGAGTCGGGACCCTGACTGCACCACTGTCACCCAGAACTAGCACTTAAGTGACCAGCCATATGACCACAGAAGTCTCCGGAGCCCCTGCCTTCCTGTGCCATCATCATCCCGAATGCTTCTAGCACTGACTCACTTAGGCCAGAAATTCCAGAACTAAACATTCATTTTGTGATTTTTAAAGCTTTGTCTCCCTTTAAACTGCCCTTAAAGGGCCCTGTGAAGAACAAACCATTAAGTTCCACCAGCCCTTTACAACTCTCTCTACAGTTCTCTCGGCAGCAGTGTTGGATTGTTCTTTGAAAACAGGTTTTATTATATGGGAAGTGGGAAAAACACTAGGGGTGGGTGCCAGAAAGGGATAAAAGTGTCCATAAAGAGGAGGCTGAGAAAGCCACAGACAAATGTTACTTCTCACTTTATTATAGGGTCTTAGCTGTAGCCTTGAGGATGCAATTTGAGATCCTCAAAATTTCAGTGTGTTTATTCCGTCCATTCATTCCCATATTAGTTTAAATTTATTGAGTATCTACTACTCCAAAGCACTGAAGGGAATTACAAAGATGTAATTTTTGATTAAGGAATCTTAATCTCCTAATTATATAAGGCAGAAAAGTAGTAATGCTACCCTGTTTTGCATGGTGTTTCAAAAGTTTTCAAGGTCATTATTCTATGATTATTTATACCCTCTAGTCTAGAAAAGTATGTTATTTTCTCATTCACAAAATGTAGTACTTTCTCAAAATTCTTTGGGGGTTTAGCAAGTGGGCCAACATGATAATGCTGAAACATTTTACTTTGTCTTTAGTATAGTTATATAGATGTTCTCAGTAATTTCTACTTCTTTTATTAAAAAATATTTTTATTGATTTAAGAGAGGAAGGGAGAGGGAGAGAGAGATAGAAACATCAATGATGACAGAATCATTGATCGGCTGCCTCCTGCACACCCCATACTAGGGATTGAGCCTGCAACCCAGGCATGTGCCCTGAATAGGAATAGAGCCATGAACTCCTGGTTCATAGGTCGATGCTCAACTACTGAGCCACACCAGCTGGGCAGTAATTTCTACTTCTTTTCCCTCTATTTCTCTTCCTCTCCACTCCTCTCCTGTTCTCTCCTGTCCTGTCCTGTCCTCTCCTCTCCAATCCACTCACCTCTTTTATCCCCCTCTCCTTTTTATTACCCCTTTCTCTTCTTTCTTCTCTATAACCCTCCTTCTATCTCTATTTATATAACTTCTCTTTCCCCCTCATTCTCTCCCTTTTAATCCTACTTCCTTCTCCTTCACTTCCTCCTCCTCCTTCTACTTCTTCCTCTCCTCTTCCTCCTTCATCTTCCTATCCCCACCTGAACACATCTTTCCTCTCCTTATCAGTCTTTGCCTCTTTTCTCCATTCCCCCTCCCCCAGCTTTGCTTCTTTTGGAATTTGATCTCTTTTCTCCCACTGCACGTAGACCTCCGTGTGGTGAGGAAAAAGGAGGAGTTTGACTTTAGATAGCTCTAAGTTTACAGCCTTAGCCCCACAGAAAAAGAAGAGAACTCTGGTCTTCCAATATCCATCTATAAATTGTTTCAGTTAACCCAGCGTGGGTTGTGTCTATATTCCTGGGTGAGTCACCCAGGCACACGGGATGAGCACATGATGTAGCCCATCTGATTGTAGGCTCACCTTGAGGCCAGCACCATAGTAACTTAGCAGTTCCACCAAGCTAAGTGGAGGCAGGGAGTGTGGTTACTTCACAAAGAGGGAGTGAACCACTTTATTATCAGACGGAATTGGGGAAGAGATACTAAACAGGAAAAAGCAAAAAACAAAACAAAAAAAACAAACAAAATAAAAGGCAATATTTACTCCCCTCCCATGTCCAGAAGACAGTTATTTTTAAGATTATGTCTCATAAGCAATACCTTAAGGTCTTTAGTAACTTTTTCAGGATAAAATTCACTGGACATAAGCTAAAGTCAAGAATATTTATTTTCATGCAGCCCTGATATATTAACATTGAAGTCAAGTAATTCTCTCCTAGTGAAGGGAGAAGTTAATGTGTTGTTTAACAACTAATGGCTAAATCATTCACTCTGACATAAAGAACAGGATGTTGCAGTATCATAAAAAATTAGCTTGTGAAAGCTATCACAAAGCATCTAGAGACCAATAGAATAAAGAATGAAGGGATCAACTCAATTCAATTCATCCATATTTATTGAGTGTATATTTTGTGTCAGAATCACCAAATTAAATGGTAAATATACCAGAAAGAAAATAACAAAATGACTAACTGGTATACATTTGAAAAAGCAGGGATCTGCTAAATATATCTTCAGCGTAAGTACTGAGAATGGGGTGGTGATGCTGAGGAGCAGGGGAACTGACCTCACCAGGGTGGATGAGCTCTGCACATCTTCAGGGTCTGGAGGAGGTGGTGGTGGTACCTTACGGTCACCATTGTACATGCTCCCTCCTAGCCTTTCGGATGTGGTGTGATAATAACACCTCACGGTTCCTAGGGCTGCTCAGCCAAAAAATATTTTCACATGTACTATCTCACTTGATTCTACGAAACTGCTCTATGAGGTGGGCCTGGACAATCAGCATCATTCCCAGTGACTGAGGGAGGTCCAGGGAAGGGAAGGGACCTGTCCAACATCACACAGGTCATCACAGAGAGCTAGGACTCAGGTTGAGCTCTTCTGAGTGCAAGATAGGCACTTTCCCTCACTGCATCACTGGAGCGCCCTCCTCAGCAGAGGACAGTGGAGGCCAAATCTCCTGTTGCCTGGGTGACACTGGATTTGGTCGGCCCAGGTCTCGGCCCAGGTCTCTTCTTCACTGGTTCCTGATCTTACCTGCTTTCCAAGTGCAGGTGCCATCCAAGGCAGTAGATTCTAAAGTTCATTAGTCATCAGACTTCCCTTGGGGAACTTTAGAACCCCTTCTAACACTCCCTCACTTCCCCTAACATGCACACACATAGAGTCCTAGTCCCAACCCCTTCTTGATTTCTGTTAACATTTTAACATTTTCGGTTATGTCTCTGAGACATCATTAGAATTACAGATATCTATTGAGGAGTGACCACTGTGAAAGGGGAGCAGACTGGGCATGGGGAGCCATCAGACTGCATGCAGACCGAACAGTCTCTGCCGGCCCGGTGAAGAGAGCTGGAGCAGAGACGGCCTGTGAGAGGCATACTCACTGGGTGGAAATGGCCAGGCCTTGCTCAGTTGTGGTCTGGGGGCCTCTTGAAAAGAGCATGACCTTTGCTTGAAAGCCACAGGAACTAACAGCTGGAGGCTGTCGGCTCAGCACAGTCCTTGCAGCTGGGTGGTGAGTCCTTTTTTGAAGGGGGATCTGAGCTGCATGTCTGTGTCAAGGACATCGTTCAGTGTGCTGGTTTTTGTTGGTCATTTAGCTGTTTTATGTCTTTAGGTCTTTGCTAGCTGGAGTATAACCTTATTAATAGTCAGGGTCTTAGGACATGGACAAACACCCAAGGTAATATATGATAAAAACAAAGGGCCATTTTTATGGATTTTTTAAAACCCCCCTCTTCAGAGCAGCACATTAGATTTCCTATTAGATCATGGGTTGGATTGGGGAACAAAATAACTAGGTGCCTATAGAATCAAAAGAATGGTAAGTCTTCAAAACAGCCATAGAAGGGAGATAAATATTACCTCTCAGAGAAACTTGACAAGCTGGAACTAAAAACAAATGGTAAACATGGGCTTTATTTAAAATTTAATTAAGCTTCAAACTTTTTGGTGTGTTAGACTGCAAATGTTTAATGTATCAGTGGAAACAAATTCTTGAGGTTTATGCTTTGGATGATGAATCTGTGCAGGCCAGTCACAACTCCTGGATTTAGACGTGATTCACTCAGAGGCACAGCTTCACGAAAGCAGCTGGTTTCCCGTTCTTGGGGGATTGGCTGGTCCTGATAGGTAAGCAGCTCTCGAGAACTGCTCTACATACATCTGCAGTGCTCTGGAGCTCTGAGAATGACGAGTTGGTGCCACCAAGAATACCCCTCTGCAGGAGGAGGTGGAAATGGAAACCTTTGTGTGCCCAGACTTTGTGTGTCCTGCCTGCACGGTTTTTCCACATGCTGAAGCTTCCTTCTCTGGGAGTAACAGTTACAGCAATTGTTTCTACTCACTTCATTTTGCAAAGCTTTGGAATACATTTACCTGGGGGCAAAATACACTTGACAAACACAGAGAACTATCCTTTTCAGAGCATAAACAGTTGTCTTCCATGTTTGGCACAGAAAGGGAACAACTAAAATGACTAATCTCACTAAGAATTACAATGAAAGAGCTGACGAAACCTTAACCACATACTTCACATGTTTAGTAGCCCTGTAATTGCAGTTCTAGTTTAAAAAACCCCAACAACTTCTAGGGTACATTTAATTGCTATCTGCCTTTATCATTGCTTTCCTTCCCATAGGAGTGTTCGACTCATGCACTGAGCCCCAGTATCAGTCATTTATTATCCCTGGAAAGGTAAAATGTGTTTTTGAATAAAACACCCATATTTAACACCATTTCTATTATCTTAGAAGATACGATGCAGGAATGATCAATACTGGTTGATCAAAATTGGAGCTTGAACATCTTAGAGTAAACATTATGCTGCCATCTATACTTCGCTAAAGCATCAACGTGCATTTATTTTGTATCAATTCCTATACGAATGAACAAGTTCATGGGTTGCATGTATATCAGTGAAGCAGAAGCTTCTTACCAGGAAATTATTTTAGGAAATGTTAATTTTAAGCAGTGTTTAGGGTTAACAAGGGTAAATTGGGGAAGATTACGAAAAAAATCAAATTGATCTTTTTATTACTCAATATATTTGAAAATTGTTTCTCAAAAGGTCATCAGTGCTGTAGGTAATCTTGCAGGCATAGCTGCCTCTCCTAATATGCTTTTAACTCTGCATTTCCTTTCCAAAGCCTGCCGTGAGCTGGAGCTGGGTCTTATACATGTCTGATGTTCTTTGGAACCCACCTGAGGGACACCAGGGAGTTGTGAGCGGTATCCATGGTTGTTTCCATAACTCTCAGTCCCACCTTGGGCATCCCTGTTGGCATGTAACTCTGGGATGTTGGCCGTTCCCAGAAGCCTCTGGAGGCTGGTGACCACATGCCTGCAGGTAGCAGTGACATGGCTTCATCCTGTTTTGTCACTTTATGTAGAAGACAAACTTTTGGGGATGGAGAAGAATGCAGGCTTCGAGTAGACTTAGATTCTGGGTCTGCTATTGGAAATGCATGATCTTGGGCAACTTTACTTAACCTCTCTCACTCTGTTTTCTTACATGTGAGACAGGGATAATAGCAGGACAGCAGAAGGCTCCTAGGAGAAGAAATGAGATAACGGTGAGAAGCTCTTAGCACATTGCCTGGCACAAAAGAAACTGTTCACTAAGTGGTAGTTATGCTTATTATTATAGATTAACTCACAGGAGACTCGAACTACAATGCAGCATGTCTAGAACTTTTTTAGACATGGCATCTATTGGGGGGAAACTGTGTTTCAGTCAAAATTCCATTAGTTGCAAAGAAACAAAACCTTGTTGGAGTTAGCTCCAGTCAGAAGGGACTTGAATGAAAGTTTATAGGATAATCTCATAGGATAAAAATGAAGTGTTGAGTTAGGCTTAGAGGTCTTGCTGGGAGCTGGGACCTGGGGTTACTCTCTGTTCCTCAGGCTCCACGCGGCCTTCCTATCGATGCTTCTGTCCATATTTCTGCGCCCTTCTCCTCTGTCTTGGCCAGGTCCTTCTGCTTATGTATCTTGCAGATGGCTCCAGTGGCCTCCCAGCCACCACAGATAGCAACAGGCTGGTGTGTCTCTTGACAAACAATTGGTGAGAGAAATCTGATTGTCCTAGTTTATCTGAACCAGGCCACATGCATCACAGGCCATTGCTTAGCCAATGCATTGGCTTGTTTTTGGTCAGCTGTTCACTCATCCAGTCAGTAGTGGCTCATGCGGTTAGGGTCACATGGGAGGTTAGAACCACCTCTTGCAGGCCAGTGGATAGAGCAGGTTTTCTAGAAAAAGAGCAGGAATATCTAGTAAAGTCAGCCTGAGAGTTGACCATGACACTGCTAGCAGCTTTGCTAATTGAGTACTACGGACAAGGGCTCAATCACAGAGAAGCTGGAAAGACCTGAACACTGGTGGTCCCTCCCCCCCTCTTCCCCAATGCAGCTTGTATTAAGGTGGTGGCTCAGTGAAGATGTATCTTTCCATCTGTGCTGTGACTCCTCAGAGAGGGCAGAGGAAAGCATGCAGGGGAGGCCCTTTGGGCTCAGGGAAATGGCTGACCCAGTGGAGAAAAGGCTTTCTACATTCCTCTGGCCCAGAGCCCCAAGGCCTGGTTTTCCTCTCAGTTTTGGCAAGAGTGGCGGCTTTTTCTGAAGAACTGCTCACTGCAGCCGCAGCTGTGCTGGATCCTCCCCTGGGACACTGAGTTCTCTAGAGAATTGGACCAGGGCAGCATGTTAGTGAGGACAATAACTGATAAGCACCTGAAATCCTCACTCTCAGTTGTGGCAAAAGCCTCGGTATTTTCCCTTTGGTCAGGAGAGGTAATAGCTTGATTATGTGAACATCTCCCCGTCTCATTTAGTTGTACTAGTAATTGCAGTTCAGTAAATAATGTGACTCATGGGTCAAGTGGATGGGATGAAGAGGAGCTCTCTTCAACAACCAAATGGCCTTGGCCAAGAGAAACAGCAATTGGGGTTATGGATCCATGCCCTGATGGCCCTGACAGAGAAGGGAGAGTCCAGGGAAAGGGATTGAAATCATACCAATTAAAGTAACAGCAATAGAATAATAGGTTCCATTTATTTGCATCACACACTTTGCATACATTTATTTCTTCCCAAGACCTGAAAAGTAGCTCTTGAAATATCTGTTGTACAGGTGAGGGAACCAAAGCTCAGAGAGATTCAATAACTTGCCCAAGTCTAAGTCTGATGCCAAGGCCAATGAGCATTCTATTTCCTGCATTTCCATTTTGAGACAGGTGGTGGTGGTGGTGGTGGTGGTGGTGGTGGTGGTGGTGGTGTGGGTGTTCAGGAAGAATAGTGGAAATTTCATTCTAAAAGTAATAGAGAGGGTGCAAACAATAAGAATGGAAGGGAGTTTTACTCTGAAATCTAGATGGATATAATGAAGTAAGACAAGGAACCAAGTCAACTAGAACAGAAGAGGAAGGTGAAGGGTGGGTGGCCCCGGTCAAAGATTTGGACATAATAAGTTCACCAAATGCAAGGTTCAGGTCACCTGGATTGGCTGGATAGAGAGGGTGAAAGATAGAGGGGGTTTAGGACCCCTCTGCTAGGAAAAAAAAGCTTGGTTGTTATCCCACATTACAATAAAATTTTTATGAAATTAGAGATTTTTAATTGTTTTTGCCTCCCTTTTCACTGCTTAACTCCTTCTCTTAGAGCAGTACTTGACAAATGGTAGGTATTTAGACATTTTTGATGAGTGAATGGGTAAACATAGTTGTATCTGCCTTCCACATATGTGTGGATCTATTCTAATTGTTTATTCTGCACAAATATAACACTGTCTGGATTATTGTACCTTTGATATTAAAAGTCTTTATATATGGCTGGGAAAGTTCCCTATTCCTTCTGCCCTGACACTATATCTTAACTTTCTTCAAGTTTCTTGACTATTATTGGTTTTTTGCTGGTCCAAATATAGTTTAGAATCAGTTTGTCAAAACTGTATTGGGATTTTGATTTCAAGTTTATGGATTAATTTGGGGGAAATTTACATCTTCATAGTACTGGGTCTCCTCATGTATGACTATGTAGCAAGTTCAGTAAGTGAAAGAGCCTGGATGAGAATTCACATCTGTCAGCCTTCCCCACCAGTTCTGTTGGCTTCTGCTGAACTTTGTGTACCAGATTGTACATGCCGCATGGCTCTGGAACTCAACCTGCTTAGTGTCATAATCACATCCTAAAATATTGGCTGATTACCCTCCTTCACTTATAATGTGCTTTGTGTCCAACTCAGGGGGCTACTGTCATACTGTGGTCAAGTGCAGTCGGTCCTGCGTCTTCTCTGAATGTAGCAATGACCTTCATCAGTGGAAAACTTTTCAGTCATCCTGGGAGGAAGGTTTTTGATTCACTTAATTAACTTGAGAATAAAAGTGAAAGTTTAAAATAAGTTGGTGGCATATAAGCACCCAGGCTTCTTTTATTTCACTTTGCTAATATATTCCTTATTAACCACGAGTGTTCATGAGGCAATAGCTAGAGTGCTTGAGCAATCCCTTGAGGGGTCACAGTTCCTCAACAAGCTGTGTGCTGCGTGCTGCTTCTCTCTTGTCCCATGTCAGGGATGACTGCGAGCCAAACAGCACCTTCTTTTCCAGTCAGCCTAGGATCTTGGAATCCTTTCAACATGGTGCTCCAGTAAGATCTACTAATTGATGGACTTTGGTAAAGAGAGGAAACCCATTTATCATCCTTTTGTAATTTTGATCTAGTAAGTTTAGAAGCACCTAAAACTGGGACCCTCTGTGGCTTAGAAAGAGAATGTCAGTCCCTTTGTCTAAAGGCAGAAAGCCTTGAGTGGAGGAGCCATGTGAATTTGTAACAACAGAGGTTTGGTTTTGATGATGGGCTAGGTACAAAGTAGTTGTGGGTGGGAAGAGCTGGGCTTCTGAGCAAAAGGAGTTGACCAGAAAACAGGCAGATGACCCAGCAGGTGGCTTTGGTACATAATACAATACAGTGGGGCCTTGACTTACGAGTGTCCCAACTAACGAGTTTTTCGAGATACGAGCCGTCTCTGCCGATTTTTGCTTTGAGTTGCGAGCTAAAATTCGGGTTACGAGCCAGTTTCAGATACCCCACCGCTAGTTGGCGCAGCGAACGTCACAGTGAACGCCACAACATCAGCCCAGCATCACGTGTCTCACTCGTTCACTTTAATGATTTGACATACTAGTAATTTGAGTTACGAGCTCCGTCACGGAACGAATTAAATTCGTAAGTCAAGGCCCCACTGTATATGAATAGAGCTTTTCTCCAAGAATAGTAATGGACACTGCACCCTTTTGGATTGAGATGTAGAATAAGTGTCATATTAATTTCAGATAATATACCTCCACGTCAGTAAAGTCATGTGAACATCTCCCAGTATCGCTATTGTTGATCCAGGTTACCTGTTATTCTGCATTTCTGTGGATCCAGAATTTCTGCTGAGTGAGGCAGTGGCTCCACACAGCTGAGCTCTGCTGGAGTTAGATGTGGGTTCAGGTCTTTGCTCTGCCACTTTCAAGGCCTTTGACCTGGGACAACATATATAACCTTTCTGAAGCTCAGTTTTCTTCTTTGTAAACAGGGATAATAATAGAAGTTATCTAAAAGGGTTGCTTGAGGATTGAGCTAATGCATTTAGAGTGCTTAGCTTGGCACAGGAAGCACTCAACCCGATACTAGTATTAAAATCTTTTCCCTCTGTTTATCTAACTCTCATAGTCAGTGGGCTTAAATGCAAGAGAGTTTGGGGCTGATCAGTGGCATGGATTTTTTTGGTGTCTGGGGCTTGAGGAGTCAATATAAGTGTAACCTGATCTTTGATGCTAGAGGCCATCCATATTTGACCCACAGATTATATCTACACATCTTGAAGAATGAAATTTTGGACTCTAAGTTACAATTTACCATTGGGTTTATAAAAAAGCCTTTTTGGTTTTCAAAGCATCATTTTAGAATCATGGACTTTGAAATCATTTCAGATATCAAGTGTATATGGTTTAAAAAGCCCTCTTGCCTGAAATATTAAAATTAAATCCTGCTGAAGGTACAGCTGTCTACATTTTAGTTTTTGACTTTTGGGCTATTTATAAAATAAGCAGTTGACATCTGATAGAGTTTATTTTAAAAATTAAGAAAAATGCAGAGGTTAAAGACTTCTGAAGGTTCTGTATAATTAAAGAAATATATAAAAATAGGAATATTTCATACATATTTTTTATATAAACCATTTCTAGATGCTCTAGTAAGGATACAGAAAATGTAGACTTTGACTTAGTTTTCTAGAGAAGGATTTTTTGTTTCCAATTTCTTCATTATCATAAATAATGCTGAGATGAACACCTGTATCCACATCTCTAATTATTCATTTGCATGGACATGAAGGTTTCTGTGAGAGTATGGAAACAATTCAAACATTCAAATTAATATTTAATTAAATCATGGCATATCAATTCTAGAGTGCTATTTAAAAATCACCTTTTTTATTTTTTATAAAATTAAAAGGTTTTTAAAAAGTGACGTCAGAGGAATGGTGGTGTGAGAGCACATCTTTTCTTCTCCCCTTGAAATTTCAACAAGTTAACCAACTATAATTCGACAAAGAAATCCCTGCTCAACACAGATTCATGCCTGAGAGACCGGCTCATTGGAACATCTAAAGGTGGGCAACCAGGAATACATGGTAAGATGAAAAAGGAGGAAAGTGCAGATGGCCCTCAGATGCATCCCTGCAGCTGGGAGCTCAGGGCTCAGCCAGGAGAGAGGAGAAAGCCAATGGTAGCAGGCTCTTCCTTCAGTCAGGAGGAACAGAGAGCTGCAAGGGGCAGTCCCGCAGGACTAGCAGAGTGGAGCAAACAGTGACTGATCCAGCAGACTCCTGACAGAGCATGGGGTTCTGTCATGCGGCTCTCCACTATTCGACTGAGCAGTGGTGTTGCGGACAAAGAAATGGAACCACAGAACCCTGCCACTACTTGGACTCTCAAAACTTGCCTCCTGTTGCCCTTGAGGTAGGCTTCAGATGCGTATTATCTGTAAACCAAGAGCTGTTGCAGTAGAACTGCTCTTTCCCTCTGTAACTGATCCCCAGGAGGAGTGCTTGGGGTGGGACCTTATGGAAGTCAGGGGCCACCATTAAGATGAGGGCAAAACAAACCCCACCCCCAAGCAAGTGCACCTGTACTATGTTATGAAGCTGCAAAGGTTCAAGACTGGGTAAAAAAAATAGTGCGATTCCGTGCCATCTACTGGAAAGTAATAGAAAAAAACTCTTCAGAGGTAAATGCATAAGCAAAGAAGGACAGCAAATATCACAAAGAACCACAGTAACAAGGATGACCAGAAAGAAAATGAAAAAACCCCAGAAAGCAAACTGGAACACATGGAAATATGTGATATAAAGCAGCGGTCGCCAACCTTTCAGACCTCATGGACCACCAGTTGGCGACCGCTGATATAAATGACAGATTTCAAGATTGCAGTTCTGAAAATACTCAATGAGATGTGAGAAAATACTGACAGGCAATTCAGTGCACTCAGAAAATAAGTCAATGAACAAAATGAATACTTTACAAAAAAGATTGAAACTTTAAAAAAGAACCAATCAGAAATCCTGTAAATGAAGCATACAATTAAGGAGATTAAGAGTAAACCACTGACCATAGAGCCAACCAGATGGAGGAAAGAATTAGTGAATACCAAAGATAGGAATCAAGAAATGATGCAGAGGGAAGTGGAGAAAGACCTGAGCATAAAGAAAAATGAAAGAGCTCTACAAGACCTATCTGAGACCATCAGAAAAACCCCCAATATTAGAATTATAGGCATTGCAGGGGAGGAAGAGGGGGAGCATAGAATGGAGAGCCTATTAAAACAAATAGTGGATGAGAACTTCCCAAATCTATAGAAAGAACTAGATCCTAGAATCCAAGAAGCAAACAGAACAACTCAATCCAAAGAAGCCCTCTCCAAGGCACGTGGTATTAAAGCTGTCAAAAATTAATGACAAAGAAAACATTCTCAAAGCAGTCAGGGAAAAGAAGGAAGTGACCTACAAAGGAAAACCCATCATAATTTCATCTGACTTCTTAGCAGAAACTCTACAAGCCAGAAGAGAGTGGAACTAAATATTCAAACATCTGAAAGAGAGAAATTACCAGCCTGAATAATATATCCAGCAAAATTATCCTTTAAATATGAAGGAGAAATAAAGACATTCCCAGACAAAAAGAAGCTGAGGAATTTTATCACCAGAAACCCTCCATTGCAGGAAATACTCAAGGGAGTTATTCTACTTGAAACAAAGAACATAAAGTCACAACACTACGAGTAAGATCACGAAAAAACTTACAGCATAAACAGAGATGATTTGTGACAACAAAAACATAAAAGGGGAGGGGGGAAAAGTCCTGGCAAAGGAAGAGGAAGACCAGATGTACTCAAAAGAAAAACAAAACAAAACAAAACAAAAAACTATGGTACATATGCAACTTCATTTTTTATAAACCTAATGGCAACCACACACAAAAATTCCCAAACCAGGATGTATAGCTTAAAAAAAGATGAAAGACATATGGAATGCCACCAAACAAAAACAACAGAAAGAAACATAAAGGAAAAGAACCAATGGAGGCACAGAGCTACCAGAAAACAAAAGATAAAATGAGTATAGGAAATCCTCATACATCAATAATTATCCTAAATGTAAGTGGTCTGAATTCTCCTATATCAAGAGGCATAGAGTAGCAGAGTGGATCAAAAAACAAAACCCAACCATATGCTGCCTTCAGGAGCATAGGCAAAGACAAAGGTAGATTCAAAGTGAAAGGGCGATAAATGATTTTCCAAGCAAATAACATCCACAGAAAGCAGGTGTAGCCATACTTATATCTGACAAAATAGATTTCAAGATAACAAAAATAATAAGAGACAAAGATGGACACTTTATAATGATAAAGGGAGCACTAAATCAAGAAAACATAACATTTTTGTAATATATATGCACCCAACGAGGGAGCACTGAAATATATAAAACAACTACTCACAGAACTAAAGGGAGAAACAGATCAAAACACAATCATAGCTGGGGAACTTAATACTTCATTTACAGCTCTAGACAGATCAACCAAATAAAAAAAATCAATAAAGAAATATCAGCCTTAAATGAAATATTAGACCAAATGGACATAATTGACATTTACAGAACCTTTCATCCAAGAACATCAGATTATACAGTGCACATGGAACATTCTCAAGGATAGACCATATGTTGGGTCACAAAACTAGCATCAACAAATTCAAGAAGATTGAAATTATACCAAGTATATATACTGACCACGAAGCCTTGAAATTAGAAATCAACTGCAAAAAGGAAGTAAAGAAACTCACAAATATGTGGAGATTGAACAACATACTATTAAAAAATGACTGGGTCAAAAAAGAAAAAAAGGTGAGATTAAAAGATATATAGAGACAAATGAGAATGACAATACAACATATCAAAACCTCTGGGATACAGCAAAAGCAGTAATAAGAGGGAAGTTTATATCATTACAGGTCTTTCTCAAGAAACAAGAGAAATCCCAAGTAAACAACCTAATATCACATCTTAAAGTACTAGAAAAAGAAGAACAAGGGCAACCCAAATTCAGCAGAAGAAAGGAAATAATAAAAAGTAGAGAATAATTAAATGAAATAGAGAGAAGAAAGACTATACAAAAAATCAATAAAACAAAGAACTAGTTCTTTGAAAAGATTAATAAAATTGACAAACCCCTGGCTAGACTTACTAAGGAAAAAGGGAAAAGACCCATATAAACAAAATCAGAAATGAGGGAGGAGAAGTCACCACAGACATCACAGATATACAAAGGATCATACTAGAATATTATGAAAGGCTATATGCTACTAAATTCAATAACCTAGAAGTAATGGATAAGTTCCTAGAAATGTATAACCTTCCTAGACTAAATCATGAAGAATTGAAAAATCTAAATAGATCGATCAGCAGTGAGGAAATTGAAACAACCATCAAAAACCTCCCCCAAAGCAAAAGTCCAGGACCAGATGACTTCACCAGTGAATTTTACTAAATGTTCAAAGAAGATTTAAAACCTATCCTTCTCAAACTTTTCAAAAAAATTGAAGAGGCAATACTTCCTAACACATTCTATGAGGCCAATATAACCCTGATACCAAAACCTGGCAAAGTTAACATAAAAAAAAGAAAACTACAGACCAAGGTCTCTGATGAATACAGATGCAAAAATCCTAAACAAAGTACTAGCAAATTGAATACAACAGCACATCCCAAAGTAATACATCACGATCAAGTGGGGTTCATTCCAGGGCCACAAGGATGGTTCAACATATACAAATCAATCAATGCAATACACCATATTAACAAAGAAAGGATAAAAATAATATGATCTTGTCAATAGATGCAGAAGGAGCATTTGATAAGATACAACATCCATTTATGATTAAAACACTCAATAAAATAGGAATAGAAGGAACGTACCTCAACATGATTAAGGCCCAGATGGGCTCACTGGTGAATTCTCTGAAACATTTAAGGAGGAAATTACATAAATTCCTTATAATCTCTTCTAGAAAATAGAAGCAGAGGAATTACTTCCTAACTTATCCCATGAAGCCAGTATTACCTTAATACAAAACCAGACAATGACATCACAAGAAAACTGCAGACCAATGTCACTCATGAGCATATATACAAAAATTTTCAACAAAATATTAGCAAATCAAATTCAACAATGTATACAAAGAAGTAAATTTAAGACCAAATGGGATTTATTCCAAGTACGCAAGGCTGGTTCAACATTTGAAAACCAATGAATGGAATCCATCTCATTAACAAGCTAAAGAATAAAAACCTGCCCAGCTGGCATGGCTCAGTGGTTGACCTATGAACAAGGAGGTCACGGTTTGATTCCCGGTAAGGGCACAGGCCCAGGTTGTGGGCTCAATCTCCAGTGTGGGGCATGCAGGAGGCAGCCAATCAGTTATGTTCTCTCATCATTGATGTTTCTATCTCTCCCTCTCCTTCCCTCTCTGAAATCAATAAAAATATATTAAAAAAAAGAAAAAAAGGAAGAATAAAAATCACATGACCATATCAATAAATGCACAAAAGCATCTGATAAAATCCAACACTCATTCATGTTAAAAACCCTCAACAAACTTTAGAGGGGATATTTCCCAACTTGATAAAGAATGTCTACAAAAACCTATAACTAACACCATACTTATTAGTGAGCCACTAGAAGATATCTCACTAAGTTCAGGAATAAGGCAAGATGTCCCCTCTTACCAATGCTTTTCAATATCTTACTGGAAGTCCTAGCTAATGCAAGAAGACAAAAAAAAATACTGATTGAGAGTGAAGAAATAAAATTGCCTTTGTTTGCATATGACTTGGTTGTGAAAGGAGTTAAAGCAGAATTAGGTAGATAGCGTAAGGGGTGGAAGAAGGAGGAATCATGGAGCTAGTGGAAACAAAAAAAATGTTTTGCAGAAAAACAGGATGGATAGCAGAAATATAGGATGGATAGCAGGAAAACAGGATGGATAGCAGAAAAACAGGATGGATAGCAGAAATATAGGATGGATAGCAGAAAAACAGAATAGCAGGAAAACAGGGTGTTTGGAAATAAGGATGTTTTTCTTGCAAGTGCAAAACAAAATGTTGCAAAAAGGCCAGGAACGAGTCAGAGAGCAGCACAGATAGACAATGAGCAGGCCTTTAGCAGATATAAGGGAAGAACAGAATGCTTCGGGGGAACCTCTTTGAATCTCCCTCCGGGGCAGGGAACATGTGCTTGTTTGCAATAAACTCCTGCCTTGTTGAAATCCTCTGGTCCGCCGCTTCATTCTTCGATTCCCTGAGACACGACTCCGGGAAGAATTCCTCCTCTGGGATGAATTCCCTGAGACACTGTTCCGGTATCTATTGTATATGCAGAAAATCTGAAAGAATCAACAACAAAAACAAAAAAAACCCCAGCTGAAACTAATAAGTGACTATAGGAAGTTACAAGATATGAAGTTAATATACAAAACTCAATCTCTTTCCTATACTAGCAATGAACAAGTGGAACTTGAAATTAAAAACACAGCACTATCTGGTCAGGTGGGTCAGTTGGTTGGAGCTGTGGGTCAATTCCTGGTCAGGACATACACTAAATTTCAGATTGTGTCCCCCATAAGGGCAAGTATGGGAGGCAACCGATCAGTGTTTCTCTCTCACATTGATGTCTCTCTCTCTCTTCTACTTCCTCTCTCTCTAAAAATTAATAAAAACAAATCCTCTGGTGAGAATTTAAAAAATAGAAAAAACACAATACCATTTACATTAGCACCTGAAAGAATGAAATACTTTGGTATAAATCTAACAAAAATATGTAGAAGATCTATGAGGAAAACTAAAAAAACTCTGTTGAAAGAAATCAAAGAACTAAATGAATGGCAAGATATTTCATGTTCATATATAGGAAGATTCAATATTGTGAAGATGTCAGTTCTTTTCAACATGATCAACAGATTCAACAAAATCTCAATCAAACTCCAGGCAAACTGATTCCAAGATTTATATGGAGAGGCAAAAGACCCAGAATAGCCAAAACAATATTGAAGGAAAAGCATAAAGTTGGACTTACTATAAAACTATAGTAACAAGACATTGTGGTATTGACAAAAGTATAGACAAATAGATCAATGTAACAGAATAGAGAGCCCAGAAATAAACCCATATAAATATAGTCAATTGATCTTTGACAAAGGAGCAAAGGCAATATAATGGAGGAGTGAAACTGCTGGATCATATGGTAAGAGTATGTCTAGTTTTGTAAGAAACTGCCAGTCTTCCAAAGTGGAGATACCATTTTTGCATTCCCACCAGCAATGAATGAGAATTCCTGTTGCTCCACATCCTTGTCAGCATTTAGTGTTGGTACTAATTGACCCACCAGCGAGAGTACATTTGATATCCATTTGTGTACTAAATGGATTTGGGATAAAGTGCTCCTTTCTCTCCTGCCTCAGATTCTGTTTCTTATTTCATAGTTGTAGTATCTCCTTTTATGTATATGTCTTCTGCATACAGCGTTATTTATTTATTTTTTGCTGCAAAAAGCTTTATTGATTTATTTGGTCCAATGCATGGGAGAGGGCTCCAGGGTGGTTAAAAGCAGCTGTGGTCTGTGGACCACTGGTGGTCCGTGAGGTGAGGTCCGAAAGGTTGGCAACTGCTGGTTAAAAGAATGACTAGCAGTTTCGGGAAGAGGCTCAGATAAAAGCCAGACACCAGGGGATACAGAGGGGCCTCTCAAAGGCCTGTGGGCTCCAAAGGCTCCTAGTCGTGCTTGAGGGTGAGCCTTTCAAAGAGATACTCACCCAGCCCAGCCCAGCCTGGGGGCCGGCAGCCTGCGGAGGTGAGTCAGGTGTCACCCATCTTCTTGATGAATTTCACCTCCTCATCCAGGAAGTGGTTCTCCAGAAAGTAACAGAGATGAGGGTCTGCACAGGTAGAACCCAGGGCATGCAGCTCCAAAATGGCCTGGCTCAGGTTCCTCTCCAAGACCAGGGCGGCTTCCGTGGTGTCCTGAGTTTTGTCCCACTCATCTTGGGAAGGTTTCAGCACATCCTGGAAGAGAATGTGGCTACCGTGCTGGTTTTGCAACTTTAAGAGATGCTCAGAGCCGCCATCCCATGGAAGAAGTGGCCCACGCCCTCGAGAGCCACATCTTCAGGGTTCGAAATAGGAGCCCAGAGAGAGGTAGGTGTGTGAGGCCCGCAGATGCAGGTTGGCCAGGCGGTTACCGCAGCCTCCACCTTAGTGGAATAATAATGACGAATTTGAGAGCGCATGGTTGTTCAGCAATAAGGAGTTAAGGTAGAAAAAACAAACAAAACCCAGTGTGTTGGCTGGTCCCAGAGGTGGTTCTGAAGGTGGTGACTGGATAAGATGCAGGAGGGTGGCCGGAGGCTGGAAGAAGGGGCGTCCCTGTGTCTGTTCTGTCCAAACACTGTTGAAGCAAGAGGCAGATCCGGGACCACCGAGGGCACTGCTTACAATGTTATTTTTGTGTGTTTTTCCCTCTTTCCTGAAATGTGTTGGGTTCCATTAAGTTCTAGTTTTTATTAATTATGTGTGTTTAATGTTGGAAGCCTTCCTTCTTAGGTCTGCAGATTTTTTCTCTCCATACTGAAGCGTGAGGCACTACAATGTTGGTTGGAAACTAAATGCATGCATCGTTGTGAGATGATAGGGCTGAGAGTTAACTTTTCTGATAGTTGAGCCACATGTATTAGTACTTACGGCTTTTTAAGCATCTGCGTTTGTTTAGTTTGTTTCTCCATAGAAGGAATTTTCAATTTGTTGCCTTGCCTTGGTTCTGGAGCAATCTCATCTTTTCATCTATAGGCTTTCACTCAAACTCCATTTCTTAGTCTCTTATATCATCGCTGGCTGCTCTTTTGACTTCTGCCAGGCTTGGAAATCACATATCTCGGAGGTTCTCTGGTTCATTTTCTCCAGAGAATGAATTCTCTGTTTTTGGGGTGGGAAGGGAAGTCCCTTTGCTGTGCACAGTGGGCCTGGGTGTTTACTCCCAATACATAATAGAGGCCTGTTCTCCTGTGCTCAGCTTCATGTCTCACTTCCACATTTTGTGAGTCCCTTTGGAGAGGATTCTAGAGTGAATTTACTTGTAGCTTGGTAAAATCCCCAGCTGTAGGCACTTAGTTTCAGCTTTTTCTATTCTGCTCAAGCAGTTACGTATGCCTTCACTCAATTTCCATCTTGGAAAAAAAAGTTGTTGCTTACTCTTCATTCTCTTTGTAATTTTTCCCTTTTTGATGGGAGGCAAAGAAGATGAACCTTGTGTAATGTCAAGGGAAAATGTTCAGTATTTAAAAAAATTAGGAGACAAAATTGAAAAGGAAACATAGCCAAGTTTACCCCTAGGTTGTGGAATTACTGTTTCCTTTAAAAAAATATTTTCTGGATGTGCCAAATTTTCTATAATAAGCATAAAACACTTCCATAATAAAAAATTATACAAACATGTTTAAAAAATCATACTGATAATAGTAGCTCAATAAGGGCAACTTTGATTGCAGTGAACATTAGTGACCTGGAGAAGAAAAAAAGCATTTATTTTCTCTCTGTCTCATGTTAAAGCTTTAATAATAAATTAAATGTAGGCAGTGGAGAAACAAGCTTCCTGGTAAGAAGTGTGAGTTTTCCCTTCTCTGCCATGTAAATACGATTCCTATAGATAATGGTTAACAATATATATTTTAAGATTATATAACTGGTAAGTATTAAAGATTTAATATGAGAATATAATGCATAAAATATGGTTACTTTATATTAGAACGTGCTTTTAAACACCTGACTATAATCTAAATCAGACTGTTCTAAAATGGGTTCCATGGAATACCAGCTCTAATTGATTCTCTGCAAAGAAATAAACTTGCAAATTGCTACATCTTATTTTGCTTTCTAGGAGATACAATTCACATCAGGGAACCGAAGCCTTTGAGGATACTGCAGTAAAGAAACTTGGTTAATTTTATTGGTTTAACTTTGTTTGATAAGAGTTTTTGTATTTTTAATTACAGTTTACTTTCAATATCATTCTGTGTTAGTTTTAGGTGTACAGCATAGTGTTTAGACAATCAAAGTGGCCCCCCTAATATTTCAAATACCCACCCAGCCCCATACATAGTAATTACAATATTATGGCTATATTCCCTATGCTGTAATTTACATCTTTGTGACTATTTTGAAACTATCAATTTGTACTTCTTAATCCCTTCACCTTTTTCACCTACTCCCCCAAATCCCCTCCCCGCTGTCAACTGTCAGTCTGTTCTCTGTATCTATTTTATTTGTTAATTTTGTTCTTTAGATTTCACATGTAAGTGAAATCATATGGTATTTGTCTTTTTCTGATTTATTTCACTTAGTGTAATACATTCTAGGTCCATCCATTTTTATTCTTTTTATGGCTGAGTAGTATTCCATTATGTAAATGTACCAAACTTTTTTAACCACTGTCTATTGATGGGCACTTGGGTTGCTTCCATATCTTGGCTATTGTAAATAATGCTGCAATGAACTTATTTTGGCATTGGAAATTATTATTATTATTTTATTTTATTTTTTTTTTTTTACAAAATCTCTCCATTTGATCCCGACCATTGTCATTGTGATTATTGTTATTTAAATCAAATGTTCAATGTTGATTTCTTTCACACCATAATCATGTTCTTTAAGCAGAGAGGCTGGGGGACGATACTTATTTTTGTGGTATGGTAGAGTCAAACCATTCCATTTATTTGATCACAGACTAAAGTAAAATTTACTCTGCTACATATGCCCTGCACTGCTTTAGGAGAGAAATATTTTACTGTTTTGTTGGGGGCGTGGCAGGTAGAGTACTTATCTTGTTTTGTTTGTTTTGTTTTTGGATAAGGCTCAGGAGGTTCTGGTTCCCAGCTGTTGTCCAGCAGCCATGGTGTTTTGTAAAGCCTGGAGCATCATGTGGGAGTATCTGTGTTAAAATATATCTGTAGGTGCTGGCTATTGTCAAATTCTACAGCTGGAGCCCTGAGATATGAAGGTTTATTGTCTAATTTTCAAGCAAGTACAATTTTAATGAAAGTAATCATTCAGGGATTTTCTTTACCACATTTGCTTTTTTATGTCTGGACTCCTTTTATAAAAGGAAATAGGGGAAATCATTTGGGAATCTAAAATAAATCAAGCTTTATCTGTTCATATTCTTAAACTGCACTATCTGAGCGTTTAAATGGTGGCATTTACAATAAAATAAATTGCTTGGGAATAATCGGCTCTTTTAAAACTATTTTTCAAAGCCTCCTACTTTAGATAGTTTTTCCACAATGGGAGGCCTCTGGTCTTATTGGAGCGATGGAGAGTAGAGATGTGGGTTCTAGTCCCAGCTGTGCCACTAAACAGCTCCAAGGTATTGCTGTTACTACTATCAAGAGCAAATTTTATTGAGGGCTACGTTTATGCCAGCTATTGTGCTACAGGCTCTACATGTGTAATTTCTTTTCATCTTCACTATATTCCATCCGAGGGTTGGACTGAATAACTCCTTGTCCCTTTTCCAGGCTTAAATGATCCCAGGAGATATGCCTCTACTGCCAGACCTTTGTTCTACTCCAAGGGCAGGGAGATCAGGAAGCAAAAAAATCCCATCCTCGCTAAAAGCAGAGAGTAGACAAGCTCGTGGGAGCCTGAGATGGAACTCAGAACCATTTCCTATTCTAAACCAATATATAATCTAGTATAATGAATATTATAATCAGATTTCTTAAATGGGTTTTTCTGGTAGCCCATGCATCAGAAAACCAAATATAACATTGTTTTCTTAGCTCACAGCCTATTTAAGTTGGGCAAGGGGAAAGGTGGCTTTTATTGATGTTCCCACCAATATGGAGTCCTGTGTTTGACCAATTTAGCCATCAACTTTACCAGTTAAGTGACATTATGTATCTCCATCATAGTAACTCCACCACCTGATATTTATTGTGTTTTGGGGGTTTTCAATATATCTCTAAAGCCATGATCTTATTTGATTTCTGGTCCTTCATACTGTTCCATATAGTTACATGTCTGAAAGACAAGACCCTCTAGAATATTACTTTTACTGTCTTATTCTCAGTTCTGACTCAAAGACTGAAATCATCACTGCCAAATGATTTCTAACCAGCTGCTCTGCTTAGGTAGCAGGGCCTTGGTCTGAGGGGCCATTCTGGCATGGGGATGGTTTGGCTGGCAGAATCCTATTTATCTGTTTTTAACACAAATCCCCCACGTACAGAAATTGCAGAGTGTGTGTCATTTACATATATATTATGCCATTTTGATGTCTGTGCTTGGTAGAACTCACTACCTACCCTTTATCTTCCTAAAAAGGTCTCTCATAAAACTCTCAGAGGGAGCTTTCAGAATTCCTAGGAAAGCGAGCTGGATGTTTATTGAACTCTTACTCTTCCGCGCTCATCTTTCTTACTGTTTACCTTTTAGCCTGTTAGCTGCTGAGAAACAACTGGGAAAAAGTTTCTCTCTGCTCAGTTCTTATTAGGATTGTAATGATTTTATTCCCACTTCCCCCATTAAATAATTAATCAAATAAGAAATATAAAATTAATTAGTATTTAAATCAGACTGCTGAGTTTAAATCGTTCAGTAGGCAAAGCCTTCCTTATTTTTTAAATGTGGAGCCTTATTTTTTAAAAACTTAAGTATTTCTTTTTTCAAGCAGCCTCAATCATTTGGTAGTTCTAAAAGAATGTCTGGATCATTCACTTGGAGGCAGACTGGTTTCCTAGGGCCCCGGAGCACATAGCCAAGAGTTTACAGAGATTTTGGTGCCAATAACAGTCATGAACTCCTACACAAAATGCTCAGTGTAGGTGCAGGAACTGTGAGGGAGCCTCTGACTGGGCTTAAATCCCACAATTAGAGATTTATTACTTTGGCTCAAGATTTTGTCACCTGGAAAATTATAAAAACCCTATGTGAGGGGACATGGTCAGTCTTACGAATTTATCAAAGTCTTTAATGAGAGCAGGTTTTGATATTGATGGCTGAGACAAAACGGACAGCTAAGGTTGAAGAGAGGCTTGATGGGGAGGGAAGGCCGAGAAAAAGCAGCTGGTGATGGGGAAGGATAGAAGGCAAAAGATAAATTTTACCTATTTTTTTTTCACTTATTTATTCAACAGCTACTGAGAATCTACTTTGTTGATTGAGAAATCACCGTGTTAAGGGCCGGGGAAGAAATAATCATGCACTCTGGGCGTTCCGGTTTGGAATGAGAGGCAGCCACGTGAACAGGTAGTGACAGCAAAGTGTCATTAGGTGGGGCAGGCAGAGAGGATGGTGCAATTGCAGAGGAAGGATGTGGCGGAGAAGTGACAGAGAGACCGATACTTAAATTTGGTTTTAAGGAAGTGAGAGAGAGACTGATATTTAAATTTGGTTTTAAGGACAAATAGAGGGGATCCAAGATGGTGGCGGAGTAGGTGGAAATTATACTCACCTCGTCCCAGGACAAAACTGAAATTACAACTAAAATACAAAACAATCAACCGGAATAACCAACTGAAGACTAGTGAATAGAAGTCTTATAACCAAGGATTTACAGAAGAAACCACATCAAGGTTGGTAGGAAGGGTGAAGATGAGGAAAGGGCAGGAAAGGGCAGGTCTGCTCCCACAGGCTGTGGCTGACATTCCAGAGGGACATCTCATTTCCCTTGAGGAGTGAGGGGGTCTCAACCCCATGCTGGGCTACCCAGCCCAGAGCACCAGAGCTGGGAAGAGGCGCCTACATATCAACTGGCTGTGACAATCAGCGGGGATTCTGTCTGCTAGAGACTCAGGCTCCCTCTTAAAGGGGAAGGACACAAAATCTCATTTGCAGCCACTCATCCTGGGCCCCAACAGAGGGAGGGGGGCTGGGAGCACAGTAGAGTTGCGTGGGAAAGACTGGGTTGTGCGGCTCTGGGGAAAGAGCTGAAGGGACAGCCACCAGGGTCCCTGTGCTGAGTCCGTCTCCCACACTGCAGACACCATCTTTCTTGGGTGGAGCACTTTCCTCTATGGCATCAGCCTGGAAGAATGCAATAGCACCACACTCCTGACTCCCTGTTGCCCACCCTGCAGAGGAACCAACTGCATGAGTTCGGGGTGTAGGGCTCTGGCGGACTCAGGGGGTGTCAAAACTGAGTTGTGTAGCTCTGGGGTGGGAGCCATTCCCCCCACCTTCTCACAAGCCTGACCAGTGCCACCCCCTCATGGGAGATCCACTAGCCCCACCCTCCGAACTCACAGTGGTCCCACTGTGTCGAGCTGAGGATGTCCAGGAGGTTGGGGCACACACTGGGACAGACTGAGTTGTGTGGCTCTAGGAAGGGAGTCATTTTTCTCTTACATGTCTGACCAGTTTAGAACCCTCCCTTCTCACTGCTAAATCTTGGTCTGTTTAGGCCTGATAAACTGCTGGCCTCACCCTAATGGCTCCCAAGACGTTGCCCCACCATAAAGGTCTGTGGGCACCTGGTGTGTGGCAGCTGGACTAGGTATATACCCTGAGATTTTTGCTGAGTGGACTCAGACCCAGTACTGGCACCAAGTTTGAATCTATATCAGTCTGGTGAACACCACTCACACCTATCTGGTGACTCGTTGAGAACCTACCTCCTACAACTTGCCTACCACCAGGGGCTCTTTCAATGACTGAGCCTAACAGGCAGTAGGCAGGTGGAGACAGGTGGAGGCAGATCTCAGGGTGTCTTGGGCCTTTTGCAGACCTGCCCTCGGACTAGGTACTGTGGAAACTGGCTTTGGTGCACGTCTTGGCCCTTCCCATGCATACCCAGGCCCAGCAGAAGCAGCCACAAACTATGGATCACTTTGTAGCTACAAACAGGTTGCCCAGGTCCAGTCACAGGCAGTGCCTGACATTAACCTGTACTGGAGTCCCTCCAAAGAGGCCTCAGAACCAACACATGCAGTGACAGGCATCAGATAACATCAGAGCAAGATCTAATTAGCTCCACAAGTGGCACATCCAAAGGGAGATCTTGGCAGGAAGTAAAGTACTTACATGTGGAATCTAAAGAACAATATAAATGAACAAACAAAACCAAAACAAACTCACACGTTGTGAGAACAGACTGACGGTTGTTAGAGAGGAGTGGGGTGGGGGGTCTGGGTGAAAAAAGTGAAGGGATTGAGTCCTGGCTGGGTGGGTCAGTTGGTTAGAGCAGCGGTTGCCAAGCGGTGGTCCGAGGACCACTGGTGGTCCATGAGGTCTGAAAGGTTGGTGACCGCTGGGTTAGAGCATTCTCCTATACACCAAAAAAGTTGTGGATTTGATCCCGGATAGGGCACATACATAGGTTGTGGGTTTGATGCCCAGTCGGAGAGTGTACAGGAAGCAATATGTTTCTCTATCACATTGACGAATCTCTCTCTCTCTCTCCCTCCCTCCCTCCCACCCTCTCTCCTTCTCTCTCTTTTTCTCAAATCAATAAAAACATATCCTTGGGTGAGGATTAAAAAGAAGGTGAAGGGATTGAGAAGTAGAGATTGTTAGTTACAAAACAGTCATGGGGAAGTAAAGTACAGCATAGGGAATATAGCCAGTAATCTATATATATAATCTCTATATATAAAAGGCTAATATGCTAAGTGTCCCTCCCTCCCTCCGACCAGTCGCTGTGATGCACACTGACCACCAGGGGGCAGACGCTCAACGAAGGAGCTGCCGAGCTGCAGTGACTTGGCAGCAGCGGTTCTCGGGTGACACACCCTGAAACCAGAGAGGAGGGAGGCCCGATTCCTCATGGGGCTGCGCGATTCCACCTTCGGCTGTGGGTTATGTTGTTGCTGGGGCGCTGTCGGTCCTGAATCTGGTTTACTGCACACTTACGTTTGCATTCCACACCCTGTGTGACAGCAACTTTGCAGAGTGCCCTCTTGCACTCTGGGACCCCTCGGGGAATGCCGGGGAGCCAGTTTTGGCCTGATCCCCCCAGGGCAGGCTGAGGGACCCCACCTGCCGGAGGGACCCTGCTCATTCCCCAGATGCCTTTCAAGCCACGGCACCATCCCAGGTGTGGCCGGCAGGGGAGGGACTGTGGGAGCTTGGCTCCAGCGCATGTCTGGCCCCACCGGCCACCTTCTAATTAATTTCCTTTCAATGTGCATGAATCTGTGCACTGGGTCACTAGTATTTATAATAACTATATATGGTGCCAGGTGAAATACTTTGTAAAGTATATGATTTTTCTAACCTCTGTATATGCTGTATACTGAAGTGAATACAAAATAATATTAAATGTAAACTGTAATTAAAAACATAAAAACCAAACAAATAAGCACAAATAAAACTCTTCCCCTATATCTTTAAAGAAAGGAAAAATAAGAGACAAATAGAAATGTTTGCCTCTAGGACTACAGTAAAACCCTTTATTCATGGTTTCCCTTCCCTCAGTTTCAGATACCTCAGTTAACTGAAGTCTGAAAATATTGAATGGTAAATTCCAGAAAGAAACAGTCCATAAATTGAAAATTTTATGCCATTCTGAATAGCATGATGAAATCTTGCATCGTCCCTCCTGGGATGTGAATCATCCCTTCATTAGCGTCTCCACGCTGTAGTTTCTCCCCACCTGTTACTCACTTAGTAGCCATCTTGATGATCAGTTTGACTGCCAATGTATCACAGTAACCTTTATTTTCAAGTAACCCTTATTTTACTTAATGGCCCCAAAGCACAAGAATAGTCATGCTGGAGATTCTGACATGCCAAGGAGAAACCTCAAAGTGCTTTCTTTAAGTGAGAAGGTAGAAGTTTTCAATTTTATACAGAAAGGAAAAAAATTATATGCTGAGGTTGCAGAGATAGTGATCAGATGTTTATATACCTTACAAAATCATCACCCCAATAAGTCTAGTACCCATTTGAAGGAAATGTAATGATTTAAATCTTGGGCCAGTTATATAGGTTTATGCACAAGTGTTATTATTTGTATTCATACCAAACTTTTTCATGTTATTAACCCATTTGAGTAGTCTGTGAGCACAAGAACTAACAATGAGGTGAAATTTTGTTAAACCCAACTCAAAAGTAAATGTAATGCTAAGATTAAGACTTAATGTTGGTGTTTTGTTTAAGGGGCACTTTTAAATGTGCCAAATGAAGTGTTTTAACTTTTAGTGAAAACTTCGTCTTGATATAAAACGTGCTTTTGAGATGAAGTTTCACAAAAGGATATGATGCCCCGATTCAAAAACACACTCTGTTTTGAGGCCTTCCTGTCCTCAGAAGGAAGGCAACTCCTGTGGAAGCCGGGAGCACTTCCCATCATTTCCTGCTCTCATTTGGAATGTTCTGTGACTCAGCCACAGGGCTCCCATGGCAGTCACACCATGTCAGGGGTTAGAGGCAGATCATGGGAAAATAAACGTGTAACAGGGAACAACCTAGCAAAAATGAAGAGAGCAAGGCAAGCCAGATCCTCTGGCTTTGATTGCGAGATAGTTATAACAGGTGCTGGGACTTAGGTCAAAATTATAAATAGAGTGTAAATCTAATAAGAATAGCTGAGTGACTCCGGGGCTAAGACAGGGTTATGGAGGCCTGTGCGATTTCAGGTAGCAACTTTTCACATGGCCTTTTTTTTTTTTTTCGTACCAGTTCTACTTTCCTCTCCTACTTTGTTCATACTTAATTTCAGGCAATGATGTACTCTCCTTTGCACCATAGTTTTGTATTATATTTAGCCTGACTAGTCCATTGAGTCTACCCATGTATTTATTTATCCCTTTTCTTGTCTGAGACAGACTTAAGTTGGAGCTACATGGTAAGCCCCTGGAGGACAGGGAGGTATGTTACTCATACTGGTTTCCTGATAGTCCAGGACTTTGTATGTAGTATGTGTTCCATACAGAATGGCTGAAGGGAACTTGGCTTCTGATAGGTTTGATTTCCTGCTCTATTGCTCACAGCATGTGACCCACATCAAGGAGTTTAACTCTCCCCCTCACTAAATCTTAGATTTCTCACTGGGTTCTTCTATTAAATGAAATACAGTGGGGCCTTGACTTATGAGTGTCCCGACTAACGAGTTTTTTGAGATACCAGCTGTCTCTCGGCCGATTTTTTGCATTGAGTTGATAGAGTAATTTGAGTTAACGAGCTCCTTAACGAGCTCCTTAACGAGCTCGGTCTCAGAACGAATTAAACTCGTAAGTCAAGGCCCCACTGTAATGTACTTCTTAAAACCCCAGTACCTAGCGCCCAGTATGAGCTTAATAATTGCCCATCTTATATAATAGAAGGCTAACATGCAAATAGACCAAATGGCGGAACAACCGAACAACCGGTCACTATGACATGCGCTGACCACCAGGGGGCGTGCACACGGAACATGGTGGGTGTAGGCAGCAGGCGGCAGAGCGTGGAACATGGTGGGCATCAGCTGCGGCAGCATGGTGGAGCAGGTGAGCAAGGGCTCCAGACCAAGGTGGGGCACCGGTCACTGTCATCGGGGCAAGCCTCTGGTGGTTACTGAAAATTCTTTGTTCCTGTGCACTGTGGTCCCACCCAGTGCTCGCACCTGATGCTGGCATGGGCACCACTCGCACCTGCTGCCAGTGCCGGCACTAGTCCCGATTGTTCGGTGCCGTCAGCGGGTATGAGTGGTGGCTGCTGGCCCAATCGCTCCTGAGGGCGTCTCCACCTCTCCCTGCTCCTGAGGGGCAATTGGGGCAGCAGCTGCCACTTGCACCCACTGACAGCACTGGCTCCACTTGCACCCACTGCTGGTGCTGGCCCCAATCGCTCTGCACAGTCAGCGTTTGCGAGCAGGGCTGGTGCCATCAGCATGTGGGTGGGAGCAGAGGTGGCTGGAGTGGGGCTGCAAGCAGACAGGGAACTGGGGGCCGTGTGGGAGGGGCCAGGTGGAGGTGCAGAAGATGGGCTGAGACCCACTCCTGTGCCCACCACAGCCTCGCAGCCCACAGTTCCTTTCAAGGTGCACGAATTTGTGCACTGGGCCCATAGTCATTATTATAATTGTCAATAGCTTCAAGATTACAATAAGTAGTAAACAAAAATTTATTTCATTATATCATACTGATAAGTGGATTATCTTATTTTTAACAAATGGCACCAAAATACCCTACCTGACAGAATTAACAACACACTAGTTTTAGTGAGTGTTCAAAAGAATACAAAGTCATGGTTATATTCCCAAGAAATGATGAAAGAGGAAATGATTTCTAGATAACCTGACAATTTCACTGGCATCATAGGGTCCCAACTTAGACTTTTAGTATTGAAAACAATACCATTTATATGTATTTGTCCAAGGACTTTCACATTTTACGAAGTGTCAACATTTGACAGCAATTCTCTAGGGAATTGCTATACTGCATTGGCACGTAGGTGATGCTCTTGGTGTCCTTGATTGCCAGAAACGAGCCTTCTGTTTGGGCCTCATGTTCCCTGTGAAACTTAAGACAGAATCTATTTTTACTTATTAGCTCCAATCCTTCCTCAGAAAGTAAGGACCAGAGAGTGATTATAAATGTGGGCTCTGGGATGGTTTTGGGTCTCTAGGATCTTACCAGGCTCTGGGACTGAAAGCTTATATTTCGTTTTTAATTTGAATTTTACTCAACCTTGTGAAGTAGATGAATACTATTTTTCCCTCTAAAAACAGGCTTGAAGAGGTAAAGTAATTTTTGTAAGACCACACAGCTCATATATGGAAAGGGTGGGATTTAAACTCAAGTTGGTCTCACTCTAAAAGCTAGCTTATCTATACTCATAAAAGGGTAATATGCTAATTAGACCAGATAGATCAGATGTCTTCTGGACGTCATTCCAGATTTCCTTCCTGACAAAGCTGGTGCCCGGCCTGGGGGAAGCTGCCCTCGGTCCCAGGTGCTTGCGGCCAGCCAGAGGGAGGGAAGCCGGGTCCTGGGTGCCAGAGGAAAGCCAGTGCTGGCAGCCTGGGTCCTGGGTGCTGGAGGGAAGCCGGTGCCGGCAGCAGGAGAAGGAAGGCCTACTCTTGCATGAATTTTCATGCATCAGGCCTCTAGTAATTACTATACAACACTTCCTCCTCTATTACTGGTGTGCCAATCGCCAGCTTGTTGACATTAGACAAGCTTTGGGTTTCTTATTTGTAAAACTTAGATGATATCTTACAGAATTTTTGTTAAAATAAATTTAGATGGCATTTGTACATGAATGTTTGTATCTACCAATGGGCAGCTATTGAGGTTTGAGTGGGAATTTTGAAGAGGTAGATCTTAGGTAGTCAGATCCTACAGACACTTTCCTAAAGCATCAACAGTCACAAAACCACAGGGAACTGTGCAGTAATAGAGAGCAAATAATATGTCTCCCTCCTAGCTCAGTGCTCAGCACAGATTGGATCCTCAGTAAATGTTTGCTGAATAAATTGATTCAGCATCTATGTTTGTTGCTTGCAATGCAGGATGCAGCAAGGTGTACAATTCCTCACCTCAAGAAACTCATTTCTAAAGAGGAGACAGACAAGTACAGGCATTCCTTGGAGATATTGTGGTTCAATTCCAGACTTCCACAATAAACCAAATATTGCAGAAAAGCAAATCACACAAACCTTTTCATTTCCCAGTGCATATAAAAGATATGTTCACAGTATACTGTAGTCTATTAAGTATGCAATAGGATTATGTTTAAAAAACAAACAATGTATTAAAAAAACAACGTACATACCTTAATTTAAAAATACTTCTTGCTAAAAAATGCTAATCATCATCTGAGTCTGTTGAAAAAATGGCACCGATAGACTTACCCTATGCAGGGTTGTGGCAAACCTTCAATTTATTAAAAAAAATTGCAATATCAGTGAAATGCAATAAAGTGAGGCACAATAAGACAAAGTATGCCTCTAAACAGAAAGTAAAATAGTATAATATATGAATGAGGAGTCAGGAAGATTTCTTGATGAAGAACTTTGGGCACTGGGTCTTGCAGGATACATGGGAGTCCATCATGTGAAGAAAAGAACAAGAAACATGTGCTGGGAACAGAATGTAAGGCACTTGGACTTGAGGGCTGTTGTGAGAAGTACAACTTGTTCTGGGAGGAAGGAGTATATATATAGTGAGTGGTGAGTGAGTGGTGAGATGTAGTCCTAGTAGGCCTTGAAGGCTATGCTGAGGAGTTGGGATTGCATACTGAAGGTAATGCACGCAACACCTGAAAGACCTTCATTAAGGGAATGTCATAAACACATTTCTATTTTGGGAAATTCACTGTTGGGAAACATGCAGAATGGTTGAAATAGAAAGAGGCTGAATACAGAAGTAGTGTTAAAAGGTTAGAATGGTAGAAAAGGAAAAAAATGGTAGAAAAGATGTTTAGCTATTACAGCAAAGATGGGCAGGAGGAAATGGCTGTCAACTGTATTTAGGAGGTACGGTAGAGTTAATTGGGCACAAGGTCAGGTTGGCTACAGAGAAAAAAAAGGAGAGGAATGCTATTGTTTGAGTAACTAGGTATATGATGATTCCATTAATAATCTTGGCTACCATTTATTGAGTGCTTATTATGTACCTGGCATACTGCTTTGCATGCATTATTCCATTTTATCCTCATGTCAATCTGCAAAGTAGTTATTATCTGCATTTTTATGGAGGAAGAAGGTGAAGCTCAGAGTAATTAGGAAGCTTACCCACTGTCTCATATGGAGTAAGTGGTGGAGTTGGGATTTCAACCTCAGTATCTGTCTCCCAAGCCCAGACCATCAGTCACCGTGGCATGCAAAGACCCTTGCTGTGCTGAGGGACCACAGGAAGAGAAGATTTGGAAAGGAAAGGGAGGAGATGATGAGTATATGGTGTAAGTAAATCCAACCTGTCAAGTTCTATGCTGAATTTTTCTTGCATGGAAGCAACATTGCTCCCATCTGGGGGTGTTGGTGGGTGAGGGATGGAAAAATGAGCCAAGAAGGGGCCCTCTACAAGCTTCCTGGTAACATCAGGGTGCTCTCTCCTGCCTCCTCCAGATAGCAGTTGATCAAGGAGAAATTAAGGAGCAGAGGTCTTCGGGCCAACGTTTCCAGCTTTAGTGACAGTAGCAACAGAAAGGGGGTCCAGACTCTGAAGCTGCAAGCTAGGAAGCTTAGGGCTCCAGGGATGTAGACTCAGCCCCATCGCATGGTTAAGGACAGTACCCCCACAGGCTCCTTTAAATACTGAACTCACAGCAAGTAAACATGCTCCCACAATGACCATACATAATGTAGTGGTGGAACTAATGCAAATGGAATACAAGTGAGGAGCTGCTATTTAGTTCTCCTGGCAATTGGCATCTGAGCCAATTCAAGAATATGTGTGAATTCTTGGGCAAGGCAGGCATGATTTCAGAGCCTCCAAATGGAACCTTCTTCTGTCCCTCCTCTTTCAAAACGCAGCTCTTTATTCTAAAGAAGGACCCACTTAAAGCCTCTTTAGTCATTTCTCCTAGAAGAAGACTCAGTCTCTTGAGTCCTGTCTTATGAACACATTTTGATTTTGAGGGTAAGGCAGGAGAGAACTCAGTGCATGTCAGCCGGGAGAGGAAGGAAGCCTGATTTGGAAATGCTGAAAAATTCAAACTATCTAACTAGGGTTAACCATTATACTATTTTTTAGTGAGGTAACATTGGTTAGTAGCATACAAGTTTCAGGTGTACTGTATACACTATAGTGTGCTCACCCCCAAAAGTCTAGTTTCTCTCCGTCACCATACATTTGACCCCTTTTACTCATTTTGTACACCCCACCCCTTTCCCCTCTGGTAACCACAAATCTGTTGTCTGTATCTATGTTTTGTTTGTTTCTTTTTTTATATTCAACATATGAGTGAAATAATTTGGTTTTTTACCTTTTCTGTGTGACTTATTTCACTTAGCACAATATCCTCAAAATTCATTCATATTGTCACAAATGGCAATATTTCATCTTTTTATGGATGAGTAGTATTCCGTTGTGTAAAAAAATGTACCACATCTTATTTATCCATTCATTGGTTGATATAAGAATGGCTATTATAAAAAGCACACAATAAATAACAAGTGTCGAAGAGGACATGGAAAAAAGGGAACCCCCATGCACTGTTGGTGGGATTATAAATTGGTGCAGCCACTATGAAACAAAGTGTGAAGATTCCTTAAAAAAATAGAACTACCATATAATCCAGTATTCCACTTCTGGGTATTTATGCAAAGAATATGAAAACACTAATTTGAAAACATATATGCACCCCTATGTTCATTGCAGCATTATTTACAATAGTCAAGATATAGGAACAACCATGATGCCATTTTTATGCAATTCAGTACAGGTTTCTCAGTAAATTATGGGCTAATAGAAATTTATTTCATGACCATATCTGAGTCATGACTTCTCAGTGTCCTTCTGTGCTTGACATTTATCATAGTTACTCCTTGGGGAGGGTAATTTATAAATGTACCACTAAGACGCCAGCATCTTTGAAGATACACTATGGTTTGATGGATATGTTAGTATGTTAGTACTTTTGCTTTCTCAGCTTTTGGCATGTGTTTGTGTGTTTGGAGGGGTATTGGGCAAGATGGGAATGGGGAGTGTCAAGAATTAATGGGCATTGACCAACAAAATGAAATGAATTGATTCTTTTTGTTGTTAATCCTCACCTGAGGATATTTTTCCCATTGATTCTTGGAGAGAATGGAAGGGAAGGGGAAGGGGAGAGAGACAGAAACATCCAGAAACATCGATGTGAGAGAGACACATTGATTAGTTGCCTCCTGGACGAGCCCTTCCCAGGGCCGGGATCAAATCTGCAATCCAGGTACATGACTTTGGCTGATAATTAAACCCGCAACCCTTTGGTGTGTGGGCTGACACTTCAACCACTGAGCAATACCAGCCAGGGCTCAATTGACTTTTTAATAACTATGATATACCTAGAAGTAAAAATAACTGTGGAGCAGAAAAACCTATTATTATGCATATTGTAATTAATATCTGGGTCATGAAATGACAAGAATGTGTGCTTTGTCCATTTGGCTACTGATTTTCCTATTCCCTGTTTCTAGGCACCCCAGGAGAAGTCTCATTCTCTTCCCTCACAAAAGTGACAGGATTTCTGCTTCAGGAATGATTGAGGTGTTCTCTCACCTTGTTGCTTTACTCATCCACACACCCACAGCAAGTCAACCCTTCCTCTAATCTGAGGAGATAGGCAGAGTCTGAATCTTTTGTTATTTCCAGAAGCTGGAAAACAGGTAGTGAGCCAATCGGATTACCAACATCGGGCCGAATTTATCCCTCTTCCCCAATCCTTTTTAATTGGGGAAAATGTTTAATTTTACAACCTAACAAATATGCTTCAAATTAGAGATCCAACAACAATATCTATAGAAAGAATCATCAAAAATCAGTATTTTTTGCTCAAAGTTTACAGAGAATCGGTATAACTCCTTTTCTTAAGAGTTATTTTCCTTTAAATGACTTTAAAGAAATTAGTAATTAAGGATAAAAAAACCATGACCACAACATTAGTATTAAAGGTTAAGCAATCTTCCACTGCCCTTGTTTATTATTTGTATCATCAGATTAGCTTTCCATTTCTTCAAAGGCCTGTAGAAGTGGCTGGCAATTTTCAATCATCAAATCAGAGCCCTTTGTTGGAATCATTTTCTTTGGTGTAATGAAAGATATGCGGTGAGTAATTTGATCAGTTCAACCATTTCCATAATTAGCACAAGAGCACGTCTTCCTGAAGTTATGTGCTCATACCATGGTCTGAAGTCACACAAAAGTAAATGCACAAAGCCCTTATGTTATGTGGTTCTAAAATAGCAGCTATTTTAAAAAGTAAATACATCTCGTAGTTTGTCCACCACCCCAGTTAGACATAGTCAGAGCTCTGCTCTATGTTTGCTTATCTGTTGATGACTAATGAAAAGCAAGTCAGAGCATTTCACCTGAAAAACATTATTTCTCTGTTTAATGGGTGTGTCATAGATATCCACTCCCATGAGACTTACTCAAAACTTCCTTGCATTTCTCATGGGCAGGGTAAAAGCAACATTTAAATACATTGAGTATTTCCTATTCATGTTATTTGCATACCTGTAGAGTTTTGTGGGAGATCACCTAGGTGTAATATGGCAAAGGCCTCATGGGATCACTGAAATTGTAGGTGCCCTAAACCTAATTTTAAGATAGGGAAAACATTTATCTGAGGCTTTGTGGTGGGGTAGTTTAGATGCTATGATCCAAGACTCAGGGAAGGTGGGGAGCTCACACCACTTCAAATATCTCTCTCTTTCCACTGGCTTCTGGTGATCTCTCTACCCTCTTTCCTCCCTACTGTTGCAGAATTGAAAAAGTTCATTCACCAGGCACTAGACACTGTGGGTTAGAGGTTCAGGGTGGTGTTGGGAGCTAATTGGTCAGAGGTGAGTTAAGGTGATGAATAATTTTTTTTCAGATCTTGAGGACAGCTCTGAGATTTTTTTAGTGTCCCTCTGTCTGGTCTCCTAGGAAAGTAGCCAGGGGGTCAGTCCACCTTAGGGTTCAGGAATTGAAACATAACTTCAGACATTGTCATTAGCCTGCCAGAGGACCCTGTGACCGTTAGTCAGGTCGGGGCTACTGTCTCCTGCTGTCTTGGGGGTTACTGGCTATCTGGGGGGAAGTCTAGGTCTCTGAAGGGTGTATAGAGAGAAAGAGAGAAGATTTCTAGGGCTAGGGTTTAAAAGTAAATTTAATCAAAGTTATTAAGGACTCTCGGTTTCACAGCCATCCTCCACATAGAGGTTAGAATACAGTTGCTCATACCATGTTATTGTTACTCCTTATTTTCCAGCTTATAAAATTCAGACATCTCAGCTTACCATTCCCGACAGCTGGTCCCGTGTCACAGCAGCCTTGCTTTACTGGTACATGCTTGTGAATCTGCCGAATTAATAGTCTTGTCACAGCTCTGGCAATGTCTTTATCTGCTTGGCCAACATGAGACCCTCTTGTCTTCCGCAATAGTGATGAAAACTCTTGGCATCCAGGCCATCTTCCCTGGTGATTTTACCTAATTCTAAACACCTTTCTCATAGCATAATTATTTAGACATTTGAAAAATATGTCTAACTTTGCAACAATATAAAGAGAAAAATTTTAAGAAAATGTTCTCCATAATCTTAACACCCTTACATAGCTTTTCAAACTTTTTATGTTTCCTTCTTATTCTTTCTTACCTGAGTGTAGACTTCTACATGTTGTGATATATACAATTTGTATTATTTTTTATTCAACGATATTTTGTATCTATTTTTCCATATTAATGTACTACCTTCATTTTAAATAATAGTAGTATAGTACTTTATCTATGGACAGTAAGTTGTGATAGAGAGAGTAGGATATGTAACCAACTTAATATAACCTTGGCATAAAAACCCCTTTGAGCCTCAGTTTGTTCATCTGTGAAATGGGGATAAATGTATGTAAAGCACATTGTATAGTGCCTAATATCTGATGAACACTGGCAGTGATTTATTTCCCAGTTTGAACCATATGAACTTGTTTTTATGGTTTGTTGCTTAAATTTTTTGTGGCTGTTTCATGAGCAATTGCCAAACAATTGCTAAGCTCCTCTAGAGTAAAGATGAAACTTTTATTTATTTTGTATCACTTTCTGGGTCTTCTGTTAAGAGAGAGATGCCTGCCTCAATGGACTCTCAATCATACAGTACAGAGGCTGACTTCATTTCATTCTAAATAATTTTGCTCTTCAAACTGAAACCTAGGCACTAGGTTTTGATGTTCTAAGACCCCTGAGCTTAGTTATAAGTTAAAAAAGGAGGTTCAGCTAGATCCCTTCATATTCTACACCATTTCTATCTCCCTTTAGCTGAGAAAGCTGAGTTCGGCCAGTCCTTCGTGTTTCCACATCGGTACCTGAGCTCTAAAATCTAGGTCATCTCTGACCAGCAGCTTAGCCTTCGTCTGAAATGGGTGTGTCCACTGCTGCGTGTATCTTACTCAGAACATTCTAATTTATTTATGGACTAAAAAGATGAATGAACACAATGAAAGGTGGTCTGCAGCTCTGAAGTGTGTGAAGGCACTCATTCTTAACACAATAATGGGGTAGAGGTGCAGAGAGCTGGCCCTTCCTTTTTATTCTCCTCATTTACATATGGCTTCCCGACAGCCAATCACCAATTGCTTAGTTTGACACCCCCTCCTTCCTTTCCTGAGAAAGAGGCATCTGCTTAAAGCTAACATTTCCATGACAAGTTTAGGAGATTCAAGTTGGAGTTTTACATTAAGGAATGGCCTGAGTACTCAAGGATTCTGGTATATTCTTTTCCCTGAATTATTAACTTGTCATTTTTAGAGCTAAACTCTCCCACCCCACCTCCCCAATTTACAAAATGAGAAATAATCACTGCACACCAAGTATTTCATGGACCCAGCCAAGAAGAAAAGTGCTTCTAATAATTCTAGTGTTACTTTTGTTTCAGCGTTTACATATCTTAACAACTATATGCAACTTTCCATGTTCTCAATTTTCTTTCTAGTTGTAAAACCCTTGTTTTCTAACACATCTTCATGGCAGTTGCCCCAAAGATTCCTGTTTTGTCGTGTATCAGCTTATCGATGGTTAGTCATGTTTCTAGTACCTCTTTATTCAACATGGGCTTCTGATACTTAAGTGCAAAAAGTAGTCTCTATGCTAATTCTCAAGTCAAATGAGGAGGTTCATTTCTGATGATTGCTTAATCTTAATCCCCCAAAGAATCCTGCTTTTCTTAAAAAAGTCAAAAGGCATTTTTCATACCAACTTGCCTAAACAGGCCTCCTTCGCTTTATTCTTTTTTCCCTCGGCTGTTGAAATCTTCTGGCAGGACTGAAGCCGGGAAGCAACATGATTTGAGATGAAAAGGCTGTAGTCATCAACACACCTCTGTAGATGCATTTCTAGCCTCAAAATTATGTGCAGATAGAATGTGGTCAATTCAGGTCTGGCTTTTCCACTTTAGAGTCTAAAGTTTAGACTAATGGCACCATTTCACATTGTGTTGTATCGACAAATTTTAGAAGAAACATTTTCTTCTGGGTAGAACTTCTATCAAACCTATGTACAGTTTACTATGTAATAATAATGAGAAGACATTTTGCTAAAGCATGAGGATCTGATCCTCTCTCTCTCTCTCTCTCTCTCTCTCTCTCTCTCTCTTAAAGTAATTAGGGCCCTAGCCAGTTTGGCTCAGTAGATAAAGCATCCGCCGGTGGACTGAATGGTCCCAGGTTCAATTCTGGTCAAGGGCACATGCCCAGGTTTCGGGCTCGATCCCCAGTGGGGGCCTGCAGGAGGCAGCCAATCAACGATTCTCTCTCATCATTGATGTTTCTAATTCTCTTTCCCTTCCTCTCTGAAATCAATAAAAATATTTTTAAAAAAATAATAAAAAGTAATTAGGAAATCACCTCTTTTTCTTTTATTTCAGTACATCATATTTCTCGTTGGAAGGAGTTGAATTTTGTTTTGCTTTGTTTTAAATGTGACGTCCACAGGAGTTACCAAGTGGAATTTATTCTTTGTATATGAGAAGGATAAAGTCACTAGAACAGTGGTTCTCAACCTTGGTTGCACATTAGAATCACCTGGGAATCTTTTTAAAATCCTGATTTCTGGGCCTGAAGTAGTTCCATGCTTAGATCCAATAGATGCAGAAAGAAGGAGAGGATATTCAGACCTTTGCTTAGGACTCTCCTTGGAGAGCAGACATCAATGCACAGAATTGCTACATACCCATGACTCAGAGCCCTGTCTCCCAGGCGCCAGGCCCTGGTGCCAGTTTCTGACATGCTGATAAAGTTAGAGTGTGCTGCTGGCCCCCATCGAGGTGTCTTGAACATCAAAGGTTTAATATCAGCAATGAAAATTAAAATGAATGTGGCATGTTGCTGAAAAATTACCACATAGACAAATAGATGACTTGTTATTTAGCTCCTGAAAATACCATACATAGAAGGACATTCTTAACCATCTGGAAACTATTTTGAGGAACTTAAAGTTTTGGAGTTCAACTCTATCAATGATTCCCTCTTGCCTTTATTATTATTATTTCCCTGTTGCCTTGCTCTCAAACCAGATCCTAAAGCTTGGTTCCTATAAAACAGCTCCCAACAAATTTGTAAGTTAGAATCTTTGCCCTCTTTTTGCTTTTGACTTTCAGACACTCCTCTGCTTTTACTCTAAGTTATGCATACATATCACAGGCATAAAATGTCCTGGTTCTTTTTCTTCTTTTTTCTTTTTTTCAACTCTTAGCACATGTGGAGATGATTTAGTTCCTGAAAGAGGATTCTTTGGACATTTTCCTTTTTATAAAATCCAATCCTATGGAATCAGAGAGAGGGTTTTTTTTTTAAGTCTCCTTAAAGTGTAAACCAGAAGCATAATCAAACCAAATTAAAAACAATCCAATCAGGCCATTAGAATAATATTCTGTATCACTGGCACAAGAATTTAATGTTAGACGACTTACAGTTATTGCTACACCGTGCAGTTGGTTACGTCAGATGGATATGTAATTATCTTTTGGACTAGTTGGCTCTCTTGTTTCATTTTAGCCTCCATGCTGGATTAAGGTTTCATAAAACACATGATTAAATAAAATGTTTGAGGAATGAGGACTTGTGTTTCATTTAATTTTTTGGTTAACTGAAGTTTAATCAGAAAACTCTTGTCTTTAATCATTGTTGAAATACTTCTAAAATAATTTTTTTTCAACAAAAGGATAGCACAATGGAAGAGTTTGTCATTGGTAGTTAAAATATTATAAGTGTCTTGGGATCATTTTATGACTATTATAAAATGTTACAGATGGAGGGAGGGTGAGAGGATGAAATGAATATGAAAACTAGTTGAAAACTAGATCCCTGGGGTCAAACAGCCAGTTACCTTTATCTCTTCACAGTGAACCATAAACTAGTATTTATTGAGCACCTACTGCTTGCCAGGCCTTAGACTCTTCCCTTAAGGAGTCCCTTAGTGGAGGAGAGAGGGATGTGTTTACTTATAATGACTGTACAATGTAGTAAGTGAGTAAGAAGGTATGCAGTAAGTATCAGTGCAGCTCAGACCAGGAAACTACCAATGGCCTGAGGAAGTCAAAGACCTCACCTGGGGCAGGATGCAGTCTGAGTCTTGACACATGCATAGGAGTTACATGGAGAAGAGGAGGTAGGCTGTCCTTGGCTGAAGCAGCAGGCTTTGAAATTCAAGAGACGTAAATGAGGCTACATGTCTAGGGACCTAGTGTGTATGTCTGTGTCAGGGCAGAGGCTGTTGGCAGGTGAGTCTGGACAGCAGGCTGGGGCAGACTTTAAGGGCCATTTATACAGAGTTCAAGTGCTATTTTGTAACATATAACAGTGGAGTTAAACAATCTGATTTGTGTTCCATAAAGATTACTCTGGCCATGACGGGAAAGAAGAACTGGCAGGGGAAGAGACTATTTTGATCAACTAGTTAAATTTAAAAAACCAATTTTACTGTTTTATTGGTCAGCATTATAGTTTATATTATTATTTCAGTTTTCTTCTCTCTTGACTATGAGGCACAATAGGCATGTGACTTCCCCAAGGTTCTGAATGGAATCCATTGAAAAACTGACTTGAAGCCAGGTCTCGAAGTTTCCTCCAGCAATTGCTAGACCACACTCCCCATTTTATAGCATATTTATGATATAATTAACTTCCAGAAAGCCATATGGCTTTTGTTACAAAGACTAAAGGAATGTGCTTTTCATAACGAATGGCATATGGCCTCCAATAGCTCTTTGCTTGCATGTTTTAACAAAATGAACTGGTACATAAATTATATGCCTCAGGTCAGTTAGCAAACTGAAGTTGATTTTCTTCTGCTCTCCCTAATTACAACTGCATTTCTGACAAATATCAAGGAGTTTTTTGGCAACCTGTGGATGTGAACACTCATAGTGTGGCTCAGAGGATCCTTTTCTCCTATGCGTTGCCTCTTTAACATGTCTGTATTTGTCTCTCATTCACAGGGGAGTGTGTGGCTCATGCAAAACAGGGGTATTTCTGATGAAGCTGCATGCCTTTGGAATGGTGGGGAAATTAGTTGACTTAAATGATACAACAGGCGAAAGGAACACTTGAATGAGAACCACTGAGCTGAAAGTTGACATCTATCTTTGGTCACTTAAATAGGATGTAGGGCTGATGGATACATGATAGATGCTCACATGCTGAACTAATTTAATAGCAGTGAAGCATGAGGGCTCACACTTAATCTCTCAGAGTTATTTAGAAACCTTTCTATTTTAGGTAACACGCCTTAAAGTTCTCTCTTAGCTCACACTGTGTTTCATCCTATTGTTGAAGCTAGTTTTCTGGTAGAGTCTGAACGAGCTCCCTGCAACTTCACATTATCATATTACAATATTTACCACCAATTGTTTGTACTCAAGGTCAATGACATTATGTCATTGGAATTCCCTGAACTCTGAATTCGTAAGATAGTCCAAAATGCTCTTGTCTGTGATGGAAAAATACAGCACGATTACTGTAAGTCAGTTGGTTCATAAAGGATCCGAGTTTCAAATTTCACTCATATTGGCAAATTGCTTGCCTTACTTAATGCTTTTGTTTATATTACACTAATAACAAAATTTAAAAAATTAATTGGAAGTATATCAACTGCAAAAGGAAATTTAAAATATATGTTTCTTAAGCAACTAAAGTAAAAATACATTTTAATGAACATTAAAATGTTTAAACCCTTCTATTCACAAGCTTAATTTCCCAAGAAGAATTTAGGATAATTTATTTATGAAGAATAAACCACAATTTTTAAATAATAAATCAAAATTTTAGTCTGTCTTTTTCCCATCTAAAATGACTCATTCAAATCCTGTTCATACAAAAGGGAAGTATTTTTTAACTTGTTTTTTAAATCATCTTATATTTAGTATGATCTGTATTCCTTTTCTGGACAAGTCATAGCTTCTCCTTTCATAAAATAATATCTTCCATTATGTTATAATTACAAACTGTGGACTCATAGGATCGATGAATCATAGGGCTGGATGGAATAAGACTTCAGCAATCACCTCTGCCTCCAGGGCATCCTATACCATGAATTGAAAAACAAGGTCAGAGACACCTTTAGCCAGAAATATAGTTTTGGCGAAAAAGGTAAACCTGGGAACTCTTTTCCTCTTCAACAAAAATACTTCATGCCTTTTTTTCCCCAAAGTGAAACTCACCCCAAACTGATATTATTAGAATAATAACCCCACCAGCAAACCTATTGTGTGTGAAAATGTAAAACCATTTAGACTCACTTTATATTTGAGAATTGAATACTAGGATCTGTGAGACTCCAGAGAAGCAGTGTTTGAGAGTGAAAGATTCTGTCCTCATCTATTTAAGCATCATTTATTACATGACGTCAAAATATATAGACAGTATGTAAGTACAGGATTTGTAAACAAATAATGCTACATAGTCTATAGGAAGCAGGAAAACAATTTGAAAGAAAAAGTAATTAGGGTAACATTTACGTACTAACAAAAGTCAGTTGGAAGTTGGAATAAATGTTAATTTTCTTAACTGTCACAATTCACTCATGTTAAGACCACGCCCATCTTGCTGATAGGGTCCTTATCACTTGGAGGTAGTTGTAGGACAGGATATGCTTCAAGACAGAGCCAGGATGGCTAACTGTGTGGAGCAGTCAGGTCAAAATTTCAAGCAAAATTAGTCCCCTGACTTTTTAAAAGATACTAGTAGTTCTTTCAGGACTGAGCAAACATAGACACAAAAGAGAGATGCAGCTCACTGAAATTATTTTGAGTTCAGGGTGGGGCAAAAGTAGGTTTATAATGGTTCATATGAAAAATAATACAATAATTAATAAATAATAATACAAGAATGAACTCTGTGGTTTGTGCACTCACAACTATAAACCTACTTTTGCCACACCTTGTATTTGGTTTAATTTGAATTTTACATTCTACAAAATTTATGATTTGCACAGACATGAACAATTTGTTTCTCTAGATTTTCAAATCCTCTACCAAATCATTTTAACAAACAAATATGATTATAATGTAAATAGGGGAAAGGGCCAAGACCCAATGCAACTGGCTTCAAAGGAAGGTAGATGCTGTTACTTGAAGATATGTTTGTTCTGCTGAGCCCCATTTGGGTCTGGATATTGTAAGGTGGTTTTAGTACTGATTTTGGAGGCTGGACATGCAGAGAGTTGAACTGGAGTTGGGCAGATATAGGACAGGGAGGGTAGAGGAGGAGGAGAGTAGCCAGAGAGAGGTGATGCTGGGAAACCAGAGAGAGTAAAGACAATGAGTAAATATTCCAGGTGCTGGGTGACTAAAAGAGTCTTAAGGGCAAAAATGCTAAATCTTTAATGACATTGCTTCTGTTTCTGCAATTGTATATTATTCCAACTCCTCAATCTTTAGTAAAGTCTGTCCTAAGCATTCATGCTTTAAGGGTTTCCTTTTTGTTTTGGATTGGAAATTATGGGAAAGAACTTATTCCATTTAGGGCTGAAAAGGGTTTGCATAAATAGGAAAAGACATAAGATGAACAAATTAGGCAGAAGCAGAGCCAAGGAAGCCCTGCAAACAGACCAGCTCCTCCTTCTTCCGTCCCCCCAAATATCTAGAACTTTTGGAGTGGATTTTGGTCTTCTATAAACTATGGGATGGATGTTTGAATCGAGGAAAAATAGATCCCAGCTGAAATTTGGATTACATCGATGCAGTTTGAAAATACTATAATTTATTAAGGGTGGAAAATTTTTATTTCTAGGGCTCCACTTTTTATCATAGTGTTAATTATCTAGAGCACATGATACCTTTGGCATTTTCTTCTGCAAACATACCAGACATTTAGCATTTATTTTGATTTTTAAGTCAAGTCCAAGCTAGTCAATTGTGTGCCTGGTAAACCAAAAAATATTGTTGAAATTTGTGGTGATGGTTTTGAAACTACTTTGTGCATTTGCATTTATTGAAAGTGTAATTATAGGTTGCTTCTCTCTGTAGCATTCCCCATGGCACGCAGGAGAATTTGTTTGTATGTGAAAATCTTTATAGGAAGTAGCTTTGTTGTGTGAGACTTGCAGACTGGTACTGACATGTTTGAAGGTGCCCACATTTTTTTTGACTTATCATCACTTATGAGTAATGGCCATGAACTACAGTGAAAAAAGTATTAATGATCCAATTCTTGAACTTCTCTTTTAAAGGGGTTAATTTCACATATATGTCTCTACTGAAGATGAATTTGAGATTTAATGTGTTTATATGAAGTTTGAGTTTTTATCTACATTCCTCCATTGTATTCTGCTGCATTATTAGTGGCAAAATATGTTCATTTAGAGAGAGAGAGAGAGAGAGAGAGAGAGAGAGAGAGAGAAGAGAAAGAGAAGAGAGGAGAGGAGAGGAGAGGAGAGGAGAGGAGAGGAAAGCAGAGATGTTTTAAAATATGGCATAGGCAGCATACTTAATTCTTTTATTTAGGAAGTCTCTCATATACTTTATTTTTTTTAAACAGGTATGTCTTGCATTGCCACATCTTGATGTTCTGGTAGGGTCTTCTGGGAAAACTTGTTTGGTGAAGAAATTTCTATATAGTGTAATTTGACATTTGAGAACCTTCCAGAAAACACTGAAGTGTATAAACCAAACAAGTGCCTTGACTACTTATCTACATTTAGCCACAACTATGCTTTTCTCATAGTTATGGGAAAGGCTGAGGGTCAATTTCTTTTCTGGCTTTGAATCTGAAACTTCAGGGCAAAGTTTAATTTTCCCAAGACTTGTAGAGCCTACTGTTTAGTGATACAAAATCATATTTCTGCTCAGAAAATGACATAGTTAAACTGATTTCATGGAAATTTGAAATGGAAGCCAAATGTTAGGTGATTTTAATCCAAACAAAATATTACCCACAAAAATCTGAAGATTGCTATTACATTTGGAGACACTATATCTTCTGTTGCTTTGTAAACTGAGTGTAGAATCATTTAGACCCCATAAAGTCAACTTGTTCCAGCGTTTGGAGACCAGCTCACTCTTTGGCTTCCAAGATCCCAAGTGTGTTCCCAAAAATCTGTTCTTGTCTTGTGTTCTCCAACTTTTATTCATAGAGGGCTGTGTGTATTTGTGCTATCTTATAGTTGCCCGTTCTGAACCTCTCCTTAAATTGGACCCATTTTCCCAGCCTATCAGGATTTGGGAACATTCTGATTTATGCCAGCTTATTATTTATTCTTCCTAGACTCTTGCCATTCACAAAATAGCACGTGTACCATGTACAATTCATTTAAACATTGGCACGAATGGTGATGAGGGCAGGGCAAAGAGAAGCCTATCTCATGGCACTGATGCCGCACTGTAAGGTGATTTGGGGTCTGTTAGTCATCACTCTGTGGGTGTGGTTGTTTAACCAGTTTAAAAATTGTTTGTATTCTTATCTAGAACCATGATATATCTCTCATTTAAGTCCCACATATTTTAAAAGATGATTTTTTACATGCTATGTTTTTGTTGTTGTTGTTGTTCTTAAGGTTAAGACTTTTTTCATACCTTACACACGTTTTTTGTGTGTGGGTTTCTAAGAAAGCTATGGATCTTGACTCATTGTTTCTAGTAGGTTTTCAGGTGACTCAATTGAGTTTTATAAACCAAAAGTCATTATGTGTGGGTAATGAAAATTTAATTCCTCTTTTAAAACCTCCTATTTGGTTGTGTATTTCATCACAGTTTTGATCTTTTCGAATATTCTATATAATAAAAGGGTAATATGCAAATTGACCCTAAGGGCAGAATGACCAGTTGCTATGATGCACACTGACCACCAGGGGGAAAACGCTCAATGCAGGAGCTGCCCCCTGGTGGTCAGTGCACTTCCACAGGGGGAGCACTACTCAGCTAGAAGCTGGCTCATGGCTGGCCAGTGCAGCCACAGTGGTGGGAGCCTCTCTCGCTTCCACGGCAGTGTTAAGGATGTCCAACTAACAGCTTAGTTGGACATTTCCCGAGGGCTCCTGGGCTGCCAGAGGGATGTCTGACTGCCAATTTAGACCCACTCCCTGGGGAGCGGGCCTAAGCCAGCAGGTGGACATCCCCTGAGGCTCCTGAACTGCGATAGGGTGCAGGCCGGGCTAAGGGACCCCCCCTCCCTCCTCCCGAGTGCATGAATTTTCATGCACCAGGCCTCTTGTTGTAATATAAAAATCTTCGCTTCGGTCACATCCACTTGCATTTCAAACAACTGCAGTCCAGCTTTCTAGGACTCCAGCAGAGTTAAATTTTAGCAGGAAGTAGATATGGGAAGTATCACCTACACACATCCCATAGAAATGCAACTTTCTCTCTGTTTTTAAGATGTGCTCACTGCTTAGTGATATCATGGATGCTGTAGCCATTTTTTTAAGTATGTAAGAAACAAAATTGAAAAATTAAACATATTGAAATTAAGAATTGAATTAAGAGAAAAAAATCTTGTATAAGAATATGGAGGGACTCTCCCATGAGACCATTTATGACAGAGCTAATTCAAGTTATGACTGCTTTATCAGGGCTAATATGTATAAATGTTAGAGTAATGTAATCTTTTTTTTTTTTACTTCACCTAAGGATATGTTTCTATTTATTTTAGAGAGAAAGGAAGGAGGAAAAGAGAGAGAGATAGAGAGAGAGACAGAGAGAGAAATATCGATGAGAGAAAGAAACAATGAATGGTTGCTGCCCATATGCACCCCCACTGGGGATCAAACCCACAAACTTTTGATGCACAGGATAGTGCTCCAACCAACTCCAACTGAGCCACCCAGCCAGGCAGTTATGTAATCTTGATCAACAGGTGTTACATGTGGTTCAGTCCCGATTGTACATTCTTTCCATCTATGCTCCTATTTCCTGAAATAGGAGTTGCTGTAATGGCAGCAGCAGCCATCCTTTTTTTTTTTTTTAGTTTTTCAAACATGGAAGGCATATTGCATATTTGCACTTCAGGAAGGTCACTCTGATGACATGGTGAAGGATGGATAGAGGAAGACAAAACTGACAACAGACTAGTTGGGGACTAAAGTAATATTGGAAAATAAGAAGAAGGGGGGCAGATTTGTGAGGTGTGAGGAGGTAGAATCAGTTTCTCATGGTGAATTCGGTGCAGGGCTGAGTAAAGAAGAAATCAAAGATAGATCCCAGGGTTTTTGACTGGGTGACAGAGAGGACCATGGTGCTCATATTGAGAATAAGAGAGGAAAAGCAGGTAAGGAAGAGAAGACAGTGAGTTCATTTGTGTATACCTTGGCTTTGAGATGCCTGTGTGACATCAAGCAGAGATAGCAGCTAATCCTACATGAATTTGGCACACAGGGAAGAAGGCAGATCCCCAGGTTTTCTATTCAGTCTCTCTTTCTCTGGGGCACAAGGAAATGATCAAATGACAAATGTAAACACATTGGGTTACAGCAGCGATTTTCAAACTTTTTCATCTCATGGCACACATGAACTAATTACTAAAATTCGGTGGCACACCAAAAAATATATTTTTTGCCAATCTGACAACAAAAAAGGTATAATTTTGATTCATTCACATTGGATAGCTATTGTTTTGTTGGCTATTGTCCTTTTTAATTTGACAATCTAAGGGAAAAAAGGTTAAGGTCCCTGACTAAATAGAAGTTCTTGCAGCACACCAGTTGAAAATCACTGGATTACAGCAAGAACATAAACAGAATACAATCAATAGAATACAATCAATGACTGTGTATGTGCTCATGTGAAACTCTTCTAAATTTTTTTCTTTTTTATTGTGGTGAGATAACATAAAATTGACCATTTTAATCATTAAGTTCATTCACACTGTTGGACAACCATTACTACCATCCATCTCCAGAACTTGTTTTCATCTTTCCAAATTGAAATTCAGTACCCATTAAACCAGTGGTTCTCAACCTTCCTAATGCTGCGACCCTTTAATACAGTTCCTCATGTTGTGGTGACCCCCAACCATAAAATTATTTTCGTTACTACTTCATAACTGTAATTTTGCTACTGTTATGAATCATAATGTAAATATCTGATATGCAGGATGTATTTTCATTGTTACGAATTGAACATAATTAAAGCATAGTGATTAATCACAAAAACAATATGTAATTATATATATGTTTTCCGATGGTCTTAGGCGACCCCTGTGAAAGGGTCGTTCGACCCCCAAAGGGGTCGCGACCCACAGGTCGAGAACCTCTGCATTAAACAATAACTCCCCACTTCCCCCTTTCCCAGAGCCCCTAGTAACCACCATTTTACTTTCTCTTTGACTCCCCTAAATACCTCATGTAAGTGGAATCATATAGTATTTGGCTTTTTATGTCTGGTTTACATCACCAGGTTTAATGTCTTCAAGGCTCATCCATGTTGCAGCATTTGCAGAGTCTCCTTTCTTTTTAAAGTTGAATAATATTACATTGTATGTACTAGTATATACCACATTTTGCTATTCATTTGTCTGTTGATGGGCCCTTGGTTTGCTTACACATTTTGGTCATTGTGAAATAATGCTACTATAACATGTGTGTACAAATATCTGTTTGAATCTGCTTTCAATTCTTTTTTGGGTATGTACCCAGAAGTAGAATTGCTGAATCATATGGTATTCTATGTTTAATTTCTTGAGGAACCACTAATTGTTTTCCACAGTAACTGTATCATTTTACATTTCTACCAGCAATGCACAGGGTTCCAATTTCTCCACATTTTTACCATCACTTATTTTCTGTTTAAAAACTTTTTTTTAAATATAATTACCATTCTAAGGAGTATGAATTGGTATCTCCCGATTTTGGTTGCATTTCCCTAAGGATTAGTGATATTGAGCATCTTTTTATGTCATGTCAGCATCTTTTACTGGCCATTTGTATATCTTCTTTGTTGAAATGTCTACTCAAGTCCTTTGCTCATTTTTAAATTGGATTGTTTGTTTTTTTCATTGTTGAGTTTCAGAGTTTAAAACCCTATAGACAGGGGTCAAATTCTGATCATTTACAGAATTCTGATTTTCATCATTAGCAACTAATAACTTTATTTCTTTAGAAAGAAGCATATAAAGCATTGATTTAAAATGTGATTAAGTGGAATTCATTTCCATTACATTTGGCAGAGATTTGACATTTCTAGCTATCTTTGCCTAGCCAGATGCTTGAGATAATTTTTCCACATAATGAATCAATGAGTATTTCTGTTTTGTGCACATTCACAACTATTTCTGAACTCGGTCAAAAGTTTTAAGAACTGCTCTCAGACTCCTGTCTTGCCTACAAAAATACCAGATAAATATATACAAATGACAGTGTTTTTCCATTTTTAGGATATATTTGGCATTAAACTCAGGACAAAAGAAGACATAAACTTTAGCCTGTGGTTTGAGTCCCCCAACCCTCATGAAGGTGTTTGCTTCCACCCACTGCCTCACAAAGGTGACATTGCTCTTGCACATCTGAATCTATTTATAATGTGAGAAGAGAGGTGAGAAAGAATGTTGGTTTTCTATTTTGTGACATTTTTGTGGTGACACAGATATTTTTATGAAATCCAGCCATGAAATTTCCCTTTTCTGAAAAGATAACACAGGAGGAATTATTTTGAAAGAGTAAACTACTTAACTAACTGCTCTTATGTGCTCCAAATAAACCTGCATTCAATTGTTTGTAATTGGTTTAGCTGGCTGATTTAGGAGCAATAAATTTTTAATAGATTTCTATGATATTCAGCTATTTCTACATCAACAAAGGGAACTGTATTATTTTAAAATGCCCCAGAGTAGAAAGTAGTGTTTATAGAGGCACTCAGTTAAATGTTACTTAGTAAATGTCCTAAAATTATTTTCATATGTTATCATTTATTTATCCCCCAAACAGATTGTAAGCAACTCAAAGGAGCTGTTTTTAATCCCCTTTTATTGCATAATATAATGGTCTTTGTACAGTGCTAGCTAAATAAATGTTGCTGACTGATTGATCTGGCACTTGTTAGGACTTTTTTATTGGATATTCAACATTGTTTTAAATTTTGGGTGGAAGAACAAGGGGCTTTAAAAATTATAGCCTTTCTGTTAGATAACCAGTTTTCATATATTCTGAGAATTTCAAATATAATGAGTGAGTAGACCCATGTGTTCTATGTTGTAAGCATTAAATTGCTCTCTGGCCATGCTCTGTTCAAATTTATTTACCAGACCATTAATGAAATCAACATTCATCAGCCCGTGGCAGACAACTCTATTTTCAAAATCCATTTGCTCCTCACATGCAATACTTTGAGTTTTTCCTAGGGGCCTCCTCAGTTTTGTCCCTGCCATGGCACTTGTTTACACTAGGAAAATCTTTAGTGTGAAGTCAGGTGATCACTTTTCTCATATCTTGTAAATACCAACTACACACACACACACACACACACACACACACACACACACACTCTGAGTGGCCAGATTATTATGACCACTTGACGTTTGTAGGCAAATTAGCCATACACTTCATTGTATGGGATATGGAAGCTGAAGGCCTGTTCGAACATCTTTGCTGTCTGCAGTTACCAAGATAAAATGTCTCCAATTCGCACAGGAACACAAGGATTGGACAGTCGAGCATTGGAAAAAAGTCATGTGGTCCAATGAATCACGTTTCCAGTTGCATCATGCAGATGGCAGAGTGAGAATTTGGTGGGAACAGCACGAAAGCATGCACCCCACATGCATGAGTACAACCCTTCAAGCTGGTGGGGGCAGTGTTATGGTTTGGGGCATGTTTTCCTGGCATGATTTGGGCCCTTTAATTCGTGTGGAACAACTTCTGAATAGCACAACATACCTAAGTATCATTGCTGATCAAGTTCATCCTATCATGTTGATGGCACAAACCAATGGAGATGGCTTCTTCCAACAAGACAATGTGCCATGCCATGGTGCTCGCATTGTGCAGGAGTGGTTTCAAGAACATGAGAGAGACTTTACCTTGCTTAGGTGGCCCCCACAATCACCAGATCTCAATCCAATTGAGCATTTGTGGGACAAAGTTAAAAGAGCCATCAGGCAGCTGGTTCCACAACCATCAAATCTCACAGAACTGGACAGTGCTATTCATCAGGCATGGTGTCAGATTCCTCGCATCACCTTTCAACATCTCGTGGAGTCAATGCTGAGAAGAATTGCTGCAGTATTGAAGGCAAAAGGTGGCCCAACGAAGTACTGATGGAGTGGTCATAATAATCTGGCCACTCAATATATATATATAATAATCTCCCACGTTCAAGGCTGTTAAATCTCGTTGTTTACCCATATCTTCAGAAAAATCACTTCTACTTGTCGTGGTAAACAACCTGCTTCCCTATTTATAATGGTCTGGCCCTCTAGCAACTTCAGTGCGAAATTATAGCTAATTTGCCTACAAATGTCAGGTGGTCATAATAATCTGGCCACTTAGTGTGTGTGTGTGTGTGTGTATGTGTGTGTGTATATTTCCTTTAGAAATTGCATTTTCCAATATGATCACCACTAGCCACATATGACTGCTTAGTACTTGAAATGTGGCTTATCTGAATTTTAATGCACTATAAGTGTAAAATACACACTGAATTTCAAAGACATAATACAAAATAAAAAAGGGAAAATATCTCAATTTTTTAAAATATTGAATCCAGGTTGAAATTAGATTATTTTTGGATATATTGGATTAAATAAAATATATTATTAAATTAATTTCTTTTCCCTTTGTTTGAATGTGGCTGTTAGAAAATTTTAAATTACTTATGTGGATCACATCAAATATCTAGTATTGCTCACAGAGCTTCTCAACTCCAGTAGTATTGACATTTTGGGTCAGATCATTTTTGTTGTTGTAAGGGTTGTCCTGTGCATTGTAAGATCTTTAGCAGCATCTATGGCCTGTAGTCACTAGATCACAGTAAACTGCACTCCCCTCAACTATGACCACCAAAAGTTTCTAGCCATTGCTAAATATTTATGAGGGGCAAAATTGACCCTGGTTGAGAACCATCCATAGAGTATAAAATACTATTTGTAGAGGCATCTGCTAGGATGTTACTTTGTACATGCTCTAAGGTCTTTTTCACAAATTTAAAGATTATTTTACCAAATAGATCACACACAACTCATGAGATCCTATTTTTAACCTCACTTTGGTGCATAATACATAGTGTTCTGTGCAGTGGAAGGGCAATAATTGCTTACTTTTTCAGTCCAAATTTTCACCACCCCAAACTTTTCTAAGCAGTTAACCCACAAAGTTTAAGGAGTTGTTGGTCATACATTACTCTTTTTAAATCTTGGCATTTGGTGATCACTGCCAACAGTGTTATTTTCACATACATGAGCCGTGCTGTGAGTCAATTAATAAGACCAGACTTACAGCCGTGACAAAGTCTGCATAACCGCCATTATTCTAATTGTCTGGGGAAGTGTCCAAGAACAGCCGGGACTCCTGCAAGAGTCCAAAGATACTATAATGGAAGCTCACCAATTTTAGAAGAGATGATCTTTATTTTGGTAACAGCTGTCGGCATTCCAAAGGGCTCTCCTTCTGTCCATTGAAGTGAGGAGGCTCTGTTATAGATTTGGTTCTGTCTGAGGATTTGGTGACATCATTTGGAGAATTATTAGGCTGTCAGTGAATATGTTTTATGTATAGTGGATAACTATTTAAAACTAGTTTATAAGGATGGGGATGGGATTCTAAAAGCTGCCCAGGGGGTCAGGTCTTAGAGAAAACCGCCTCATTTATGAGAGCATTTTCCTGAATTGAAGTGAGGGGATTGCTTTTCAGGACATCTAATGTCACTGACCACTCATATATAGGAATCTGCCGAGGGCCACAGCAAGATTAGCTGGCCCCACAGCTATAACTCCGACGCTTTCCATTCTTCTTCACATTTCAAGCATTTGAGTAACTTGCTGACCATGTACATATGTACAGTGTGGCATTGTCTTTTGAGTACCATAGTTGTGGTAGTTGTTACTTAAGAAAGCTCTTCCATCCACTGCCACACAATTTTAGATGTCATGTGGCCTTTTGCAGGCCCTGACAGCTCTGTTGCATACTGGACAGTGGAGCAATTTGTAGCTCGCATTCTGGCTTGCCTCCGGATATGTTCAGAAGCCACTTTGAATGCTGACTATGATTATTGCCTATTTGTTTATCATCATCAAGTCTATGGCTCACTGTAGTTGAACTCAGTTAAATTTAGCCGATCTTTTTTTTAAAGAGCAATTTTCTATTCCCTGAAACCTAGAGTCATTGACTTACTAGGCGTAAAAAAAAAGTGTGCTAGTTTTCTTTTTGTTAATTTGCAAGATGGATTTCTTAGGCCAATATTCATTACCAGGCCTTTCAGTTGGCTAGCTCCCTATTGACTCCTGACATACAGTTTGTTGCCTTGTGGAGAAAAGTGTTTAGGAGAAACTCTACCCAGAATACAATAACTTTGACTTAGAACTTAGAGGCTAGAGAGTTTCAAATCAAATCACCTAGCAGTTGTTCTTTTGATTATGATCTTAAATTATTAGGGTATCTGTTTCTGCCAAGAGCTGTGAGTGCAGTAAGTAAAGGAACCATGTCTTCAAAGAATATAACATGCTCAAATATGTTTAAAACAAACATTTTAACATAGCAGAAGGCAATAAGTTTTTCAGGGTATTGGAAAAGGAGGGAAACCAGAGACATCATGCACTTAAAATATTCCACTTCCTATACATGTTGAAAGCAAACCAATTTGCCATCACTCAGACCTGGCTATTCAGAAACGCAGAAAGCAAAATGGCAAGTCCTGTCCACTTACCTCGGTCACTAGAGGCATTTGCATTTGCCTCCTGACGTTGTATGTCTTAAAAATTTTTTTTTTTGGAAATGGTTTATTTTTTTAACTATCCCCTCAAAAAAAAAGCCAACCACCCACTCATACCCCATCCTTTTACTAAAACACACTGTCATTGTTGCTTTTTGAGCTACATGATTAAAGCAGTTTAGAAGCCATCACTGGAAAACACTGAACTGGGAAATTCAACCAAGTGAGTTTAGTGTCAGGAATTATACAAATTGGCTGTGGTCTAAACTTGGACATGAACCCAACACATTTGGAAGTCACTTATACTTGGCTACCTAAAATACAATTTTGTGTAATTTGAATGCTTTGGCCAATATTAATCTGTAACTGCCAATACGAGTTTAAATAATAGGGTTACAACAAAGTTTCAGTATCCACAAAATGCTATTTTACTCTAAATTTTAATAAATTATAGAGTATTCTTCTTTGAGCAAGCAAAGAAGATGAGAGATAATAGAAATAACTCGTCCTATTTTGACCACTCTATTTTGATTATACCATTTCTTTTCAGTCCTTCTCAAGTTTCAAAAAAACATTTTTTTTTAAAAATCAAAACCTTTGCTTTCTCTAAGAAAGATTACCCAATCTGCCTACTAAGTACAAAGCACTTTCAGGATTTTTGAACTCTGATTGCCTGAGCCACATGTTTGGCCTTTAACCGTTTGGTATTGCTTTGCTTTACATTGTAGTGAGCCCCTTCACAGGTGTAAGTTTTATTGTCACTTCACCCTCATGGCGAACCAAGATTATAAAACATCAGCAGATCAATACTCAGTAGCTTTTATATAGTTGGTAATCCCAGTGGCACTGAAAAGATCAGTCTAAGCACACAGCAATATTACTATTCAATATTACTATTATCTAGTAATATTGAATTGCCCATATTAATTTCATAAAGTCGGGGATTTTTGTTGGTTTTATTCCCTGCTATATCTTTGATCCCTGTAACAGTACCTGGCATATTATAAGTGCTCAGTAAATATTTTTTAAATAAATGAATGCATTAACCCACAGTGATAATACTAGGTAGGCCTTTCTTAAAGATGCAGAAGATAGCTCATTCTAGCATTATTGGAAAGTATTTCTAGACTTTTGAGGCTTATTTATCTCTTTTTACCACAGTGATTTGGTGAGCTTTTTGGCTCAATACTGTGTAAATTACCCGAGAGACCCACATTCATGTGGCCCTGGCCTTAGGATCCTACTCCAGAGAGCACTGGCAAAGAAGGAAGAAGGAAAGGCCTCACCACAGGAGGCAGCCATACACCAGCACTATCCCACTCAGGGAGGCGGGAAATGGAAGGCAGGCACCAGCTCTAAGTAAAGGAATCCCATTTTTCTTGATGTGAGAATGAGAGGTAATTCTGTCCTTACGCTCTATTATATGAGTGGCATGACGATGAGGTCCTGAGACAGTCTTAAGTTTTGATATCTCCAGGTGAGTGAGGTAAGCCAAGGTCTTTTGTAAAGATTCAACCTCTTTCCCCAAAGGCACGTCTGAACATGCTGGTCCCCCGATTTTCATTAGTAATGGGAAGTAGGATACCCTATTTTGGCCTGCAGAGGTAGATCCCCAACATCTAAGATGGAGAGCTCTTTCTTCACATATAAAGCTCTTTATCAACTGTGAGTAGCGTGGGGTTCATCGACCATAGGCTTCCTCAGGAGCATGCAGGGAAGAGGGATGTTTGGTAGAATAGGATTTGGGTATTTTTGGATTAATGGATATGCTATCTAAACTGCCTCAATCCTAACATCTACCAATGTAGTCTGATTTTATAACATTCTGGACACTTCATGGCTAATAAAATATAGTTATGTTTCTATCTAAACACATGTTGTTTAGTAACAGTGGGGGTTGTGTGATCACATGGTGGTATTTTGGAAAGTACAGACTACAGATAAGTAGGATTTTGGTAGATGGGCTTTTGTCAAAAGAATTCATTTGTTGGACAGCCCAGGGTATTTCTCCTCCATTCCTGAAGGTCTGGTTAATGGAAAAATATAGAAAGGTCAGTTTAAGATGCATTTTAGGACCAGAATTCTGCATTGATTATAGAATGTAGTGAAAAGGAAAGAGGACATGTCTGAGAGCCAAGAGACCTGGGTTTTTCATCAGCTTGTTTCGAGAATTGGAACAGTGGGCAACATTTGTGAGCTTCAGTGTCCCCATCTGCAGAGTGGAGTAACTGGCTACAGTCTCTGTATTGCTTTCCCCTCCAGTGCTCCATGTCCCTGTTGGAAGAGGAACCTATCTTAGACCTAAATTCACTCTCTGGAGACAAGTTTGGGTTTCATAAATGGAAAAAATTTTAATTACTCATAACATTCCTTTGTCTCTCCTTCTTTCTCCCTTTTAGTGAAATGTAGATGGCATAGTCAAGAAACTGGGATTCAAGAGATTAATCTTCTTAATGGAAATAATTTCTCTTACAATGCCATTAGCTTGTTTATCACACTCCCCATCTTCCATTCCTCAGCCTCTCCCTTTAAGGTCTCAATGATAAGCTTGTTTATTGTAAAAATATCCTGGAAACAGCTTGATGTTGGATGGAGCAACCTGCATGGGTGACAATGACAGCTCCAGGTGCCTGTCTCCAGGGCCAAGCAGCCATGACAAACAGAATGCATTACAGGTGTAAGGCCCAACACAACATGGGCAGAAATGTTAAGGATATGTTCTGTTTAAGGCATACAATTCTTTTCAGAAATAAGTACATGTGGCCGGCTTTCTAGGTGTGTGCTTCTGAGGTTTGTGGGAGCACATAGGTGGAAATGCTGAACACTTAAAGTGCCTGAGCCCATATATTCTGACTCCTTCCTCTCCCATTCTGGGAGCAAAAATAGCCTTGAGACCTGGCAATGATCTCAGTCAGTCCTTGTGTGTCCTTTCTCTCCTTCTATGAGCTGTTGTTTATTCCGTAGAATTTTTTAAAAAGTCTCTTGTAAACAGGGACCTGATGAAGTTTTATTTTAAATCTATCACACTGACAAACTTTACAGGGATTTGTGTCCACATTTAAATCTGGCCCAGCATATCCCCTTTCTCCCACCTCAGCAAAGATTCCCTCCCCTCCTTCCACTTCCCGTTATGTTTGTAGGAGAGAAAAACCCTGGAAGTGTTCTCTGGCAGTGTAGCATGCAAGCACAGTTACCATCTCCAATTTTGGTAAAGTTGAAACTTCTGATTTATTTCTCAATTAGAAACAAGCTAACAGTTCAAAACACACACACATTTTTTTTATTTATGAGGAGAGGCTGTTGAAATGAGAGGTGTTTTTTTCAAACCCCTACAAAATAGACTGTTCCATCTCCATTAGATTTTAAATTCTTCAGAGGAAGTAATCATGTTTTGTTTGTTGAGTGGGCTGTCCATGGCCACGTGATAACTTGGGTTCAAGGATGATGTTTCACGTGGTGACATGACTTCAGTCACCACACATGACTGACAGCCACAAGCACGTCTGGTCCCAGCCTAAGGCTTACCAGTCTTCTGGAGTGTCTGAGGGAACAGAAGACCACAGTTGAAAGCATCTAAAAGTGAGAAAGCTCTTGAGATTCTCTAGACAGCCAGATATTTACCATGTGTCTTTCTGGCTTAGGTGCTGGGCTTGCTGCAGAGTAAACTCCTCAGGGTAGGCTTGCACTAACCTGAGAGAAGGAGACATTTTCCTGGTGATTCAGTCCAGTTCAACATGGATTTATTAAGCTACTTGACACTGTTTGCTATGGGAAATACAAAAGAAGTCCAGCAATTGAGGGCATGATCACAGCTCTTGAGCGAATTTAGACCTGCTTTGGAAAAGAAAATCTAACAATGAAAAGTACTGTATAGTATTTAATTAATTTTGAAGGACAGGTACTTTCCAACTTCTTACATTTTTCACATGATGGTATGCATAGAAAAAAAAATTCAAATAGTAAATTTTGAAGTAATTAAGAGTTCCCTGTATGAGATTTGGTTAAAAAATGTAAAACATTTTTATCTTGTGTAATTATGATAAAAATGTAATGAAAGGTACTATAGGACATATTAAATATTGAATTTGTGGGGGAAAAAAACTTCCAAAAATCCTTTCAAATATTTTAGGGAGAAACATGAACTTGCTTTTATGAACCTAATATTTTTTATACTTATATTTGAAATGGGTACATGAAGTTCCTGATCAGGACATTCTAATGCTGATCAATTACTTCAGTTTTGAGAACCACCATTAATGATCAAACTTGTTCAAATATATATATGTAATACAAAATGTAAAACAAATTTTAGCATGATTGAAATGTTTACAGTAGTTGAAATTACATATAAAGACTCTAACAGCCCTTTGTTTTTCCTTTTACTGACAAATGAAATGTAATTTTCAACTAATGGTGGAGCTCTAATTTGTAGAATTCACATGAAGTTTTTTCTTATTGAGGAGAAATATGTATAACACACAACCAGTTTAAAGTGTAATTCGTACATTCACAATGTTGTGCAACAACTACTTCTTTCTAGTTTCAAAACTTTTTTGTCACCCAAGAATAACACTTCATACCCATTAAGCAATCACTCTCCATTCCTCTCTCCCTCCATCTCCTGGCAACCACTAATTTGCTTTCTGTCTCTATGGATTTTCCCATTCTGAATATTTTATACAAAAGGAGCCATACAATACGTGATCTCTGTGTCTGTTTTTTATCCACTTGACAGTGTTTTTGAGGTTCATCCAAGTTGTAGCATATATCAATACTTCATTTTATTTTATGGCCAAATAATATTTTATTGTATATATAGACCACATTGTGTTTATCCATTTATTTTTTTGTTGGACAGTTGAGCCTTTGTTGGACATTGGATGTTTTCACCTTTTGGCTACTGTGAATGTTAAGAACATGCCTGAACAAGTTTAGTTTGAGTATGTTTTCAGTTGTTTCGGTTATCTGCCAAAGAGTGGAATTTCAGGGTCAAATGGCAATACTACAGTTAACATTTTTTAGGAACTGCCAAACTGTTTTCCACAGGAACTGCCCGATTTTACCAGTACATTCTAACCAACAATTTATAAGGGTTCTTATATCTCCACATCCTCAACAACCTTATTTTCTCTCTGTATGTGTTTTTTTAATTATAGCCATTCTAATGAGTGTGGTGTCTCATGTGTTTTTAAATTTTATTTATTTATTTGATTGTGATAAGAACAGATAACATGAGATCTACCCTCTTAAACTTTTACATGTAAAATATTGTTAACTTCTAAGCATACTTTTGTATAGCAGGTATCTAGAACTTACTCTGTCTTTCATAATTGAAACTTTTTACCTGTTGAACAGCAACTTTCCATTTCCCATTCCTCATTCTACTTTCTGTTTCAATAAAGTTGACTATTTTAGACACCTCAAGTGAGTGAAATTATGCAGTATTTTTCTTTCTGTGACTGGCTTATTTCACTTAGCATAATGTCTTCAAGGTTCATCATATGAACCTTGCCACATATGGCAGGAATTCCTTCTTTTTGTGGCTGAATAATATTCTCTTGTATGTATATATCACATTTTCTTTATCTATTCATCTATTGATGGACTTTTAGGTTGTTTTCACACTTTGGCTATTGTGAATAATGCTGTAATAAACATGGGAGTGCATATATATCATTGAAATCCTCATTGAACCAATTTCAATTCTTTGGATAAATACTCAAAGTGGGATTACTGAATCATATGTAAGTTCTGTTTTTTACTTTTTGAGAAACCTCTGTACTATTTTCCATGGTGGCCACATCATTTTGCATTCCCACCAACCGTGTACAAGAGTTCTAATATTTCCACATCTTTGCCAACACTTCTTATCTTTCTTGTAAAAAACTAAAAGATGATATGTCATGGTTACAAAATCCCTACAGTGACTCTATAAGCATAATGTTGGGTAAAAAAAAGAAGCAAGAAGCAAAAGAATTTGCATAGTATGATTTCATTCATACAAAGTTCTCAAAAACAGGTAAAACCAAACCATATTGGCTAGGGATGCATACACAATAGATAAAATTATAAAGAAAAACAGGAAATAATTACCACAAAGATCAGGATAGTGGCCCTAGCCAGTTTTGATAGCACGTTAGCCCAAAGACTGAAGGGTCCTGGGTTAGATTCTGATCAAGGGCATGTACCTAGGTTGCAGGCTGGATCCCTGGGCCTGTGTGGGAGGTAACCAATAAATGTGTCTCCATCACATCGATGTTTCTCTCTGTGTGTCTCTCCCCCTCCCTTCCACTCTGTCTAAAAATCAGTGGAAAAATATCCTCAGGTGGGTATTAATAAAAAACAAAGAAGAAGAAAGAGAGAAAGGAAGAAAGAAAGAAGGAAAGATCAAGATAGTGCTTACTTCCACAGATAGAGATGATGTTGAAGCTAAGGAACAGGATGTCGG
>NW_005871139.1:1188293-1294420 GCF_000147115.1 Myotis lucifugus
AAAAAAAACAATATACAGTTCATTGTAACTTTTCTCATTTCGTCGCCTATGGCCGACTAGCCAACTATAGAAAAAATAAAACACCACCACAAGACTGGTTCAGACTTTCTGTGGGTCCCCCCACCCTGATCTGGGACACCCTTCAGGGCAAACCAGCCGGCCTCCACACATGCACCAGGCCTCTATTCTATATAAATAAAAGGGTAATATGCAAATTGACCCTAACAGCAGAACGACTGGGAATGACTGGTCACTATGACACACACTGACCACCAGGGGGCAGACGCTCAATTCAGGAGCTGCCCCCTAGTGGTCAATGCGCTCCCACAGGGGGAGCTCTGCTTAGCCACAAGCCAGGCTGATGGCTGCCAGTACAGCGGTGGTGGCGGGAGCCTCTCCCACCTCCTCAGCAGCACTAAGGATGTCCGACTGCAGCTTAGGCCTGCTCCCCACTGGCAAGTGGACATCCCCCTAGGGCTCCTGGGCTGCCAAAGGGATATCTGACTGCCAGCTTAGGCTCAATCCCCCGGGGAGCGGGCCTAAGCCAGCAGGTGGACATCCCCTGAGGGGTCCCAGACTGCGAGAGGGCACAGGCCGGGCTGAGGAACACCCCCACCCAAGTGCACAAATTTTTGTGCACCGGGCCTCTAGTTGTAAATAATGCTGCAGTGAACATAGGGTGCATATATTCTCTCAAATTAGCGTTTTTGTTTTTTGTGTGTAAATTCCCAGAAGTGGAATTCCTGGGTCATAAGCCAATTCCATTTTTAATTTTTGAGATAACTCCATACCGCTTTCCACAGTAGCAGCACCAATCTGCATTCCCACCAACAGTGCACAAGGGTTCCCTTTTACCACATCCTTGCCAACAGTTGTTTGTTGATTTATTCATGATAGCCATTTTGACAGGTGTGAGGTGATATCTCATTGTGGTTTTAATTTGCATTTCTCTGATGATTAGTGTTTGAGCATCTTTTCATATGTCTATTGGCCATCTATTGGCCTCTTTGGAGAAGTATCTATTCAGGTCCTTTGCCCACTTTAATTGGGTTACTTGTTTCTTTGGTGTTCAGTTTTATAAGTTCTTATAAATTTTGGATATTAACCACTGATCAGATGAATCGACGAATATGTTCTCCCATTTAGTAGGTTGTTTTTTTCATTTTCATGATGGTTTCCTTTACTGTGCAAAATATTTTTAGTTCAATGTCCAATTTGTTTATTTTTCTTTTGTTTCCCTTGCCTGAGGAAACATATCAGAAAAAAATAATGCTATGAGAAATATCTAAGATTTTATGGGCCTATGTTTTCTTCTAGGACTTTTATGGTTTTGAGTCTAACATTTAAGTTTTAAATCCATTTGGAGTTTATTGTTGTGTATGGTATAAGAAGATGGTCTAGTTTCATTTTTTTTGCATGTATCTGTCTAATTTTCCCAACACCATTTATTGAATAAACTATCTTTAGTCCATTATGTTTTTGCCTCTTTTGCTGATGTGTTAGAAAGTGTTCCCCCCCCCTTTTCTATTTTTGTGGAAGAGTTTAGCAGAATTTGTATGATTTTTCCTCTAAATGTTTGTTAGAATTCATTGGTGAAGTTATTTGGTCCTGGAATTTACTTTGTTGGGAGGTTTTTGATTACTGATTCAATGTCTTTAGTTGTTATAGGTTTACTAAGATTTTTACTACTTCTTGAGTCAGCTTTGGTAATATTTCTGTTCATAAGAATTTGTCCATTTTATTTAGATTATCTAATTTATTGGTATACAATTTTTTATAGTGTTCTCATGTAATCTTTTACATTTCTGTAAGGTTAAGAGTAATGTCCCCACTTTTATTTCTGCTTTTGGTTATTTGCATCTTTTCTCTTAGTCCAGCTAAATGTTTGTCTATTTGTTTGCTCTTATCAAAGAGCCAACTTTTGTTTGTTTTTAAAAATTATCTCTGTTGTTTTTTAATCTCTATTTTTTCTTTGTTTTAACTTTTATTATTTACTTTCTAATGTTAGTTTTGGGTTGATTTTGTTTTTATTTTTCTAGTTCCTTAAGATATAAAGTTAGATTGTTAATTTGTGATCATTTTTTCTTTTATAATATGAGCATTTGCAGCTATACATTTTTTAAATCACTGCTTTAACTACATTGATAAATTTTAGTATTATTTTTAAAACTTTGAGTAAAAACTTTATCTCAAAGTAGTTTATAATTTCTCTAGTAATTTATTCTCTGATCTATTGGATGGTTAAATATGTGTTATTTAATTTTTACATATTTGTGAATTTTCCAGTTTCCTTTTATTGTTGGCTTTTAGCTTCATTCTGTGTGGTCAGAGAACATATTTTTGTATGATTTCAATCTTTTAAAACTTGTTGAGAATTGTTTTATAGACTAACATGTGATTTATACTAGGGAATGTTTCATGTGCATTTAAGAAGACTGTGTATTCTGCTGTTGTTAGATGGAGTGCTCTATATATGTCTGTTAGGTTTAGTTGGGGTATAGTGATGCTCTGTCAAAATGCTCTAGCTGTTATTCAAAGTGGGGTATTGAAGTCTCCAACTATTATTGTAGAACTGTTTATTTTCGTCTTCAATTCTGTCAGTGTTTCTTCATATATTTTGTTGCTCTTTTGTTTGGTACATACAGGATGTGGCAAAAGTAGGTTTACAGTTGTAAGCATGTGAAACAGAGTTTATTCTTGTATTATTATTTATTAACTAGAGGCCCAGTGCATGAAATTCATACATGGGTAGGGTACCTAGGAGCTGCCAGCTGCCAACTGGGGCCTCCCTTCATTATGCGCCACCTTCCTGGTGGTCAGCGCACATCATAGTGAGCAATCAAACTCCTGGTTGGTCGAACTCCCAAGGGGACGTTTTGCATTATATATATATATATATAATTTTCCATATGAGCAACTGTAAACCTACTTTTTCCCCACTCTGTATATAATTTTTGTAATTGTTATGTCTTGTTGGTGAGTTGACCCTTTTGTCAATATATACTGTCCTCTTTGTCTCTTATAGCAATTTTTTGACTTAATATCTGTCTTGTTTGGTATTAGTATGGTGACCTCCAGATCTTTATTGGTTACTATTTGTATGTAATGTCTTTTCCTCTTTCACTTTAAATCTATTTGTATCTTTGGGTTTAAATTTATAGCAATATAGTTGAATTGGTACCAAGTTAGCTTTAATAACCTACACTAACTCTTCCCTTTTCTTGTTTTGTTTTCCCCATCTTATGTTGTTAATGTCACAAATCCATCCTTATACATTGTATATCAATTGACATAAATTTATAGTTACTTTTAATCCATTTAGTTTTAAACCATATAGGAAATAAAACAGGAGGTATAAAATATAAAAATATAAAATACAAGCTTTTATATAGTTTTCTCTTTCATCACTTTAAATAACCGTATCATCCAGCTGCCTTCTGGTTTCTATTGTTTCTGATGAGAGAGAGTTGTTAATCCTATTGAGAATTTATTGTACATGACAAGGCACTTTTCTCTTATTGCTTTTAAGATTCTCTCTTTGTCTTTGTGTTTTTTAGTTTGATTGTAATATTCTCAGTGTGGGTCTCTTTGAGTTCAACCTGCTTGGAGTATGTTGATCTTGGAAATGTAGTTTATGTTTTCCATCTAAGCTGGGAAGTTTTTAGCCATTATATCTTTGAACAATCTGTCTTTCAGTTCTCACTTTGAGATTCTCATAATGTGGACATTAGTCTGCTTGATGGTGGCCCACAGATGCCTTATGCTCTGTTCACTTTTATTCATTTTTTTTCCGTTTTGATCCTTAGACTGGGTAATTTCAATTGCCCTACCTTTAGGTTCTCCAGTTCTTCCTTCTGCCTGTTGAAGGCTATTGTTGAATCCTTCTAGTGAAATTTTAGTTTCAGCTATTACAATTTTTTTCTATTTGATTGCTTTTTATAATTTTGATGTCTTTTATTAATAGTTTCTCCTTGATATATGATAGTTCATATACCATTGTGATGATTTCCTGTAGTTCTTTATCCCTGGTTCACTTCAGCTCTTTGATCATATTTAAGACAGTTAATTTAAAATTGTTGTCTAGTAACAATTGTCGTTCTCAGATTTTTTGGTGTTTTATTTTTCTGTGAGTTGGCCTTATTTCCCTGTTTCTTTGTATGCTTTGTAATTTCTTTATTGAGAACTGGATATTTTGAATATTATAATATGGTGATTCTGAAAATCATATTCTTTCCCCTGACAGGGGTTGCAGTTATTGCTTATTGAAACATTTCTTGTCACGTGTAGTCACTGAATTCTCTGTTCTAGTATCTCTATTTCCAGCTGGTGACCTGATAGAGATTTACTTTATTGCCTGGATCTAGTAAGAAAAGGAGGGGAAAGCTTGTCTCTTTAAATCCTTTTGACAGAATCCATCAGGAAAGCTGATTTCAGCTCAAGAGAATTGAAACAATGGCCACTCTCTGTGCTAACCCCTCAGGCAGATCAAAACACACAGCCCATAGATATTTAAAGGACAAAACTTTATATCCCACCCTAGCTAGCACACCTGGAAAGTAGGCCATTGTTTTTGTGGATCTTGCTGCAGGGCTGAGGTGGGACATAGTCGTTGCTGTGCAAAATGCCTAAATGCACTGAAATCTATTAGCCTCTTTCTTAATCAAGCCTCGCTCGGATACGGTAAGTGTTTGATCAGACTCCAGAGGTCAAAATAGTTGATTCTGACAGTTCTTGCCATCTCAATAGTTCCTTTGGGGAGGTACTGATTCCTGGAGCTTCCTATTCTGGCATTTTTTGTGGCGTTACTATTCACTTGATGTTTTTAAAATCAATCTACTGCAACTGGGTTGGATACTATTAAAAAGGCAAGATCAGCCTCACATGGACAAAGTATCCAAAATAGGTGACCACTGGAAGTTGGGTTTGCTGCTTGGAGCTGAGCCTTCCAAGAGCCTCTGTCTTGACTGTCTACTTTTACAAACCTATGCACCTGGTAAAGAGCAGATTTTGCATGCAGACCTAGATTTGTCTGATGAAAACCTTCATTGGTCACCTCTTTGCTTTGCTGCCTCTGTTTTTGGTGTGTGATGAGGTTTTGAGGACCAATGTGATCAGAAAGAGCTTCCTGGAGAAGTATTTCAGGGCTTACATTGAGCTTGGGTGGCCAAATAGAATTTGGAGAAGCATAGAGCAGGGGAGGGTGCATATCATGTAAAGAGAGCTGCAGATATTTCCAAATGTGCTAGAATGGCATCTAAAAATAAATTTGGGAAAGAACAGTGAAGATGGCACCTCAATGTGTGGTAATCCTTCTCAATTTGAGTGGTTGTTTCCAGCTAATGATGATATCTCATAACATTTTGTTCCTCTATGAGTAGATGTGTCTGTTCTTTAAAGCAGAAAGCCTACACAATGGAAGAGAAAGTGCCCTGAGCAGTCGGAGGACCGCATTCCTGACCTGGCTGTGAGGTCTTGGGGAATTCATACTTCTGGCCCTTTGACACATTCACATTTGGTTCACCTGCCTCTCAGAGTGATGGACCCAAAGCAGGCCTTGGAATTCTTTTCATTCCCTGCTGGGGCTGTTTGTCATATCAATCTCAGTACCTTCACCCTTCCATGTGTAAAATAAACTAAGCCAATTAAGGCTACAAATGAGAGCAATAGACCTGTTTAAAATTATTCACTCTTTTAAAATGTCAACGAATAATCTTCCTCTTTTAAATGATCTGTTGATTTAAAATTATGTGGTGTGGTTGGCAATTAAATTGTTTACAGGTAAAACCATTGTTGCTTGTTTTATAAGACACTTTCTTAAATCTTTCAGGATATGAAATAGTCTCTCTAAATTCTCTTGGTTTCTGACCTTTAAGCAGCTTTCCAATGGTTCCTCCTCAAGAAGAGTGGAGAGTTTTCAGTGTGCAACAGTTTGAGAAATGACAGCTATGAGAGTCCACCCTTATTGTCTGTTATTCTTGCCCTCTGTCTCCAGGGACTGCAGCTCCAAAGGACCACGAGGCTTTGTTAGCAATGGTAAAGGCCCAGAGTGAAAAGCATGGAATCCTGGCAGGCCCACGCTTCGTGAAAGTTCCTGGCCACAGGCGAAAGCTCCGTTCTTTTTATTGCTTGTTTTAGGCAAATTATTATGATAAGTGCAGTGAATAGTTATGGTTGGAGTAGGTAGCTGGGAAGAGTATGTTTAAATTAGAAACAGATGACTAAGGGCAAGTGAGTACACATATTTCGCACACTTCCCGCAGCGAGCTGGAACAGACCATACATATGAGTTTAGAGAAATCAAAATAATTTCTAGAAATCAATCAAAGCTCAATATTTGAATAGAATCACATGAAGGGTGCTGCTTAGGGAGCAAGAATGGTTCCCTTCATTGACTCTTGGTTCCTTCATAAGTGAGTAGCTGCTTTTCTGCGTCCTACAGGTTGCCCCTGCCATTGGAGTCTCCCTGGCATCCCCCTTGGACCGGCTTTTGGGCCCTTTACCTGCTTATTGTCAACTCTAGGAAAGAGGACTGGCAGCCAGGGCCGGGAGGAAGGGCAGGGAGCGCAAACCCCAGTTAGATTTTGTTTCTCATTTTCAGTTCTGGCAAAAGGTTTATGGTAAAGGAGACTGATGCTTATAACCATAAAATGTGGTTTGGGGCTATCCATAGGTTTAATATACCCATGCTGCTCTTCTTCCTCTTCCCCCTTACCACATACATCCAGGAATTCACTGCATAGCAATTCTCTTATGCCCGGGAAGGTCTGTGTGAGGGTGTGTGGGGAGGGGGAGAGGACTGCTTTCCTCAGGCTTTCTTAATATGAACCCCCCTCTTTAAGGGGACAGTGTTCCCTGGACTGGGCCGAGTTATTATCAGAGGACCAGAAGCTTTCCTCTTTCATAATTGCGATGGAAACAGCTGTCGGGGAGAACAGGTTGCTGTTTGGAAAATTGTTGTTATTGAATCCAGTTACAAATGGTAGCTGTTTTAGGAGGTGAAAACACTGTTTCTAACGTTGGCCTGGTGCTAAACTTTGGCTCCAGAGTTATGAGTTATGACTTTTCCCCTGACCAGAGTTGTTTATTCTGATTCTGTCTATGGGAACTACTTTTAAAAGTGTTTTCATTGAAATATGTCATCCTGTCTAGCAGTATCAACAGGTACATCCCAGTGACTTGGGGTTTGTGGGTAGATCGGTCATTGAGTCACAATTCTGTAGATTGTCTTTATCATGATACTGTGAATGACAATGATAAAGGTGATGAAAATAATGAAATCTACAGCCCAAACTAACCTGTCCTTAAAGTCTCACATTTCAATGGAAGCTATTGAGCCTGAAGGAAGCAGAGTATTATTGGGCTCAGATAAACTGACTTGGCCACTTGCCCTCTCTCTGACCTTGGGCAAGTTATTTAACCTTGCTAAGTCTCAGGTTCCTGACCTGCAAAATGGAAATTATAATAGTGGAGATACTTAGAGTGGACATTTGTCATTCTTTTTTATTGTGCAGCATGTAGATTCTACTTCCTATGTTTAAGGAATGCATTCACAAGAAGTATAATGCCAGCTACTTGCTCTTCCAGCCTTCCTTGCAACTAAAGTGCAGGCACTGCCTCAGAATTGCAGGTCAAAGGGATTTCTCACAGGGGGTAGGAACAGAAGGACCAAGTTGCCGAGGAACAATGACAGCAGGGATGGCAGTCCCTGTGGTAGCATTTGGTGTCCACAATTAAGAGGATCAGCACTTCCCAGAGCAGCACTCCAAGTCCTCAGGTGCCGGTGGTCTTAATCTGGTATCAAGAAGAGTTCAGAAATCTGGAGAATGGGCTGTGTGTAAATTAAATAAGAGTATAGAGACAAAACATAATTTTGAAAGGCATTATAGGGAGTCAGAGAAGACTTAGCTAAAGGAACTAAGTTCTCCTTGTCTCAGGACTCCTTGCTATTTATTAACACAATTTGTCCTAAGGCAAGGTGGAGATATACACATCAAAGAGTAGAGTTAGGTACAGAACCCATTTTCAGATGGGAAGAATATGCCTATGGCTGTTCAGGTGTTTGGCCAGTAGGAGGCAATAACATGTAGATTAAGATGCCCTGAGCTGTCTGGCAGCAAGCAATCATTTAATGCAGTGGTTCTCAACCTGTGGGTCGAGACCCCTTTGGCGGTCGAACAACCCTTTCACAGGGGTCGCCTAAGACCATCCTGCATGTCAGATATTTACATTACGGTTCATAACAGCAACATTACAGTTATGAAGTAGCAACGAAAATAATTTTATGGTTGGGTCACAACATGAGGAACTGTATTTAAAGGGCCAGAAGGTTGAGAACCACTGATTTAATGCATCCTTTTGAGGTTTGGGGAAATGCCCTCAGTCATTCCCAACAGGTGACAACATATGTGACTCAGCCCTTGTTGAATCCCCAAGTTCCATCAACCTTTTGATGAAACTCTTGCAATTATGACATGCTGGAATTGGCTTCTGGCACTGATGGGGTTAATACCTCAGAGATGTTACTATTAAATGAGATAATACATGGGAAGTGCTTGGCACAGGTCATAACATTGTAGGGGCTGAATGAATACTATGTTAGTACTAGAAGTAATAATAGGAAAGTAACCACGTTAGATGTTGTGACATTTGGGGGGAGATATTTTGAAGGTAATTGCTGGAAAGAATCCACAAATGCAATCTTATTTTCATAGGATTAATTCAAAGGGACTGGGCTTGGTACGAGTTTCTCATTTACAGATAAGGAAGGCTCAGGGACGTTATGCGAATTACACAGTGCCACCAGCTAGGGAGTGGCAGAGGTGAGCTAAAACTCCAGTTTGATAACTTCTGAGCCTTTTATTCTTTATCCCACACACTGATTCATGTTATTTCCATTTAAGAATTTAACAAACACGTGTCTGATGTGGGTTAGGTTCTACGAGCAACTGTAAAAGAACTATGAGTTGTACCTTAGATTTTTCAATGCTGATTCTCATTGTCCTAGCTGAACCTGGTGCGGCACATAACCAGAGGAAATAAAGACCACAGGAAAAGAGCATAGCACATGCTGGTCCTTGTGGCTCGGGAACCACAGACAGGGCAATCACAATGGGCTAAAGTCAGGGAAGGTCTCATGGAGAAAGTGAGAATTGAAGTGAGTGGTAGGGGTGACTTTTACCCTCTGGATTAGGTGGGGTTATTTTTATAAAAAGTGTTAAGGTAGAGCCACAGCAAGGCATTTATTTGTGGGTTTATTTATTTGTTTTTGACAGAGCATCAGGGTAGACCTTTTAAAAATACCACGGAAATTATAGGATATGAATTATGATGCCTAAATAAAACAAAGTTTTAAAATCTCTGCTGTAAGCACTTAGAGGGCTGTTCTGTTGATTGTTTGTCTTAACCATCTTTGCAAATTTAAGTCATATTCATAATAAGTTGAAAACATTAATGAAAATACCTTTATGGCATTGTAATAACGTTTGGTGGTTTTTTAAAGAACATTTATATGCATGACAGTAATCACTATGACAACAATAAAACAGAAGTAAGCTAGACAGCATTTAAAAAATTTAAAGACAAGGAAACTGAAACTCAGGGTAGTTAAATGGCTAGCCCACATTATAAAGTAAGTTGGTATATTTAACGAATCTAAGTTCAGATGTCTGAACTTCTAGTCTAAAATTTTACCTGCTCAGAAAATTAAAAAAAAAAAATTCATGCGTCAAAAAAAAAATTTGGAAAAAATTATATATTGTGAAAATAGCCTCTATTTTGGTTTGATTGGACAAGTTCCTATTCCTATCTCAAAGCCGATTTATCCCTGAGCTTAAAGGAATTTTGCCAGTCTGGGTTGTCTACAGTGATGGTTATGGAATAAGTCCACTGGGTTACTGAGTGCTCGCCGACCGGGAACTCCAGGCTGGGGAGAGGTCACGGGCTGAATCTTACGGGTAATGGAGAGGCTCACTGGCCTGACAGTCCCTCCTGGAGTATGTTGATGTAGGTGGTGAAAGGTTTCTTTTCTAAGCCAAAACAATTCCACATCTAGAATTCTCCTCAAGGGAGAACACTGACAATTCTAATCTGTCAAAAGGTGAAGCACGTTGTTTTCTGCTTGCTAGCCAAAGAAGATAATTTGAAGAGGAATCTGAAACTTGGAATTTCCAATCTATACGTAGAGAGTGCCAAGAATCATGTCTCTAGTTTTTTTGTGTGTTTTTTTTGTCTTAAAAAATTATATCCTTTTCTTCATCCATTCCTTCCTCCCTCCCTCCTTTCCTTCCTCCCTTCCTTTATTCCTTTCCCCTCCGTAATATGATTTTCTCTTTCAATGATAAGATTCTCCTTAACTGGAAGCTATAACCGGTGATGGAATAGTTTGCCAATCCCATTCTCATTGTACTTGCCTTCAGCAGCGTTTAACACTGTAGACCACCTCTACCCTGGGCTTCTTGAAACCCTCTTTTCTTCTGGCTTCCACTCTCTACTGGTTCCCAATAAATTTTCTCTTTGTTCTTCCTCAATTCCCTTTAGGTCCATGCTCCTCTACATGGCTATTAAGTGTTAGACTTCTGAAAGGCTCAGTCCTGGGCCTGTTTGTTCTCTTCTTGCTCCATGGTTTTTTCTCAGTCAAACTCCATGACCAAGTTTGAATCCCCTCTACATAGCGATAACTTGAAAATTTATCTCTCTAGTCCAGGTCTTTCCTTCAAATACCAGGGCATGTAATATCCTTGTATATCCCCCTTGGTGGTCTCAAAAACACCTTAAATTCAACATGAATATGGTAAATTAAGACCAATTAATGATGTTCCCCACCAATCCTGACTGTTCCCTGCTGTTCCCAAATCTCAGTGAAATCGTAGCATCTGCAGTTGCAGTGGCCTGGGCACACCCTGTATCCAGTCTATCAGCTACTGTGACATTCTCCACCTCCATCCACTTCTCTCCACATCCACTGCCACCCTGGTCCTGACTTAAGTTGCCTTTCACCTGGACAATACCAGAGGCCTCCTACCAGCTCTGCCTACATCCTTTCAGCTTTCTTAAATCATTAAAGGTAAACAGTGAAATTCAAGTTGTGACCATATCGACGTAAAGAGCCTTCAATATATTAAAGTCCAGGCACCTAATAGGCAAATAGGAAAACTTGTTGGCTGTTGTATTTTCCTTGTAATGTGGGATGCCTGTGGCCTTAGTTATATAATAGGCAAGCTTATCAGGCTCTCATTACCTTTACCCTCAGTCTCCATCTTTTCCTTCTTCAACTTCAAAACAAAGGCCAGAGAAATTATGTTTTTGCAACAATATCAGAAATAAAATAAGCTGAGAACAGGTTGAAGTAATCAGAGATATATAGTTTTTTAAAAAAATATATTTTTATTTCAGAGAGGAAGGGAGAGGAAGCAAGAGAGCGAAACGTCAATGATGAGAGAGAATCATTGATTGGCTGCCTCATGCATGCCCCCTACTGGGGACCAAGCCTGAAACCCTGGCATGTGCCCTTGACCGGAATTGAACCTGGGACCTCTCAGTTCTCAGGCCGACGCTTTATCCACCGAGCCAAACCAGCTAGGGCAATATAGTTTTAATCTTAGATCAAAAGATGGAAGGAAAAGGAGAAATGTAATAATATTAGTTTTTATCTATACTTACATACAAATACAGATAAACACATATGTAACTATAGGTATACCTATGCACACTAAGAACACACACACACACACACACACACACACACACACTCTGTACCAAATGCCTAATTCAGGCCTGGTATATAATAAATATTTCGTGAATGAGTGAATGAATGAATGAATGAATGAAACAAAGCCAGATTCTTACCAGGTTTGGTTGTATATAATATTAGCTGTTTAACTCATTTGTAGGTCACCAGAAAATGACATCAAAACAAAAAAAATTACTACAATTAAGATGCATTCTTTGTGTGCTGCTCCCACCCCCTCCTTAGGCCTTTACCACTGTATTGTCTGTGTTCATGGGTTTGATCCCCAAGTATCGGAGACAACTGATCAATTTCTCTCTCTCACATCAGTGTTTCTCTTTCTCTCTCTCCCGTCCTCTCTCTAAAAATCAATTTTTAAAAAATTGCATCTTTTGAACTGTTAAGCATCACATTGTATGAGTACATTCTCAGTTTGCGTGAACTGTGGCTTAGCAAAACATTTATCTTATTTCCAGTGTTCTTGTCTGAAATGTGTTTATCTGGCAGAGTTGTAAGCAAATGGGAGAAGGAGGGAGGGTTTGCCATGTTGAATTAGGTGATCTGAGGCCCCTCCAGTTCTTGCATAATCCTGCCTCTTGTCCCTTCATGGGCAAGAGCCCAGGCCTTGGAATTCAACAGACCTGGATTCGATACTGGCTCTATTTCTAGCAGTGTGAGCGTGGGCCAGTTACTAAAATTCAGTTCCTCAGAGGTAAAATAAGGATAATATACCTATACTAAAACATACAAAAAAGACATCCAACACACAAAGTTGACACCCAACCCATGAAGAAGGCACAGAGAACCTGTTCTATAAATATTCATTTTCTCCTTCCCCTTTCCAGAAAAGTCTTAACACTATCAAGTTTGCAATTATGAATACTAAATAAATTAGGACAATTTCCAAGAGCATTAAAATGCCAACAAAATCTGTATCATTTGACCGTGTAGACAAAGTATAAATGGCAAACTGATTACTAAACATATGTCCAAAGGAGGAAAGTTATATAAGGGTTAACTCTTTCCTTTATTTGTTTTAAATTAGTACTTCAAATTCTAAAGAGACATAGTCATCTCTTCAAAACAGGAAAAATCACTCTAAATAATATATATATCACCACATTATTAACAAGCTTAATTTGGCAAATGGGATCTGTGGGCTAGTTGATGAGTGTCCTCACCCATAAAATTATATAAGGGAACCTAAAGTGTATGCCTGTTGCTAGGCTCAAAATAAAACTGACACTCAATAACAATATTAGACTGTCTATTTTATCTCCACTGATGTTTTCATGTTTGTTTGTTGTTGATTTTTGTGTGTGTGTGTGTGTGTGTGTGTGAAATTGGTAAATATTTTATATGCCTTTTTTGGTCTAAAATCAGTATGAGCTGTGTAATGTTCATATTGAAAAAGTAAGTATTGGATATAGAGTGAAAAATAATTAAAAAGCATAGAAAGCTATTATCTGTCTGCCTGATTTAAAAGAGGGTTTGAAAATGGAGGTAATTTGCTTGTAGGTCTTTGAACCCTTTTAATTGTTTTTATTACAGTTTGTTGACTATTTCACTCAAGAATCTCAAATGTTAATTAGAAATGTTTTTGTTGTTTTCTCATCTCATCAATCAGAGCATGCAACCAGAAGTTTGGTTTTGCTAGCTGGTGCAATAGCTTATTGTTGGTTATATTAAGACTCATTTAAACCAACTAAATGGGAGTAAATGTTCCTTAAAGACAAATTAAGTTTTCAGCAAATAATTCAATTCAGCAAGTAGATACTGAATGCCTACTTTGTGCGGTTTGCATCTGGCTGGATGTCTCCCTGTTTCTGCTTCACCACTTCTTTATCACTTCCTTTTGTTCCACCTTTCTTTTTTTTTTATGCTCTCTGCTGGGAAACGGGTTGGGAATTATATTGTCAATGGACACCTGAACCTGTGACTGCTCTATACACAATGTGGAGTGGCAGCAAACTGGAAGTCCAGCTCCTTCCACATCCAATACTCAGTGTCTATCCTGTCTCATGTCTTCTATACGCCTTCTCCCAAATTAGATGGGAGAGAGATGTTGGAAATGGATGTGAGTGGATTTTAGGACCCTGACTGGAGCACACAGACATAGTGTATACATGCCACTCCACTCTTCAAATGGTTAGAGTTTTCTCTGCTGGTGAGCACAACTGTAGTGGTGAGTGCCAACGAGCCTGAGGCCCCTTTAGGAGAGCCGTGTGTCTGACTTTATAACAGAAAATATTCATTTCACACTAAACCACCCTCTCCTTTCCAGCTTTTCCATTAGAGTGAATGGAAATTATATTCAGGGCCAATCATCTGAAACATTGAGAGGGAATTGAGCAACCCAGCTCTGCAAAGATGTAAATATCTCCTTCTGAGGTTGAAACCGGAGTGACCAGGCTGTAAATTTGAGCTCTGTGATGTTTGCCTCAGCCTCCAAGAAACATGCCATGAGCCTTGTGCAAATGGAAAGCTGATTAGCTTCCTTTGTCAGGAATGACTTACGTGCAGGGAGGCCTAGAAATGAGAGGCCAGATGACCTTTCCGATTCCCCCAGGAGCCATGTATTTATGAGTCCTTGGCAGGGTACTCCAGGTTCTCCCCAACTGTCTCCAAACAGTCTGCCCGAGTTCATAAACCTGATCCCCTCATGTAAAATTTCCATTTCTGTCTATTTGATATTTTAATAATCGCCTGTTCACCAACCCCTTACTCCTCCATAGAACTGATTCAACAATCACTTCCTGAGTGCTTGCTTACTCTGTGCCAGGCCCTGTTCTAGGTGCTGGGAATCCAGTAGTAAACAAAACAAACAAAATTTCCTGTTTCATGGAGTTTACATTCTAGTGGAAGAAACAAAGAGCAAGATAAGTAATTAAAATATAAAATAGGTTAGATAGTGATAAGTACTGAAGAGAAAATCTAAAGCAGGGAAAGATAATGAAACTTCAGAGGGTGGCATGGTTGAAATTTTAGATAACGTAGCCAGGGAAGGCTGCACTGAGAAGGTGATTTTTGAGTTAAAGACCTGACAAAAAAAGTGAGGGGTGAGCCACTTGCATATCTAAGGAAGCATTCTAAGCAAAGGGAACAGCATATGCAAAGTCCCTGAGGTGGGAGCATGTAGTTTGCCTCTGTGACTTTGTCCTCCACATATTCTTTTCCTGTCATGCCCATTTCTCTTCCAAATTATATTTCCTTCAAGACTTCTCTCTTTCTCTCTACTTCTTTCAGAGTCCTTCCCATTCAGTATTTGATCTCTTCCAGATTCTTGAAGCAATCTTTGCATTGTGCCAATTCTATAACATGTAGGATAGGCTGCCTTCTAAGTTTAATTGAGTGTTCTTATGTATGTAAATGTGTATATATGTATGTCTAACCAAGCAAAGCATAAGTCCATGAAGGGTTAGGGCCATGTGTCCTTAAAAGGACCACAGAGAGCATGAGCTCAACATGTTTCTTAATACCATTGCTGCTTTCAAACTATAAGGTTATAGAGTGTCACTACATTTAGAATTATGGTTGGGCTACATTTTAATAATTAACCTCTTTTAGAGTTTCCATCAATGTGTCCAAAGATCTTAGATCATGTCCTTGGGAATCTTTTCTTCATTATCATCTAGAAAACTTTAAACAATGATTGGAAGTTAAAATCTGGAGAATTTCACCCTAGAAACAATCTTGAGCTAGCTATTACTTTTCAAACAGATATTTTCCAAAGATTGGGGAAGCTTTTTAATATGGAAAGTTTTTACTAAAGGAGTATAATACTATAGGAGTATGCCATTAGGGTTTGTTTTTGTAATGTAAGTGCCATTTTACTCTTCCCTGAGATTATATATATATATATTTGTTGCCTTGGGGGGGGGGGTCCCTCAGCCCTCTCGCAGACTGGGAGCCCTTGGGGGATGTCCAACTGATGGCTTAGACCTAAGCCGTCAGTCGGACATCCTTAGCTCTGCCACGGAGGCGAGAGAGGCTCCTGCCACCGCCGCTGTGCTCACCAGCTGTGTGCTTGGCTCAGGGCTTCTGGCTGAGCAGTGCTCCCCCTGTGGGATCACACTGACCACCAGGGGGCAACTCCTGTGTTGAGCGTCTGCCCCCTGGTGGTCAGTGCTCGTCATAGCGACCGGTCATTCCACCATTTGGTCGATTTGTATATTAGCCTTTTATTGTATAGGATATATGACATATACACACACATGCACATATATTGCTTTATATATATTACATGTGTGTTTATATTATGTGTTATCACATCATGAATATAATGACACCTTATTTTGGAATTTATAAATATTGGTATATAAAAATCAGTGATAAACAGGTTGAACTCAAGTAACCATCAAGCAAGCATTGTTAGATGCACCATTAAACTATGCAAGCCACTATAATGAAGCTTTAGATATGTTTTTTCTTTCAGTTTTTAGACACAGATGTTTGATGGTTGAATTCTTAAGTCTGAGGTTTTCATGCCTTCAGATCAGTTTCAGATTTTTTCTTTCACCCCAGCCATTGCTCCCACTTTTCCTCCATGTGGCCTTTGTGAGTGGTTATCCTCAAGGTGGCTCCTCCCATCCACACAGCTGCAAGCTAAGGCTCCTTTCAAGAGCCACGAGGAAAATTTTGGAACTTTCAAAAGTGTGTCATAGCACCAAAACATCTTTGAATTGGTAAAGACATTTTTCACTAAATGATTCCTAGAACTAGATACCCGGTTGAAGATATCTCCATGGTGTAATGTCAGGAAATGATGCATATCTGGTTCAGCCCTGTGCTTAGGATTGCTGCACTGTTCATACGTTGGATTCCTGAAACATTATCTCACACCAAATACTGTGACTTTATTGTTACTTCAGTTCCCTCTCTAGTTATTTTTGAACTTTGTCTCTTGCCTTTCCTGGAGTGAGGGGCTCACCTGGCCCCTATTCATTTCATCCAATTATATGTGCACTGGGACTATAGCAAAGATGAAATGACAGTTTCTGCTCTCAAATATTCATAGGCACACTGGTCGAGTGGCTCAGTTGGTTGGAGCATCGTTCCATGCGCCAAAAGTTTGTGGGTTTGAATCCCGGCAGGTCACATACCTAGTTGCAGGTTCAAGCTCCGGTCAGGATTGTAAAGAAAGAAAAAAGGATGCCTTAAGCTTATGTAGGAGGGACCCAAGGAAGACTTCCCTAAAGGAAGCAGTGGTTTAGCCAAAATTTAAAGTAAGTAGGAATTTTCCAAGTGAGAGAAGGACTGGATGGTAGGGAATTCCAGTTAAGGAAGTACAGGCTGGCTTCATCAAAGAGTAGTAAGCTGTTTTGGAATGGCTGTGGCGCAGTGTACTAGGAAAGAATTGTAGAAGTTGAAGCAGGATGAGTAAGTGAAAACTTCTTTGTGAATGGCAAAGTATGCTTAGATTTTTATCTTATAGGAAAGAGAAAAAAGGAAGAATGTTAAGGAAGATACTGACAAAAAAGTTTATTTCCATATGAAAGAGGATTATTTTAGGATGGATTATCAGGAAAGAGTGAGATTTCAGGCCAGGAGAGCAGTTAATAGATGATTACTACTAGTAAGTGACAGAGCGAGATTCAAACACAGATGGCCTGGCTCCAACATGAGCGCTCTGAACCACTATCCGGGCTGCCTCTATTGCAGGGTTCAGCAGTGGAGGTTCGGGAGGCCATCTACTCGGGTTGAAAACCCTACTCTGACCCTTAGGAGTGATGGGATTGTGGGCAGATCATTTAACTTCTCTTTGCCTCAGTTTTCTCATTTGTAAAATGGGACCAACCATATGACTTGTGTGCATGTTTGAAAATTAAGAGGATAAATATTTATTAAGTTAAATATTTATTAAGTTCTAATAATAGTGTCAGATAGATAGTAAGCATGATGTAGATGTTGGCAATGGTGATGGTGATGGTTATGGCAGTGATGCTGATGAGTGTGTTTCATAGCAGTTCCCACCGGAGTCAGCTCACCTGGAGTTGACACTTTGCATCATCAATTTCTACACATAATGGATTTCTGGAAATCATTGGAATTGATCTGTTACTCTGGATAGGAGAGTGGAGTCATTTCTCAAACTCTCCCGAGTATGACCTTGACAGTGTATTGGCAGTGAGGTTTCCAGTGAGTTTCCAGAACACTAGAGACACCCATATCCAGAAGCAAGTTAAACTTTCCCAAAGGCAACAAAAACTGTCAGTTGATGATTCTTTGTTGTAAGGTTCTCAAATATTGACGTGCATCAGAACCAGCTGGGGGATTTGTTAAACCAGATTGCTGGGTCCCACTTCCAGAATTTCTGATTCAATAGCTCTGAGGTGAGGTCCACAAGTTCCAGGGTGATGCTGCTGCTGCTGGTCAGGGTCCAGACTTGGAGAACCACTGCCCGGGTAGGTGCTCTGCTGCCTTGCATTGGAGACAGTGAGGCAGACGGCCTTCCTGGTTTCCTGCTGCCTCCCAGAACCTCCTGTTGAGCAACTCTGAGTTCCCTCACTGTGTCAGATGCTCTGGCTCTGCGCTCCCAGGCTGTGTACACTGTTTCGATCTTTTCTTCATGTGTATAGCTGAGAGATTGGACCAAATCCCCAGACCTACCGAATCAGAATTCAGAATTTCTGTGGTTGGGGACTAGGAACTTGCATTTTAACAAATGCTCAGGGACTTCTTATCCTTAATAGAGTCTGTGCTTTGAGGGATTTGAATGTTGATCTAGTGTGCTTTTAACCACATCACATCCCATTTCCAGGCTGATATGGAGGCACCATCACACTCCACCTTGGACAGAGGAAGTGTGAGTGGAACAGTCCAGCAGGACAGGGGAGGACATTGGAAGTCAATCTGCATGATTCTGCCACTCATGTCTCTATTGCCCTCACTGGAACCACTTGTTGGTGAAGTGCCCTATGGCTCTTTGATTTTGAGGAAAACAGGTAACTCTTCTTTTTTTTTAAAAAAATTAAATTTATTGGAGTAACATTGGTCAACATGATCGTATAGGTTTCAGGTGTGGGTTTCTATGTTACAAGATCTGTATATTGCAGCTGTGCCCACCACCCAAAGTCAAATCTTTTCCACTCTTTCTGATATTTTTTATTTGTGATTTTGATTTTCCATCCCCTAGTTCACCAAAGGGTCAAAAGCCAAAGTTTGTCAGTATCACTAGTTAATCTGGGTAATGAATGCGGAACGGACTATTTTGGCAGCTCAATGATTGTGATAACAGGTCAGCCTGAGAATGGCGGGTTTGAGTGTCAATCTGTAACTCGAATTTCCAGGATCTGGTTCCTGCCAGTTGGCATGCTTGCTGGCTGCACCTGTCTGCAATGCTGAGCTACAGGGTTAGTCCCTGGAATGAAGTCCTGACGAAAATGACTGGGCAATTCTTAGGATGAGATAGGAGAAACTTAAGCCTCTGTGAGCAGCCTACGTACCACTAAACACTTAATATTTGAGGTGGGGCCAGTAGGCATGTTACCTAACCATCCTCCAAGGGGACAAAATGTACGTGTCAGTGGCAGGAAAAGAAACTCAATCTGTACTACCGTAGTTAGTTATTAATAATTTAGGTGTTGCCTTATCATATTACATACTTCTGCTTACATCCTGTGACCTACATAAGGAAATCCTTAAGTGCTAGATTCTTGGATTAAGTAATCTTTTCTTTAAAAAAACACACAAGAGCTCATACAAGATACAAATAATGTATTATAGAACTGTACACTTGAAACCTGTATAATTTTATTAACCGATGTTACTCCAATAAATTCAACAACATTTTTTAAAGTAATGAGAAAAACATAAAAGCTCAAATTGAATCCCAACTCATATACTTTTTTTACTAAGATCTATTAGAATATTTCTTCTTGGAGACTTTCAAACATTTTAGAATAACAGACATCAACATTAATCTTAGTAACATCCCAGTGACTGGTGACAGACCAAGCGTATTGTCTCGGTTTAGTATGACAGATTCTTGCTGAGTTCCTACTGGATCAGGGCACAGCTCTGGGTGCTGTGGATGTTTCAAAAAAATGCTCTTGCCTTTTAACCACTTAATAGGGAAATTAAACAATTACATATTTGTAATGTAAATTGAATATTTAAAATATCATCAGCAATACAAAATGCGATGGAGGCTGAGCAGAGGAAGGTTTTCATGTGGTGGTGGGGATTGGGAAGGGAGTGAGGAGGAGGAGGATAGAATTTGACAGGTGTGGCTGAGGGAAGGGCCATCTGTGCTGGAGTCAGGGAAGGCAAATGCTTTGACTCCCTACAATGTCACTGCAGGACAACTACGATGAGGTTGGTCTGGAAACACTTTTTATTCCCATTCAGAGCCTGTCTCCCGACTCCCACACACGTCCTGTCTCAGAGGAAACTGCCAGTCCTCAGAACTCACTGTGAAATGCTGGAGAGACTGCCACAAAGGCTAAGCTTCATTCTCTTGTGCTGTCCTCAAACCATTTCAAAATTGGAGTTTGGGGAGGAGTGGACTTGTCAATTGGTAGCTTATAGAAACCAGCCTTGGCTCTTTCAACCACTAGTACTGCACATCTGCTGGGGTTAAAATAAACCTAGAGTAGCTGGGCTTCTGCCATCTCGTGAAGTCAGGTGAGGTGGTGGGTGTGGCTGGGGAAGTTTACTAAGGGCGAGAAAGGCACTGGCCACTCAGTGTGAAGGTAACTAGTGAAGGGAGGTGAAGGTCAGGGTCATCAAGGGTGAAACTGAAATGTCATTAAAATGACTTTGGTTGCTCTCTAGATGTGAGTAAGCATTCCTAAGTGACAAACATCTTTGCATGCAAAGTAAAGGTTAGGAGAAGGCTTGCCTCCCTGTATGTGAGTGAGGACACTACAGAAGTAACTCAGGGAATTCTGTTTCCCATAAAAAGGGGCATCAAGATTGTTTTTGTCCATTACCTAAGTAGGTGCAAGGCAGTGTGCACGAAAAATGATTCACAGGGTAAGAGTAAATTCCCTATAAGTTTGCTCTTTTCATCCAATTCATCAAGAAGACACTGGACGGGGCATTTCTGCCTTTGAGCAAATTCCCACGGGAGCTAGCAGGTGAAAAAGCACCAGATTGTTGGACAACATGTCAAGAAAGGTGGTTAAACTTTTACTCTGGGGTTGAGATGGGAGCAGGCGATACCTATATATTCTGCAGAAGAGAACTCAGGGGTCATCTAGAAGGAGAGAAGTTAAGGGTCATGTTTTTTTACCTCAGATCATGGATGTTTCTCTTATATCTGTATTGGCCTCTTTGTTTTTTAAAACAAACAAGGCTAGCCCCGTCAGCGTGGCTCAGTTGGTTGAGTATGAATCAGGAGGTCACGGTTCGATTCCCAGTCAGGGCACATGCCCTGGTTTTGGGCTCAATCCCCAGTGGGGGGCGTGCAGGAGGCAGCTGATCAATGATTCTCTCTCATCATTGATGTTTCTATCTCTCCCTTTCCCTTCTTCTCTGAATTCAATAGAAATATATTTAAAAAATAACACAAACAAGGGTAAAAAATGTCTAATAATTAGTCTAATCTTAGCTATCAAAAGGTATTTAGTATCCTCCATGGAATGACTAAGAAACAAGGAGAGGTACCAGAGACCCATATCTTCCAATTAGCGCCTCCTATACTTCACATTAAAGCTTAACCATATTCTTTAAGCTTTCCCCCCCATTTTCTTTGCAAATATCTATTGTCCGTCTTCTCTTTTTTATTACCTTTATTGATTTATGTTTACTAATATTATTAGCGACTTTAGAAATAATTTGGTATCAAACTAAGATGCTGGGTTTTAAAAGTAAATTAAAAAATTTTTTATTTAAAAATAAGCTTTTAATTTCCAAAGATCGGTAATTTTATGCAAAGGTTCTTGACAAAAATATGTAATTCTCTCTGGTATTTTTCAGTTGTGATTTAGATTTCCACTCTACAGTTCACTAATTTAAAGGATCACAAACCAAAGTTTGTCAACATCACTAGTTAATCTGGATAATGGATGCAAGACTATTTTGATAGCGGAGTGAGTCGGATGACTGTGTAACTCCAAAAAGCACTTTGGTCAGTGGGCAGGAGAAAGCCAATATGGCCAATTTGGTGAAGTGAAAATGTTAAATTCTTTTTTACCACTAAAGTTTTCTTTCATTAACTAACACTTTCCTTTCTAGCAATTCTCTCTGTATATCTTCAAAATCCTAATATCTGGGTTCTGCCGTTTCTTCCAGGGAAATAATTTAATCGCTCTTTTTCTTAAGCCAAATCAGAATGCCATCAGTTGCCTTTATTTACCCAAATTTAACCGGCATGTGAAATTGAACCCCACCAGCCGCTCAGACAACGTTGTGACATTTATTATCTTTCTCAAAGGTGGGCAGAGAAGCAGCTTTGCTGTTGCCCCCATGATTTTAGGGATTATCTCTAGTGGACAACTGGCTTAGGCCCTAATTCTCTTTTAGGTGGTTGCATTTGTCTAGACAGGACCAGGCAGAGATAGAGTCATTCCCATCGCGCCTGACTTGACTTGGCCTTGGACGATATCACAGATAGGGTTGGACCCTTTCACGGTAGATTACATCAATTTAACCATTATTTCCAGATTTTATCTTTTTGTTTGAATAGCTTAGGTCCAAAGATAACATTTTATAGACTTGTGTCCCTTCTAAACAAATGTTCTGTCATCTGGACCTATTCTGATGTCATTCCCACAGATAATGGATTTTACTGAGTCATCCTTGGTCTGGTCTTTCTTCCCTTGATCCTCACTGGGGTATGTGTGATAGGGCTGGGGCCACCAGTGGAATCCCCGATTCTCGGCCACTGATTTTTATCTGTGCAGAGCGACCCAGAATAGACGGGCATGAAGCTGTTTACAGAGCCTCTGCACCACCATGCGGGGCAGAACAGGCTTTGACTGTATTGGGATGGTTACTGCACAGGGCAAGGGGTGTTTGTTGGCATTAGTTTGATCCTTATTACATGGTTAGCTTCAGTTGGATCTGAGTAGGTCGAAATCTCCAAAGTAACATCCATGGAAGTAAATAGCTTGTTGATAAAGCAGTTTTACCTGGTCCTTCCCACCAGATCTCTGAAGAAAACCCAGGGTACAGGCCAGGTGAGGCCATGCTGCCTGGGCTCCTGGTGAAAGGCTGCCAGCTCTTCATTCTCGAGATTGTGTCCGCTCCCCACTTCTTCTTTGGCAGCAGAGAATAACTCCCTTGGGTCAATAGAGCCGGAGCAGTTTGGAAAGTCAAATTTTAATATATTTAGAGCTAGAAGAGCCAATTTAGACAATTTAAGCAAAATATTATTATCTTTGAGTATAGACTATCTGTCCAAGAAGACTCAAATTCTGTGTGTGGTTATGCTATTTTGTTTTGGCTGGCTGACTTATAGGTGCTGTTTTTTGCCTCTCTCCAAAGCACAAATATTGACACATATGAATTCAATGAAATGATTAGGAAGAAGGGTTGGGTGGGATATTAGCAAGCGGAGTCTGAGATTCTGTAAAGAATCCCCTGCTTTGGAAGAACCCGGGCACAATTTGATGTCTTTTGATGGCGAGTGAAACATCCTGGGCAGCCAAACAGGACGCTCCACTCCTGCTCTGCGCCGCGCCGCGCCGCTCCTTTGAGAGCTGAGGGCTATGCCAATGCCACCTCAGCACCAAGTGTCACCCGTGTGCCCGCATCCTGGCAGCAGTGCATTCTGGTTCTCACGAGGACTGCTCTGTGGCGCCTCCTCTCCCGAAGCTGGGTGGGACTTACGTGTGTACCCCACCCCTGAGGACCCAGAAGACATGCCGGGATGTCCTCGCCCCCATTCTGCACATCTCAGTTCTCAATAAAAACCTGAGCTTAGAAGAGGGGCAACCTTCTGCGAACCAGCAGACTACACACTTGAGACAGGAACTAAGAAAGCTGCGTTCTCTCTCCAAATCTGCTCTGGACGTGGGCTCTCTGCTTTCAGAGTGCTGATTATTTGTTAAATTGCGTGGCTTATTATAAAGCAATCATTTATTCTCACTCCAACCCTCAGCCTAACTAATTCAAGGACACTGAGTTGCAGGTTCTGAGGTTAGAGGAGGCAGCTGGACCCCCTTGGCCTCAACTTCCTATTTCCCCATGAAAAGGCTTCTGTTCGTCACTCTCTCGGAGCGCTCTATGGGAAAACGTTGAGATCTGTCAGGGGCTGGTCAGTCAGGTGTGGGTCTGTCCTCCCGCCTCTCTGTGCATTCTCACCCGCTCTTCCAAGCACTAGAATGCACGCCTGTGATTTTCCAAGTACTGGCCACAGCTGGGAGGGTCAGCGTGGCTAATTCTGGGGTTTGGCACGAAGAAGCTCACGGTTCCTGCGGACTGAGCTGCCTCCTCCAGCCAGGTCTTTCTCGGTCATGAAGCTGGTATTTTTATCCATGTCTGCCTTATTCTTTTGCCTTATCATTCAGTTGGTTTAGAACTCAGGTAGGGGGAAACAGAAGTTACTTTGTTGTACCCCTACCACTGTGCTTAATCGGCAAAGACTATTATTAAAACACAGTCCTACTCTCAGGAAACTTGGAGCAGTGGGGGGAGGTGGGATAGATAGGTATAGAAGCAAAATATTATAAATTAGTGTAACGGGGGCCAGGGTAGAGTGGAATTCAAGAGCTCCAGTTCTGAACTCATTCAACCTGACCTGTGTTCCCAGATGTACCACGTACCAGATGAGTGACCCTGAGGAAGTTACTTTAGTTCAATGTCTCAGTTTTCCCATCTGTAAAATGGAGATAATAATAACTATCTCACAGGGTTGTTGTAAAGTCCCAATGAGATGGTTTATGTAACCTAATTAGCACAGTGCCGAACACATAGAAAATATACTTTTGGGCCGCAGTTATTAGAAGTATGCTGTATATGCTATGGAATCCCAGCAAGGCACCTGTTATCCACAAAGAGGTAAAAAATGTGGAGTGATGATAAGCAAAGCAAACCCACACAGTGCCTAAATAAATATATGTTTTGGGTGTGTCACACTCTAGGTTCTAATTTGCTCTCATTAGTAATAGTTTGTATTAATTGAGTGATAGTTATTGTCCAGACTGGTGTTGAGCAACAGATAGAGAGGAGGGCAGTCATTGCGTACATATGGCACTAATCTATATTTGTTTGTTAAAGCAACTGTTTTCCAAGTACCAGAGAGGAAAAGAGGAAGAGAGGAAAGAAGAGAAGGAAAAAAATATGATTCAGTTCCTTCCCCCAGATATGGCTATGTAATATTTTATATTAGTATCATCAAATAGTGAAATTAATTTGTGGAGTCATAATATAACAATTCAAAACTGATGTAAGGAAGTCACATTTCAATTAGGAAGGATAGAATACAGGTGGAAGTGGGGGGAGGAGAGGGGAACCTCATTTTAAAAAAAGCCAGAAAGGGAATAGAGAACTCTACAATCATTTATTTTTCCACTTCTATGCATAATCTTACACTCTCGTCATCCTATCTAATAAAGAGAGAATATGCAAATTGACCATCACACCATAACAAAGATGGCTGCGCCCACAGTGGAGGCAGGGATTCCATAACACAAGATGGCTGCGCCCACAGCAGAGGCCGAGTTCCCATAACGAGCCTTAACGAGCAATCAGCAGGGACCTGAGGCTGCGCCCCCTGCCTGGTGGGGATTGACAGGGAACCTCAGGCCGCGCCCCCCGCCCCCGGCGCCAGGCCGGGGGACCTCAGGCCATGCCCCCCATCCCGGCACCGGGCTGGGGGACCTCAGGCTGCACCCCTTGCCCGACAGGGCTTGACGGGGGACCTCAGGCCATGCCCCCCACCCACGGGGTTTGACAGGGGACCTCAAGGCGTTCCCCCCACCCCGGTCTGGGCCAGGGGACCTCAGGCTGTGCCCCCTGTCCTGGCGGGACTTGACGGGGGTAGGGCCGACCGGGTCTGGGTCTCGCACGATTTCAAGGCACATGTGGGTGGGTGGGAACTTGACTGTGGTTCCCATGGCGTACCCCAGACTCTGACAGGAGGAAGATTTTCATATACATTTTACTAATTTTCTTTCATCTCTGACACTTCGATTATAGAGAAAGGGCAAATAGCAATATTAAAATATTTCCTCTAATTAATTCCCTTTTAATGTGCATGAATTTTGTGCACTGGGTCACTAGTAGAAATATAAAGTTCACAGATACACTTTTTCATGATCCATGTCATCTCTCGGAGAGACTCAGTCTTATGAGATGACTTTTTTCATATTCAGGTCTTGCTCTTATTTCAATGTTCTTACTTCCATGACTTGTGGGAAGAAGGAGGCCCTGCTATTAATCCCAGCATCCAATCTGCCTATGACCCCACCTTGACCATCCTCCCCTGCTGCTCTATTCCAGCCTCCTCCTTGCTCTTTAGCCATGACCAGCACACCTGTCCCTCTGTGTGCGAGGTTCCTTCTGCCTTCCACACTTCTCATCCCTTCACTTCTTTAGGTCTCTGCCAATGTCATCTTATTGGAGAAGCTTTCCCTAGTCAGTTTATCTAAAATGGGACTCTCATCTTTCCCAATACACCCCTTCCTTTTTCCCTTGACGTATTATCCTCCAAAACAGTAATCACCCTCTGACATAGTGTACATTTACACCTTTACTTGCTTATTGTCTTCTCTTCTGTGTAAGGTTGGGTTCCCTAGAAGCAGAAGCTGAAAGGATTCAAATGCATATTGAGGGGATGCTCTTTAGAGAAACCCTGTAAGGGAGGGAGTGAAGCAGAATACTATGGGGGAAGCAGCTGGGCAAAGATGTGGTTTCAGGGAAAGGCTAGCCTTGGGAAAGAATTTTCTGGTCCATAAATTGCACTTGGAGACAAGGGGCTGGCCCTTGTACCCTATCATTGGCTGTGGACGGGGGAGCGGACATTGTGACTTCCTGGGTGAGGCAGTGCCCCTCAGCTGAGGATGGATGGTTCTCTTGAGGATGGGGTCAGCTGGGAGCTAGGAGCCAATACAACACAGAAACTGGGAGAGGATGTGGTGTTGGGATAAAAGGAATTTGATACAGGCAACTCAATGACATCTTGCATGCTTCCACTACAATATAATCTCCATGAGATCTGGGACTTGATATTTTTTTGCTTCATGCTGTATCTTTAGCACCCAGAAGAGAGCCTGGTGCATAGTAGGTTTTCAGTAAATATTTATTGAATGAATGGATGAACTTATTGAACTGTCACATGCTAGGTCCAGGGATACAATAGTGAATGAGTTAATTTCCTGCCCTCTTGGAGCTTTGGTCTAATAGGAACACAGGTATAGGCAATTGAAACACAGTGCTGTTATAGTAAAGGCAGAGGGGGCTAAGAGCACACAACAGGGACACTTAAATCCAGAGTTTAGGAGAGGCAGGTATTACAAACCTTGTGGTATAGTCAAGAGCTGTGTTTTCCAGGGTAATTATTCACAGCAATGGAGTGCTCATTGATAAAGTTGGGGAAATACCTGCAAGATTATAGCATTACTCCAAGTTTCCAATCCAGTGTTGTTTCACCTTAATTTGTGTCTCAAATATAAGGGAGAACAACCTGAGCCAGGACCTTTCCCATCTGTCCCTAGGGTCGGTTTCCTCACCTACAAACTGAGGGTTGAATAGTGAGTTTCCTTTGGAAAATGGCCTTCCTCCAGCCTGATAAGGGTCATGGGCACTGGATTCTGCCCATCTGTGAGAGGAAGCCAGGCATTGCCAGGCAGTCTTTTAAGGGCCACCAACCAAGAGTATGCTCTGGGATTGAGGAAGTCTCTGGGATATTTGGTAATTGGCTTTTTTTTTTCTTGAAAGGTATGAGCATGGTATTTAGGTTCAATGCTCAGTAGGTAGATCTGTTGTAAAAAAGAAAGCCCAAGTGCCTGGAAGAAGACAGCTATCATAGTAATACCTTGGCCTCTGTTGGTGTTCTGTAAACCCGGGCAATGGGTCTGATTTACCTGATGGATTCTACACTGAATGCACACAAGCTACCTTCCCAGGTTTTTCCAATTTGTTTTTTTTAAGGTTCCACATATTTGGGAGGACGGTGTGTGTGTGTGTGTGTGTGTGTGTGTGTGTGTGTGTGTGTGTATTGGTGTATGAGTTTTCTTATAGTTGAGGAAAAGGGGGTAGAAGTTGGCTTGGATATTGTCTTCAGTTACAACATGACTTTCAACGTTTGAGTCATGTGCCTTAAGATGCTTTTATAATTCACTTTGGAAAATGGGGGAAAATGGGTGTTGGTGAAATACGAAAAGGCCACTGAAATGTCACAAAATAGTTATGTAACTGTGGATTATATAATGCCTGAGGGCAGGGACTGGATAGGAGACGTTGTTCAGAAATGCTGGGTAATTTGAAGACGGCAATGTTCTCGGCCATTATCGTATTTGTTGCTAACTTTTGGCAGAGCTATTTTTAGGGTTGTTAGCCTCCCCATGCTGGGCAGTGAATCTGAGCACAGGGCTGGGTCTCTGGCTCTGAATATCTCACCTCTGCCCCATTCCTGCCTGCTTTCACACCCCTGAGTGGGCACTCCTGATTGGCTGCTCTCTTACCCACCCCTTGGAACAATAGCCTCTTTAATGGGGTCCACCTGCTAATTAATTGTTCGGCTTTGTGCTTGATTTAGAGCTTTGATTGAAAGGTTATAGGTCAGAAAATTAGGTGGCTTTATTTACCAAATACTGATTTTTTTGCAAGATGATAGTCCCTGAATGCCAGTTGGTTATTAGATATGTTTTACATAAGTTCCTTGAATGTTGGAATATTTGTGAAAATAAAGGGTGGGTGCATATTGCCGTGGTTCATTTGTCGAATGCCACGAGAGGAGTCCTGGCCCAGGAAGCAGGAGAGATTGGTTCTTGGTCCTGTTTGATTGTGACCATTGACAAGTTGCTTGACCTCTCTTGGCCTCAGTTTCTCCATAGGAGTGGATAAACCTTAAGGATTGTTTTAACTCTGTGAAGAGTAGTTCCAGGTCAGTGTAGCTGGAAAGTTTACAAAATCAGCAAGGAAGTGTGTTTTCATTCAAGTATCTTAATCTCCTTGAACTTTGGGTCAAATTTGGACTTGTGAAGAATGAAACCAAGCAGTGAAGGCTCCAGCCTATCGGACACGCTAACTTAATTTTGATCAAATGTGTTTTTAATGAAATAGATGACTACAATAATAATATGCTTGAGTGAAGGGTGTTGGCTCGGGACAAAGGGACTGTTTTTATAGCTCTCCCAGTTCTGGTACGGGAAAACTGATCTTTTCATCAGAACTGGGGCATGTCCTCCCTTGGGAAGGCCTATGCCGTGGAAGCCAATACATATATTGCCCTGGAGCTTAAAGGGAAATTCTATGCTGGAAATGATCAGAAATGTTCTCATATTTCTTTTGTTTATAAGCACACACAAGGCTTCACCAACAAATGTGGAAAGTTGTCATATTTGAATTGTTTTCTTTCAGGGGGGGAGGGGTATACAATATTGGAGAGGGACAGAAAGACTTTTCTAGGAAATATTTGGGGTTTTTTAGCAGGAAGAACCCATTTTTGAGGCACAACTGTCATGAAATGTCATTTAGATTCTGAGCCATATATAGAAACTCTGTCCTGTTGCCGATAGGCAAGCCTGTTAAGTGATGGCCAGTTTCACTGTCTCATTATAGCTAGAGACACCCTAGGGCCATTCACTGTTGCTTACACTAAGCAGAATAGAATAAACAGGAAAGTGGCAAATTGTGATCAGATAGGATTGTCAATTTTTGCTTTTTGGAGTCATTCACTGCAAGTCCTATAGGGTCTCACAGGTTAGAGCACATTGGTTGTTTGGGTTATTTCATCTGTGCTCGATCAGAATTACCTTCACACCTTCTGTGCCCTTCCAATGTGCCAGACGCTCCAGTTGGAGGGGGCAGTGCTAGGCTGACCTGCAGGTACGGAAACTATCCCCAATCAAACGGACATTTCCAGGCGAGGGCTTAAACTAGACAAAGACATTGCATACAATTGCAGATTTTTTCCCAATGTGATAAGAAGAATTAACATTAACTTTAAATATTGCAGTTAATTTAATGGTATAAATCGAGCCAACCTCAGGACTAGCCCTTGTTTTTGGACATGACTACTGCGATAAGAGATGACATAGGCAAGCCGAGGGTTAACGCACTACCAGGGAGGGAGCAATAGTCCTCTCACCTCCTACGGAGGAAAAGACTCAGCTGTGGGTTTTTACTTCCCTCCTTGTCTTTTTAGATATCCCCAGAAATTTTACGTGATACGTCCTTTGAATCAATCACCGAATGAGGGCGTTTCACTTTGAGGAAATCCTATACACTAAAAAAGGAATTTAGCAGTTAGGAGGGTAAAATCCACGCCACTAGCAAAAGTTTCATTACTTCACAAAAGGCTCTTTTAGTGAGCCATCCCTGAGCTTTAAAAAGAACAGGCTAAGTGAGGAACGTACGCCTGTTTCCTGAGTCATGACTTCAGGTAAATGGACACAAACACAGCCAAATGTTCTTTAAGCCCAACAGGACCCAGGAGTAATCAACTAATTTATAATTATAATCCCCGGCATCAAACCTTTTACAGTTTTGGATGCAAAATTGTATTTTAGTGCTCAGAAGAGGTGTGCTGTTGTGTGGTGTTTTTTTCTTGACCACCTCTGTGCCTCTAAACAGGAGGCTTTTTCATGGGTAACACCTTTTTTATTTATGAGAAAAACATTTTCAAATCTTTATTTTTTTTTGTTTAACTTTGTTTTCACCAGAAAATAAGGGGGCCGTGTATGGTGTATTCATGGAGACCAAATTTGACTAATCGGGTTTAACTGTGGGTTGAGTGTTCTAAGGACGTGTTTGGGAACTGAACTTGCAAACAGAAGTCCAGTGTTCAGAGTCCCTGGAGAAATAATGGCAGGCCCTGCTCACTGAACGTTTTGTACTTGGGGCGAGCCGCGTGCGGTAGAAGAGGGGAGCTCAGAGACCAAGTGTGTGGACAAGGAATTCTGATGTTTTGACCAACCTGACTGTTAGGTATTTTTTTTGAACAATGATATATGCAAGTTGTTATTTGAACAACTGATGAAATCATATAATAAATATATTTGTGGATTACTGGTGTTGGCAGTTAAAAAGGAATGCAGGGCTGTTTTTAAAACTGCCTTGCAGACTGCTGGACTCCTTCTGAACGCTGGTTGCAGGCCGCTCACAGCACAGCTCCCACCGAATTGAAGCTCTTTTTATCTCTGAGCTCGTGACCTCGGAGCATTTTTTTAAGTTGTTGTGTTAGAACCTTCTATTTTGAATACACGGGCAAGTGAGAACAAAAGTGGAAGTGCCTCTGGCTCAGAAGAGAGAAAGAAGGCATCGCTTAGAAAACCTTAAGGCATTTTTTTTTAAGTACAGGAAGTTTTTATTTTTCATTTTTCTGCTACACATCTATGTCACCTCCCACCTGAAGTGATCAGGGAGGAGTTTAAAGAATCAGGATGATGTTTTATAACAAACATTCTAATGTCTGTGTACTGTGTGCCCAGGAAGCAGACAGAGCCCAGCATGGCCCTTGGGTTGGGTCTTCTCTGCCCCCTGTTTGCCCCATTACTTCCTTTCTACGTCTTCATTTAGTCATTAGAATGTCAATATGTAATATTTAAGTGCACTCAAAATGCCCTTCCCTTTCAGTGGGATATTCCAGTAAATAGACTGACCATATGTTCTCAGGAAATTGCCCAATTGGTGGTGAGCACTTACACGACTGTACATACACTTGTAACCAGGGGCATCTGCTTCTCATCTCCAGCAGCCAGATCTATCTATTCAACAGACCATCTCTGTTTCTATTTCTTCATTCATATTAAACAAGCAAAGGCAGTATTTCCCTTCCTAGGGGACATTAATTGAATAATTAGTATTTCATTTTCATTCTTTTTTTAAAAATATATTTTATTGATTTTTTACAGAGAGGAAGCGAGAGGGATAGAGAGTTAGAAACATCGATGAGAGATCAATCAGCTGCCTCCTGCACACTCCCCACTGGGGATGTGCCCGCAACCAAGGTACATGCCCTTGACCGGAATCGAACCTGGGACCCTTCAGTCTGCAGGTTGACACTCTATCCACTGAGCCAAACCGGTTGGAGCTCATTTTCATTCTTGCTAAAAATAGGTTATAAGGGTTGTTTAGAATAAGAAACTAGTAAAGAATATTTTTTGGAAATAACTAACATAGAATAATTTTGAAGCAGGTACAGAGAGAAGATAAGCATAGTTGCCTAGAACTTACCTGGGGTGGTGGGGTGGGTGAGAGGGAGAGAGAAGCCTTTAGAAGAAATGTAGTCACCATAGCGATCTTACTTAAACAAAGGGCTCTCAGCACTAATAGGTGAGGAAGGAGGGGTTTGGGGTTAAGTAGGGAGGGAAAGGGACAGAGAAAAAGAGAGAGAGAGGGAAACTCCACCTATCTTCAAAGAGGCAGATACCAACTTGTCCTGTTCACCAAGGCCGTCTTGTTTATCTATATATATAAAGCCTAATATGCAAATTGTCCCTACTGGAGTTCGACCAGGAGACTGATCACTTGCTATGATCACTTGCGCTGACCACCAGGGGGTGGTGTGGAATGAAGAAAGGCTCTGGCCAGCAGCCAGCAACCAGGGAAGGGAGGCCATGGCCAGCAGTTGGAAGGCCCCCATCGGCAGCCAGGCCTAGGGACCCTACTCGTGCATGCACCAGGCCTCTAGTATAGAATAAACACAAATTAGGTTTATGTAAAGAAATTTTCTAAGGAGTTTCTTTTTCAGGTTAAATGTCTTAGTTGGATAGTTTCTAAACACAAGCACAAAGTAATTACAAACTCAACAATTTATGCCTGTTGTCTGTCATAATTATTGACACACGCTTCCACTCTCAAAACTGTCTCATTTTATGTAATAAATGATGTGGTCACACTAGTGTTAATCAGGATCAGCCTCTGAATTGGGACCTTTACTAAATTAAATGTTAGCTCATAGAATCCCATCTTTGCTGTTAAAGATTTTGCAATCTAAAACAGGAAATCTTAGAGCTAGTGTTCAGTTGGAGGGAGAGCGAGTACTTCTGTCTGTGTCAAGGCCATGTACAGTGGGTGACCTCAAGTTCTCATTTCTGACTTCCTTTCCTGGTAATCCCTGGCCAGGATCTCTAAGAGATTCCACCTTCCTTTGTACAAGGGTTAGGAACAGAATAGGGGACAACCTTTATATGACATATATGATATTTATATACATAAATATCTTTCACAGGAGCAAGGCAAAGAAACCTTACTTTTATTTTCCTGCTAAACTTATACAATGAGGCTGCCAGAGGTTTCCATGTCAGGATATTAGTAAAAACTCTGAGAGAGATCTCTGACCATTGTGATTAGAACCGAGAATCTAGTATCATTAGAAAATTCAGGAGGAGGTTGTCATCTTTCTATGGCTGTTGCAAGGAGGATGAGACACACTTGTAAATACTGATGCTGCCACCCAACCACAGCCTTGAAATAGAATTCTTTCCTTGGGCTGCTTGGCAATCTTCAGAGGATGTCTGTTCTCTCGGAGGCTCCCCCACAGAAGAGAGCATGATGACAATTGCAGTTCAACAATTCACCCAGTAGGGAGAAACCACTAGCTCCATACCGGTCCTGCTGGCTCAGTGTCCTCTAATGGTGTCATTAATGAACAAGCTGGCACAGCAAATCGGCTGTGAGATGCATACAGATTATGGTCTTTTCATTAGTGTTTATCATGAATACAAAATCTGAGGGCCTACTAAGTGCCAGGTAGTACTAGTATGTCCTCACAGTAACTCTCTGTTATATAGATTTTTAAAAAATGAAGTTCAGAGAGCATGTTGTCAGAGTGGGAGGCACAGTTTGAAACTAAAATTCCTGAGCATTTGTCCTGAAGTTTTTATTTTATGTTTTAACTGCATGCTACCATGTCACAATTTGAAGAAGATAGACATTTTCTAGCTTCAAATGAAGCACAGAGGTAGTCGGGTAAGGAGCCTTCAGAAGACTGGTGTATGCTGCCTCACTTCAGTTGCCTCTGACCTTTCTGACCTTGTAAGTACTGGGAGGCCACAGAGTAGAGTAAAAAAAGAACTGGCTTTGGACCTAGATACACCTGGGTTTAATTCCTAGCTCCACTACTCATTAAATATTTATTGAGTGCCTACTATATTCTAGGCCCTAGAGATACAGTTTTGTACAAGAGAGAAAATATTCTTGGTCAAGATTTTTATTCTTGCTGATCCTCAGTGTTGTCATCTCTAAAATAGAGGTGGGTGTACCCCTAAATATTTGTGGAAGGCAAATGTTTAAAGTTATTCAACATAATAGGGAAATAAGGTAATATGGCAGTTGAGGGCAAAATGGTGACTCAATGCAACATAAAATGAAGTTTTCTAGTAGATGAATTGTGACTTTATAATAAGAGAGAAATCCTTAAAAGGCAGAGAATAGATAATACAGATCACCTATAACTGAGGTTTAACCATTGGAAAATGTAGCAATTACCAAGGCCCCAGGGTAGGCAATAGTAAGGACCTTAGGTCCAATAGATTTTTCCAAAATGGGGAAATACATTCATAGCACCTTTACTTCTTACTATGGAAGGAAATTTGTCACCAAACAAATCTTGTATAGGATGATATTTTCTTTTATGTATTAGTTATTATCACCAGCAACATTTTTACATACATGTCTAGAATGAAAGTGCACAGATGTTTACCATTTATTATCTAGATATCAGCTCAAATATTTTCTGAAAATATTATAAAATTAAATATTTCTCAGGATAAAGAATAAAAAGAAATTTGGTAAATGGTGGCAGTACTTAAGTTAAGCTGAAGAAAGATAAAAACTGTAGGTTGAAGGAACTAACAATTTCTAGCCAGTAACTTAGGTCTACAAAGCAAAATATTCTTGGCAAAAAAAAAAATCACAAAATAAAAGCCATCTTCAAGTTTACCATTACATTTGTAATGGATTTTGAGCATTCCCCAAGTGACTCTATTAAGAGCTACAAAGGAACATATCTCTCTATTGCTTTATTTCTACATTATTACTATTGTTTTATTATTATACCTTTGTAGCATATATTTCAGTGGACTAATATTATATGACAATGGTAGTCTCTCCACTGTTTTTTCCTTTTAAAAATTTAGTTATTTATTCTTGTTTTTAAAGATATAATTTATAATTACTTTTATCAAATTTCTAAAAAATAATCATTAGGAAATTAATAGGATATAATTAAACATATACATTTTAATAAATTTAATCTAAAAGAATTGACCACTCTGAAATACAATATTTTCCCATCAAGTTAAATTGGATTTATTTACAATTATTTTTAGTTATGTTATTTAGTAAACTTTTGATGTTTGCTTTTAAAAAATTACACACTTTTGTTAAGTTAATTGCTATGTAAGGTCTTACTTTTATTATGAAAACCATCTTTTCCATTATGTATTTTGAGTTTTATTGGCATATAAAAAAACACTTTATTTCTTTAATAAGTGATCACTTTTGTAAATTCCTATATAATTTTCTAGTTAATTTTCTGGGTTGTTTTTCCCCTCGAATCTACTGGTAATCATAATTTTGGCTCTCCTTTAATCATAATTCACAATCTCCTATCTGAAATTCAGTTTGAAAATGGAAAGTGCGTAAGTTTGGCACTAAAATCTGACTTGGATGGATATGATGCTGTTTATATCTATATGTTTTCACTTTGTGTTAATGATCATACATTTTAATGTAGAAATATTGCTGATTACAGAAATCTACATCAGTTTCTATCATTACATGATACATAGTAATTAATTTGTCTAAAATATGAAAACTTCTAAATTCTAGAGTACATTCAAGCCCAGAGTCAAAAAAGGAACGTGGACTATATTAATATCTCTTTTTCTTTTACTTTTTATATTGAATTGGCTAGAATTTTCCATGTTGAGTAAGTGATAACTTTTATTTTATATTGTTTTTTAATTTAATAAAAATGTAATGTCTTAGAATTGAGTATGATAATGGCTACAGTCAAGATAGACATTCTTTATCATTATGGGGAAAAATATCTTTATTAGATTGCTAAAAGAGATGGATTTTTCCCTTCAATTATATAGTTTCTACTTATTGAGGTGATTCTATTCTTTTCCTCTTTTAATTTTGTAGTACTTCTCATCAATTCTTCACCCTGCACATGACTTGATAGTTCCTCCCACTAAAAGAAAAGAGTATTATCTCTCCATCCCTTGACTTTGGATTCAGTCACGTAACTTGTTTTGGATAACAGAACGAGGCAGAAGTGCACCCATCCTGACCGTGTGCCTTAAGAGGCGTTAGATATTTCCATTTGCTCTCTTGTACCCTTGCCACCATTGTGAGAAGAATGTGTCTTTGCTAGTCAGCTGGTCCAAAGAAGATGAGAGACATGTGACCATGAGGTAATAAGAGCTATTTTCTAACAAGTCACCTAGGAAGATTAATCTTATTAATTTAATGGTATTTCATATAACCTAATACTTTTTAAAAGTCTTTTGTAAATAAAGACACCATACACACGACAACTAGTCAGAGCTGGAACATTTTGGCAGTGACTTGAGAGGGATTGGAGGAGGTGTGCTTCTGAAAGGCATCTTGCTGGATGTGCTGGCTTAAGGAGAAATTTGGTGTTTAGGTTTCTTCATGTCCTGTAGCCTGTGCTTACACCCAGATTCATCTGAAGTAAGGAGACTGGCTGAGTGCAGCACACGGTTAAGAAAATGCCAGAAGTGCCATAAATGAGGAATTGGTGATTGACTAATTAAGTCCTTACCTGTATATTTAAGGGCTATTGGTTCAACTAATTGAGGTGACAATTTGGTGACAGCACAGAAAGTCTTTGTTAAAAAGTTCCAAAGAGATTTCTTTCCAGGGACTCCATCAAGTCCAGAGGGAGAGGCAATTTTCATGGCATCACCAAATGCATTTTTGGGACTTGTCTCTAAAACCAGCCCCCATAGGCTGAATACCCACATACTATTGTGATAAGGGGACAGAGTGAAGATTGAAAAAAAATTCTAAGATGCTAGTGCCCTGGCAGTTTGACCTGATAGTTCTCTGTGACCTAAAGGAGACAGAGATGATCTGCGCCCTTCCCAAGTGAACACTCTGAAACGTAGGTCTCCCTTCTCTGAGAGGAGAGAGCAGTTCCCACTGTGAAAATTCATAAGCAGACACCTCATTTAAAATGGAGCTGGGATCTGGGAAAGAGAACTCTCACGCACAGTCACTCAATCCACACTACTGACTCCAAGAGGAAATCACTATATTTGGAACTTTCATTTTCCTCCAACGGACTTTTCCTTTACAACAGCTCCTCTAAAGTCCATAAAAGAATGTTCCTCTTCTTTGTTTCTCTGGACTTGCATGTGGTTTGCCTTTAGACCCCACGTCCAGAATTGCAATTCTCTGTCTCCCTGCTGGGAAACAGAAGGGCAGAAGCAGTCGGAAGGACTAGATTTGTTATTAAGCGTATGTGAGCCCCCTACTGGAGATGCCGAGAAATACTTGTGCGATGGTAGGGATTTGGTAAGAGACTGGAAGTCCTCTATTAGCAATTGAAGCCAAGAGTCTATAAAATATAAACTAAAACTACACCTTTACCCCGGCCATGCCTATAAACTGGGAGATAGGTTTCAGCTAGGTATTACAGGAAAGTAATTGTGATACTTAGGATCAATAAAGGTGACTTCAAATTGGGAGCTGATGATGTTCCTCTTGAGATCTTTGGCAAAAAGATGCTTGCACCATACTTATTTGAATCTAGAGGATGCAGAATTATTTTCTCAGGGGATACTCATTGACTGACTATTATATTTGCAGCACTTTCTGGGTGCTATAGAAGATGCAAAAGAAATATAACTATCCCTGCCCTTAGGCTTATGGTCTAATAGAGGAGATAACTCAGGTGCATTAAAAAACTTAGAGACAAAATAGAAGTGAGAGTTAGAAATACACAGATATTTGGTTGATTCTCATAACTAGTACTTGCAGAGCCCAAATTGGTGGACTTGAGGTGAGCCATTCCCCTGGGCTAACTTGAAATGAAAAAACAAAGCAGGTATTCAGCTTTCATTCAATCCATCTCCTAAACTCCTTTTCTCTTTGTTTGGATTTTATGCGTAACTGTCACTTTGCTTTGTCATCATACAAGTGGAAACTTGCTGGGCTTATACTATCTATGGCTAACACTGACTCAACTTTACATATATATTCCCACTGCTTAGACATTTCTTTAAGTTTGTGCCAACTCCATAATTTCATTGCATTCAAACTTATTGGATAAATTAAATTTATAAGTAATCACCTTTATAAAATATTTCATCTAATTTAGGAAGCCACTGATTGTAAATGCACCATTATTTTATGTACCAGTACCACGAAGGAAAAAAACACCTGCCAATTAAACTATACCACTATGCCTTCTGATCATTTAGAATTTTAAATTGATGTTTATTAAAAGACCTCTTTAAGTATTATTTATAGAGAGAATTTTATCATATATCCCTCTTGTGCTTATATAAAACAGAATATATAAGCAATACAAATTGCTTAAGAAATTCCTGAAACTTCACATTTTAGAGGTCAACTCTTTTAAATCACTCCTTAAAAAATGTATTTGAGCCCTGGCCACTGTGGCTCAGTTGGTTGGGTGTTGTCCTATGTACTGAATGGTTGCCAGTTCCATTCCTCTTCAGGGCACATGCCCAGGTTTTGGGCACGATGCCCAGTAGGGGGCATGCAGGAGGCAGCTGATCAATGTTTCTCTCTCACATTGATGTTTCTCTCTCTCTCCCTCTTCTTTCCTCTCTCTAAAAATCAATAAAAATATTTTTAAAATAATTTATTTGAGACTTTTACATGATAGGGGTTGGAATCCATTTTCATTTTTTCCCTTTGATGATCAGTTGTTCTGATAGCATTTAAAAATAATCCACACTTTCCCTACAGATCTGCAATGTCAGCTCTATCATGTATCAAGTGTCCATAAATGGATGGGTCTGATAATGGGATCTCTATTCTTTTCCATTGGTCTATTTTTCTACCCTCATGCTTAAATATTAAATCACTTAAAGATTAAGTCTTATTAATTGATAGAGCAAGTCCCCCAGTCTAGCTTTTCTTTAAGCCTGCCTTGGCCTCTCTTTCTCAGCTGTTTGCTCTTCCCTATACATTTTAGAATAAGCTCATCAAAGTACTTGAAAAATCCTATTGGAGTTTTGATTAAAATCTTATTGAATATGTAGCTCAATTATTGGATCATTGATATGTTTATAATAGTTTTCCTATTCATGTATATGTATTGTCTCTCAATTTATTATATCTTCTTTAAGTTATTTCAATAAAGTTTTATATTTTTTTCTCACCCACCCCCTACCCCTCTCCCCTCTGGCAAACAAGTTTATTCTCTGTATTTGGGGATCTGTTTCTGTTTGGTTTATTCATTTGTTTTGTTTTTTAAATTCCACAAATAAGTGAAATCATATGGTCTTCCTCTGTCTGACTTATTTACTTAACATAATACCCTCTAGGTTCATTCATGTTGTCACAAATGGCATGATTTCATTCTTTTTTACTGCTGAGTAATATTCCACATTCTTTATCCATTCATCTATTGATGGACACCTAGGTTGCCTTCATATATTGTCTATTTTATCTTTAAAAATATAATACATTTTATCTTATTTAGAGCACTTAGCCTCACTTCACTCTCTGATTAGTTTTCCTCATTCTTTTATTTGTCCAATAAATATTTATGTTTAGCACCTACTGTTAAACCAAGAAGCTAGCTCAATATTTTTTACCTCCTTTTAGCTTCTTTAAAATATTTTAATAAGACAAGATAGCTTTTTTCCTTGTTCTTCTTAGTCCTATGAGATCTCTTTGTAATCAGTGTTTAGTGACAAATGACCTTGAAATCTGGATGCTTTGAGTCCATGTAATATTTTTATTCCTACTCACTTAGTTTCATCTCTCTTCTGCATTAATTATAAAACAATGAAAACTGGATCAATACGTTTAGTCTCTAGGCAACAACAAGGAAAAACACCAATAAATTTAGCCTTAGGAAGAGCCTTTTGTAAACCTGATTCTTTAAAACCACTGGACTTTTCTTAAACAAATAGATAAATGTAACAAGTTTTAAAACATTTGTTTTGTTTGATATTATTTTGTACTGTAGATATGAGATCTTTTAGGAATGTAAAGGACTTAATAAGCAAGTTGAATCAATCGATGTTGAACATTTATTGAATAGAACGAAACGTTTTCATCTTCCTTGTCTCTTCAAAAACGGAGACTAAAAATGTAAATGCCATGCAAGACAAAGACAGGCTAAGGATTCATTCCTCTTTAAAAGAGGCTATGGAGATATGATAACTAAATGCAGAGTGTATCCTAAAGTAGATCTTGGACCAGGAAAAAAGTCTATAAAGGACATTATTGGCACAATTGGAGAAATTTGAATAAGGACTAAATTAGAAAATAGTATTGTATTATGTTAAATTTCCTGATGTTCTCAGAAAATATACTCTGAAGCATTTAGGGGCAAAGAGAAAGAGAGAATGATAAAACAAGACAAATAGTCACACTTAAATGGCACAATTGGGTGATGGGTATCAAAGAGTTCTTTGTAATAGTTCTGTGAAATTTTCTGTAAATTTATTTTTATTTTTTCTCTTTTTCTGTTAATCCTCACCTGAGGATATATTTTTTTCCATTGATTTTTCAAGAGAGTGAAAGGGAAGGAGGGGGAGAGAGAGAAATAACATTACAACAGTTAAAGAAATATTTATATGTAAGTATCAAAGTTCTGTAAATTTTAAAGTATCCTATATAATTAAAGCCTAATATGCTAAGTGTCCTGTTGTCTGGTCAGTCATTCAACCAATCAAAGCATAATATGCTAATGATATGCTAAGGCTGCTCAACTGCTCACTATGACGTGCACTGACCACGAGGGGGCAGACAGTTGACTGGTCGACCAGTCGCTATGATGTGCACTGACCAACAGGGGGTAGACACTCCAACCGGTAGGTTAGCTTGCTGTTGGGGTCAGCCGATCAAGACTGAGTGAGACCGGCTGGACACACCCTGGAGCCCTCCAGCGGTCCCTTCCGGCTGGCCAACCTCCTGTGTCCCTCCCTAGCCCCAGTTGTGCACCAGTGGGGTCCCTCGGCCTGGCCTGCGCCCTCTTGCAATCTGGGCTGAGGGACCACTCCCCCCAAGTGCACAAATTTCATACACCGGGCCTCTAGTTTTAAATAAAAAAGTAAAAAACAAACAAACAAAAATATAACAATGTTATAAAGATTGTACCAGATAGAATTCCCTTGGTAGAAATCAGAACTCAACTGTTAAGTGAAATTTGTGTTTTATTTATCCATGCTTCTTATTGTGAGTCAATATAGTATCCTGGACTCAATGTAGCATAAAAACTAATTTAGCTCTTTTATAGTTAATGGTGATTGTAAGTTATAGAAATTTAAATTTAATTAGGGTAACATGTCAAAGAGTCTAACACATATTAGTCTTGCAGTAAATACTAGCAGCCTTTCCGCCCTTCCTCCTTTTCTTTTGCAACAATTTTCAACTGGATGTCGGACACATAAATATGACACTACCAGTTGTGATGTCTGGAGGAGAATTATGCATCATGCTCAAACCCAACTCAGAAGCATTAATATCAGTTTCTATGCTCATGAAAGTGTCTCATATCTGAATCAGAATTGAGATGAGAAAAAGATTGAAAATAGCTTCCTCACAATATTGATAAGTGTTCAGTCATATTCCATTTTCTAGAATAATTTCTTATAAATTCCACATCTTAGAGCTTAAGTGTGAAGAAAATGAAATTGTTTCTAGTGATTTTAGATGGTTTTCTTTTATATTCTGTTATGATTTCCTTTATTTTATTTACATATTTTCAAGCCTTTTCTGTAATTAGGTTAAAAATGAATAAGAGCAGGATCAATGTTTTTTCTTAAGGTAGAAAATAGGTTATCTGAATAAAGTGGGTGGTTGTTTTCTAAACAGAGGAACAAGAAATATGACCTAACAACAAATTGTTTAAGACACAGTTTAGGAGATATAGTCAAATTTTAAAATGTTGGGAGCTTTAGGATATTTCAAAGGTACAAGGAAACAATGGGAAAAATATTGAAATTAGGATTTGTCTAGAGAATTTGGGCTCTATTTACTTCATTCAACAAGTATGTCCCAAACAGAATTCAACTTTCTTTCATTATTTCTCTATTTGCTAATATAGTAAAGACAATAGTGACATATTGACTTTTCATTTGTGAAGAAACAACTTATGGACTTATTTAAAACTTTAAAAATATATAGATAAATATTTCTTTAAGTGTTAGGTTGTTATATTTTAGCCCAGAATATTGTTCCTACAATCTGTGTTAATGACAAATATGAGTTACATTCTATAGGTTTTATGCATTTAATATATCATTTGGTGAAAATTAGAAATAACTCCAGATCCCTTAAGGACAATATTTAAGAGAAGAAAAATGTAATACTCTTATTAGAAATGGCTACTTGCTGGACTTGGTGATACATGTAGAGGTGAGTTCCTCCTGTTCAGCAAGTCTGAGGGTGGGACCACAGAGTAGACCCATTAGTTTTATCTAACTATGGCATGGTCACCAGTTTTAAAAGACTTTCCTGAAGGTTCTGATTATCAGTTAAGTTTAGGTAACATGGGTGTATAGTATATATCTTCATATCTTTTAAAATATTTTTTGGTTGCTATATTTATTAAGATACTATGTTAAACCTGATATCTGGGGGAAATTTTATGAATTTAGTTCAACAAACAGTAAATATCTACACAGCTCAGAAGTTTAATATAAGTTATCATGATATTCAGCATAATGGTGTTCACTAAAAAGAAAAAGTCTAAATTGACTTAAATAGATTAAACTTATTCAAAGTATATTGTTCAATCACAGTGCAATGAAATTAGAAATCAATAACAGAAAGAAATTTAGAAAATTTACAAAGATGTATAAATTAAATAACACATGGTTAAATAATGGAGTCAAAGAAATATCACAAGAGCCCTAGCAAGTTTGGCTCAGTGGATAGAGCATTGGCCTGTGAACCAAAGGGTTCCGGGTTCGATTACTCCAGTCAAGGGCACATACCTTGGTTGCATGCTCCTCCCTGGCCTGGGCTCTGGTCAGGGCTCATGCAGGAGGCAACCAATCCATGTGTTTCTCTCACATCGAGGTTTCTCTCTGTCTTTCCCTCTCTCTTCCACTCTCCCTTAAGAAAAAAAAAAAATCAATGGAAAAATATCCTGAGGTGAGGACTAAACAGCAAACAAACAAACAAACAAACAAAAAGAAATATCATCAGTATAACTGTAGACACCTATATTGTAAAAGAAGAAATATAAATCAATACCTTAAACTACGACCTTAAGAAACTAGAAAAAGAAAACTAAACTGAAAATAAGCAGAAAGAAGGAAATAATAAAGATTAGAGCAGAAATAAATGAAATAGAAAAACAACACAGAAATCAACAAAACCAAAAAAGTTGGTCCTTTGAAAAAATGAACAAAATTCACAAACCTTTGGCTAGACTTGCCAAAATAAAAAGAAATAAGACTCAAATTAATAAAATTAGTAGCAAAAAAGAGGACACACTGACCTTATGGAAATAAAAACAATTACAAGGGAATAATCGTATGTCTATAAATTAGTTAACAGATGAAATTGACAAATTCCTAGAACACAAACACAAGAGAAATAGAAAATCTGACTAGACCTTATTAATTAAAGAGATTGAATTATTAATCAAAAACATTCCTAAAGAAATGTCTAGGCCTAGATGACTTCATCAGTGAATTTTACCAAATGTTTAAAGAAAATTAACAGCAAACTTCCACAAACTTTTTTAAGAACTAGAAGAGGAGGAAAATTTTTTCAATTCATTTTATGAAGCCAATATTACCCTCATACCAAAACCTGAAAAAGATATATCAAGAGAAGAAAACAGACCAATATCTCTTTTGAATATAGACACAAAAATTAACAAAATACTAGCAGACCAAAATTAACAATGTATGAAAGGGAGTATACACCATTCCCAAATGAAATTGATCCCAGGAATGGAAAATTGGTTCAGCGTGTGAAAATCAGTCAATGTAATACACCATATTAATAGAAAAAAAGGACAAAAACATAATTATCTTAATAAATGCAAGAAAAGCATTCAACAAAATCAAATAGTCATTCATGATAAAAACAGTCAACAAACTAGGAATAAAAAGGGACTTTCTTAATATGATAAAGAACATTTTCAAAAACCCCACAGCTAATACAACACTTAAAGGTGAAAGACTGAAAGACTTTCCCCCAAGATCAAGAAAAGACAAAGATGTCTGCTCTCACCACTTCTAGTCAACATTGTACTGAAGGTTCTAGCCAGGGCAAGTATTCAAGAAAAAAGAAATACTAGTAAAGGCATAAAGATTGGAAAGGAAGAAATAATACAATTCTTATTTACAGATGACATTATCTTGTATATAAAAAATGTTAATAAGCCACAAGAAAACAATTAAAGCTAATAAGCAGGTTCAATAAGGTTGCAGGCAATATAAAAAAAATTAACTATTTTTATACAATAACAATGAGAAATCTGAAAATGAAATTAATGAAATAATTCTATTTATAATGGCATCAAAAGACTAACATATTTAAAATAAATTTAATAAAAAGTATAAGACCTTTAAACTGAAAACTATAAAACAATGTTGAAAGCAACTAAAAAAGACCTAAATAATTGGAAAGACATTCCATTCTCATAAACTGAAATACTTAATATTGTTAAGATGGCAATACTCCCAAACTGACCTACAGATTCAGTATAATCCCTATCAAACCCTTTTTTTTTCTTTTTTTAGAAATTGACACACTGTAAAATTCATATGGAAATCCAAAGGATCAAGAGTAATCAAAACTATCTTGAACAATGTTTTGAAAGCTTTCAATTTCAAAACTTACTATAAGTCTACAGTAATTTACACAAAGATAGACATAAAGATCAATGGAATAGAGTCCATAAATAATACACTTTTAAAAGAAAACATAAAAATAAATTTTTATGTGTTGATTAGGCAATGATTTCTTACATATAAAACCCAAAGCAGGAGCAATAAGAGAAAAATTGATAAATTAGACTTCACCAAAGTTAAAAACATTTGTGTTTCAAAGAATATCATCAAGAGACTAAAAATACAAGTCACAAAGTGTGATAAATATTTGCAAATTGAATATCTGATAAGGGAATTGTATCCAGAATATATAAAGAATTCTTACAACTTAACAATAAAAAGATGACCCGCTTTTAAAACAAAAGCAAAGGATTTGAAGACATTTTCCCAAAGAAGATATACATATGGTCAATCCTATAAAATAAAAGGGTAATATGCAAATTGACCCTAAGGCGGAATGACCAGGAACAACCAGGTGCTATGATGTGCGCTGACCACCAGGGGGAAGACGCTCAACGCAGAAACTGCCCCCGGGTGGTCAGTGCACTCCCACAGGGGGAGTGCCACTCAGCCAGAAGCCAGCTCATGGCTGGCCAGTGCAGCAGCAGTGGCGGGAGCCTCTCCCTCCTCTGTGGCAGCACTAAGGATGTCCGACTAATGGCTTAGAGGGCTCCTGGGCTGCCAGAGGGATGTCTGACTGCCAGCTTAGGCCTCATCCCCCGAGGAGCGGGCCTAAACCATCAGTCGGACATCCCCCGAGGGGTCCCAGACTGAGAGAGGGTGCAGGCTGGGCTGAGGGACCACCGAGTGCATGAATTTTCGTGCACCGGGCCTCTAGTAAGCATATAAAAAGATGTTCAACATCATTAGTCATCAGGAAAACGCATATCAAAATCCTTTGAGACACCACTTTATGCCACTGGGATGGCTATAATTTTTTTTAAAAAATGAAGTAAAATATAAAGCAGCAAGTGTTGATGAGGAATTGGAACGCTCATACTTTTCTGGTGGGATTATAAAATGATGTAGTTGCTTTGTTAAATAGTTGGACAGTGCCTCAGAATGTTAAACATTGAGTTACCATAAATCCTTGAAATTCTAACCCTAGTTATATTTCCAAGAGAATTGAAAACATATGTTCATACAAAATGTGTACATGAATGTTCATGTCAGCATTATTCATAATAGCCAAAAAGTGGAGACAACCTAAATCCCACGAACTAATGAATGAATAAACAAAATGTGGTAAATCCATGTGGTAAATTATTGAGCCATAAGTGGAATGAAGTATTGATACATGCTACAACATGGATGAGCCTTCAAAACATTATGCTAAGTGAAGAAGCCAGTCACAAAAAGGCTACATAACATATGATTCCATTTATATGGAATGTTCAAAATAAGCACAATCATAGAGCAGAAAGTGGTTGCCAGGGTTTGGGGGAGAGGAGGAAAGAGGAACATTTGCCGGGGAGAATGGGGTTTTTGAGGGGGTGATGAGTATGTTCTGGAGTTAGATAGTGGTGGTTTCACTGCAATACTTCTCAGAGACTACTTATAGTAATATATATATATATTTTGTAATTCTCAAGTAGGGAATATAATATGCAGTGTTACTTAAATTTTTCTGGCACGGAACCACTTTTTATAGAGCATCTCACAAGCCCAGTGTGACACAGAGCACATGCTGGGAAATGATGCCCTACACAGTCACTAAGGAAAGCCCTCCTAGTTCTAACGTTCTGAGTTGTCCAAGCTCAAGGGCATCTGAACCTCTGTGAGTTTCTATTTTATGTCTATAAAATGGGGCCAATTGCTGTCTGTTTACCTCACAACTTGGTGGGAGAATTAAGGAATGTGTTTGAAAATGCCTTACAACTATAAAACACTCCAAAAAGGCAAGGGTCTCTTCATATCATTCTAGTATTTTTTAAAACATGAAGGTTTGCTGAGAATATTCAAGAAAATATAAACAACAGATGTATGCACATGTTTATACCAAATTCAAAACAGGAAAGTGTGCAAAATTTCTTTCTCCCACATCCAGAGAATTTCCTGCTTATTGTCTGGGCTTGGGTTTAATTAAAATGAGGCATTTTTAAAGTGTTTGTGATTTTTTCATACTTCAAAATGCCTACTGTTATAATTTCTTAACAAGTAATTGAACTGTGAAGGCCCTCTGGGCTGTGTCATTGCTGAGGGAAAGAGAACACTCACAGAGACTGTGTTTCCCATATCTGTTCTCACAGAATAGTTTCAGTGCCGTTTGTATGTGGCAGGTAGAATGGTTAAAGGTTGATGAGTAAAGAAATAGATATGTGATGAAATGGAAAGAATGTGTTTGGAGCCAGAAGAACTGATGTGTGGTTCTGATTATTCCATTCACTGGCTGAGTGATTCTGGGCAAGACATATCCTTCTGACAATGAGATTTTCCCTCTATAAAATGTTTTCTATTTGTTTTTAAAAATAAAACATGGTATGGCTGCTGTGAAGAAAAATTGAGAAAATCCTTTGTAATTCCAATTTACTATAGAAATACCATCTTTATGGCTTTTATAAGCTATTTGAAGTATATCAATTTTCTCTGCAATGATAAGTAATATACATATGGAAAAGCCATTGTGTCAGCGTGGAAGCTGGCATGGTCAAATGGATATGGTTAATATGGTTTGGTAAGAACTAGTATGAGCAGTTGACAAGAAAACAAAACAGTAAACAAGAGAGCCTAAAACATGAGAACCTCAATGACAACTTGAGAAAACAGGTGACCTAGATTCTACTTTCCCATGGGCCTATGCATCTGGATCCCTGGGCAGAGTTCCTGGTGCAATTACAACATCACAAAATTACATGATCAACTAGGGAAAACCCCAAAGACATTGATAGATTAGATGGATATACTAAAGGGTGATGTACTAGAATCTTTTCTATAATCTTAGGCTCTAAATGTGGATGTGATATGTATTCTTAGACTTGAATCGAGAAAACTTGCCCTGTATTTCTGAATGAGGATGACTCTAATGCAGTGAAATTTCAAGTTTATTAATGGCTGAGAGATGTTCCAAATCCCTTTGGCAGATAGGTTTCTTGATGTCCAGGCCAAATTTATTTTTGTGACTTCAGGATCATGTTTATATATGCTTTCTTATTTTTGCAAATTATATGTATATATAGTTTTTTTATCCAAATGATATATTTTTGCTCATCTAATCTTCCTCTTTAAAGCAACCACCTAATTCCTTAACTTTCTCTTCTATGAACTCTTTTCAGATGATTTATAAATGCTTAGTAATGCCTGGGCTGTTCACCTCTTCTTTGGGGAAATAGAAGAAAAAAAGGAAAGGCCATTACTTATTATTTTTGTCATGTTTTAAATTAAAATGACCACAAATTCTTCCCCTTGTAATTTGTGACATTGCAGACCCTCCCTTTAAGGTGCTAGTCTGTATCATCACCCTTTGAATATGGGTTGGCCATGTGACTTGCTCTAGCCAATGGAATATTAGCAAACCTAAAGCAAACAGAGACTTGGAAACTACTTGCATACCCAGGATTACCTTTTTGCTAGGCTTAGAACCTTGAGACAGACCACCAGGTGAACAACCAGATCTAACCTGATAGAAGATGGAAGAGAAATGGGGATCCCTAGCCAATGGCCTGCCAACCATTAGATGTGAGTGAGGGCATCCAACATCATGCATTCACTATCGAATGCACCAGCTTACCACCAATGCATAACAAAGCCTAGGAAAGATTAAATGAACATGTCCAGTTCCAAAGAACTATCTAGCTGACTCACAGATCATAAGCTCAATAATGATGATTAAATAAAGTTCCCACCCTGTATAGATTTTCTATTGCTGTGTAATACACCATCCTAAAATTTAGCAGCTTAAAACAACAAACATCTATGATCTCACAGTTTCTGTAAGAATCCAGGCACAGCTTAACTGGGTGCCTCTGACTTGAGGTCTCTCACAAGACTTAGGTCAACATGTCAGCTGAGACTGCAGTCATCTCAAAACGTGACTAGGGAAGGATCCAATCATTCAAATGTCTACTGACAAACCTCAGGTCCTCACTGGTTGTTGGCTTCAGATATCAGTTTCTTGTCACATGGGGCTCTCATCAGAGCTGCTCACAACATGGCAGCTTACTTCCTCCTGGAGTGAGAGAGTCAAGTGAAAGAAGACCCCCAGGGCAGAAGCCACAGTCTTTTTATAACTTAGTTCTGAAGTTAACAACTCATTACTTCTGCCACATTATGTTAACACAAGTCACTAAACCCAGCTCACATTCCAGGAGCATGATAGCAGGAAGTCATCTTTGAGATTTCCTATTTCACATACTCTAGAAAAAGATAAATTTTTCCATATTCATGGACATGAATAATCACCATACCAATGTCTAACCCATTTAATAGATAACTACAACTTGCCTCATTAAACATGCTTTTGTAAGCCCAACCAATCAGTATTAGCTTCTCACTTCTGTAAATCAGTCAATCCGGAACGAATTCATTCATATAAGCACATCTCTGAGTGTGCCAACCCATCAACAAAAGTCTCACCCAACGTACTATGATTCAACAGATAATGTCAACTCACTTATGACCCTGAAAATCCACCAATCTTTGAATTCCATGAATCCCGTAGGCCCTTTATCAGATTAGCAGTCTGCTCTGCTTGGAGAGACTATGCCTGATCTGCATAATTCTCCCCTCTCATGTCAGCAATAAATTCAGCTTTGTGTTTTGTTTGTTTGTTTGAGATATTGAGTGATGGTTTATCACCCTCTGACAATCCAATAGATGACATTTCAAGCCACTAAGTTTGGGTGGTAAGTTGCTGTGCAGCAAAAGTTAACTCATTCACTCTGGCAATTAACAGATCCATCACAAATCATTCCATTTTTTATCCTCAAAAGAGTAGGATCCTGGATCATTTGACATGTAAGTTGGGGAATATAGATGGTCAATTATTAATGGAAATTATGGTTTGTGAAAGTGGGTAGGAGTCAAAGATATCACTGTCGTAAATTCTGATTAATTTATGATTCGATACATTTTATTTTGTCATTCCTGTTAAAGTCTAGAATTTCAGATGTCTTAAATGTTTCTGGAGGAGTTTTCTACTTGGCCTTTAAATGCATTAGGGGCTTGATCCTTTATCTTAGAGTAATAAGGATGCTGCTGTTGATCTTGTAAGGGCGTGTACTCTCATGTAAGTGCAGAATGATTTATGAAAAGCTGTTATCTAGAAGGTACATTTTAAAAGCTCTGATTTATTTTTCTGGTGAAAGAAAGAGGAATTATTAGGAAATTCTTGGAAGTGGGCTATGACTAGGTTTTTCCCCCTCCTACATACACAGGCTTTCATTTGAAGTTCCCTTAGTGAAACATTGCTCAAAACATGCTCCATGGTATCTTGTGTTATTTTCCTGAAGAACAGCACGTGTTTTGAAATACTGAGGTTTGTCACATGCTAGTCAACAACCAGATGATCAGCAAAGGAGGAATATGGCAAGAAATAGTCTGAAAAAATAAAATTGTTATTCCCACAACCAATTGTATTCAGTACACATTTAACATACATCTTGGTGTATAAAATGAACTGGGTTGAGGGCTGAAATTAGAGATAAAACCAAGAAAGTTGAACCTTAAATGGTATAATAAATAATTCTAAGTATATTTTTAAAGAGCACAGGGAGCTTTGGGAATGGTTTAAATACAGCAATGACATAATCAGGACTGTGTTTTAGGTATATCAGTATGGAATGTGGGTAGGATAAGTAGTATTGGGGAAATAATAGATGGAAGAACAGTTAGGAAACCATCACAGTACAGTATTTCCCCCTTATTCATGTTTTCACTTTCCATGGTTTCAGTTACCTACTGTCAACAGTGATCCAAAAGTATGAAATAGAAATTGCAATAAATAAACAATTCATCTTTTAAATTGCTTGCTGTTCTTAGTAGCATGATGAAATCTCACATTGTCTGCTCCATCCCACCCAGACTTGAATCATCCCTTCATCCAGTGTATTCACACTGCCCGTTAGTCACTTAGTAGCTATCCGTGTTATCAGATAATTGTCTTAGTATCAAGTAACTCTTATTTTACTTAATTATGACCCCAAAGCCATATGCTAAGTGTCCGACCATTTGGTCGACCGCTCGACCAGTGGCAGTGACGCACACTGACCACCAGGGGGCAGATGCTCTGACCGGTAGTTTAGCTTGCTGCTGGGGTCTGGCAAATTGGGACTGGGCAAGAGGGCCGGACATGCCCTGGAGCCCTCCTGTGGTCCCTCTTCGGCCAGCTGGCCTCTATCGACCCTGAACAGGACTGGGCGAGTTGGCCCTGATCGGCCCCGATTGCCAGCCAGGTCAATGGACCCCACCCATGCATGAATTCGTGCACCAGGCCTCTAGTATTATGATAATTTTCTATTTTATTACTGTTGTTGGTAACCTCTTACTGTGTCTAATTTATAAATTAAACTTTGCCATAGGTATGTATATATAGAAAAAGCACTATTTATAGGGTTTGGTACTATCCACAGTTTCAGGCATCCATTGGAGATCTTGGAATGTGTACCGTATGGATAAGGGGAGACTAGTGTACTCCAGGTCATGAGTTCATATGCCTGTTCTATCACTTATCAACCATGTAACCGTAGAAACCTAACAGTGGCATCTCCACCTCTTCATCAGTAAAATGAAGTGACATTGACTTATAATATCCCCACAGTCCTGTGTAGAGCCTGAAAGACCAAAGCAAACCTCTTTAACACTCTGGGTTCTATGAAGCAAAATTAAAGCAACATCAGAGTTGGGTCATTGAAAGAGCAAAAACAGCCTTGGTAAGTGTTGGTCAGGGAAAGCCTCCTTTGTTTACTTCAACCACCTCCCAGTGCAGAAATACCACCTACATAACAGTTGACAGATGGCCCCCAGTCTGTGCTTCAATACCTCCAGTGATAGGGAACTCATTCTTTTGAAGGCTCCCACTTCATCCTTTGCTGGGCAGCTCTAATTGTGTTTTCATTTGCTTTTATGTTGAGGTGAAATCTACTTATTATTTTCAGGTCTGCTGTCTGGAATTACACTGACTAAGGCTGTGTTTTATCTGCATGACTGTAAAACTTGAGTCTAGTCCCTGTCAGCTAACCATTCTAAAGTATTTTAACTGTTTTCTGAGGATGTGGGTTTTGTGCCCTTCTTCATCTTGAGTATCCAGAGCACAATGGGTGCAGTTTTGTGAATATCTGAATGCTGCTGGGACAGCTCCAGGCTCTTCCACCCCTTCCCCCCACACCCTTCCATTGCTGATGGAGTGAGCACACAGTTCAGACTCTAACTCCTTGATCAAAACCTGTGGTTCTTCAGGGATGAGGCTGGTGGAATCACCCAGGAGCTCTCTGTGGACTGTTAACAACTGAGCTGGCTGGGACTGAAGGTCCCATTTTCCCAGTGGGAGGGGCTGTACCTGAACCCAACTTGCCAAGGATAGGGTGGCCTCAGGGACTGCTGGCTTCTTTCCCACAGCAGGAGGGGCGGCTAATTCCCATAGGCCCTCAAGGTCTTATCTACACCCCTGCCCCCCCAGCAGCTATCATTGTCAGCATTTCCCTAATCAGCAGGCACTTGACTTCATTTGGAGTGTAAAAGTGATGGTCTCATCCACTACAAAGTTCACTTTCCAGTTTAGACTATCAGGAGAGCAGGGGGCTTCAAGCCCCCTCAGGTTACTTGTTTCCCCAGTAAATCTTGCACCTGATGCCTATTCTGAAGTTGAAGTTATAGAATTCACCTTCATCCACTTCACCGAAGAGTCCCCCCCCCTCATCCCCCCTACACACACACACACACACACACACACACACACACACACACACGCAACCGAGGTTCCTCTCCTAATTTCTTCCCTTTACTGAGGGATGAGGTTGAAGTTTTAGCATTAGATGTAAATTCTGTTCTTTACGCCATGTGGGTTATATTTTTCACTTACTGGTTTTTCTTAAAGCCGAAGTCTTAATTCCAACCTTCATCAGGAGGTGATACATGTTCTTAACCCCAAGGACACACTGTTATCCCTAAGTTTGCCTGCTGGCTGGAGGTAATGTCTGGGGGAAGGAGTCAGGCCTCCCCAGGCTTCCAGAACGGCGCTCTTTGGGTGGCTCATCCATCCACCTGCCTTTGGAGAGCAGCCAAGCAGGGATCAGGGGCTGGTGCTTGTCTAGGCAGATTTTAATCTGTGAACTTAAGGGTTCTGGAAGGTGAGGCTTTTAGTTCCCAAGAACCTGAACTATTGTTATTCAAGCTGGTTTCTGGCCGTCTGTCCACCATGATACAGGTGACCCTCCAATCGCCAGCAAGCAAGGAAGGGCGATGTCTGCTATTGACTGAAGGTTCCAGGTGGCAGCTGGCAGTCTCCCTCCTGGGGTGGAACTAGGGAACCTCATGGAGATGAGGGGCATACAGGCATCGTCCCAAGTACAGGAAGTCTAAGGGAATAGTTCACACCTGTTCTTTATCATTTGCTAAGAAAACACTATATTATCTCAACCAGGTAATGAGGCAGAGCCTTTTCTCAGATCAGAATGCTCATCTACCTTAGTAAAGGCAGGTCATGTTTCCTCTGAAGGGTAAGCATTTGAGCATGCTTCCTGGCTGTGACACTTCATGATGACTATGTCAGCCTGCTAATAAGAACTAGTTAGTGTTTATTGGGTGTTCACTACATGCAGTCATATTTCTAATTGCTTTACACATTTTAACCCCTTTAATCCACAGAACAGGACAGCTGTGTGGCAAAGGCACTTGTATTAACTCTGTTTTACAGATGACAGAATAGAGGCACCGGGAGTTAGTATCCTGCTCTGGGTCACACGGTGAATAGGTATGGCAGAACCAGGAATGGGACCTAAGTAATTTGACTCCAAAGCCCAGGCCTAACCATTGTACCACCCCGCCTTTCCAGATCCCGCCACCGCTTCAGAGTGGCCCCAATTTACCTTTCCAAGTCCCTCCCTTTCCTTTTCTGTAAGAGAACTGGGGCATTTTCTAAACAAAATCCATTTTCTGTGTTCTTTCAGGATTTTTTCTCTGACTAAAATGCGCGTTTTCGCTCCATCTCTGCCTGACATCTCACACCTGTTTTTAGGCAGAGTTCATCTAAAGGATACCATCAAAGCAAAAGAAATGAACATTTGCTAACTTCCTACTCCCTTTTGTGGAAGGACATTGAAATAAAATATTTTAATACTCAGTCTAACCCTTTGGCATGGGATAGGTAAGAATGGCTCTGAGATGAGTAAAGGGCAGAGCGGCCCTGACCGCAGCCTGTGCCCAGGGGCATTGTGGGCACTGGGCGTGTCCTCTCTTTTCCTTGTTGCTCTCACTTAGCACTCTGTGCACCTCTCAGGAAGCTTGGCCGGACCTTACAGTGCAGGTGTCTGTGTAATGCCCCAGTGACAAGACGCCTGGTAGGAGAAATTGTATCATGCTCCTTTTCCTTGGGTGTCCAGCCTCGTCCCTTGTGCCTAAGTCAGTTGGTAAATATTTGTGTAATTGAATGTCACCAAATCGAGGATCAGGGAGGCAACCTTCGTGGGGAGGACAGGCTCACGCTTGCCAACTCCAACACTTCTTCCAAGTTCCAAAATAATGAGTTGTCAGCTCCCCTGGGTTGCTAAGCCTTTGGGGAAGGAAGAAGTGAGCAAAACAAGCAAGTACATGCCTCAATCAGGAGAGGAAGCTCCTGCTCTCAGACATGACGAGCTCCCAAAATATGCGGCGTTAACTCCAACAGTGCGCATCTAGCACAGCTTGCGACTGTCCAGGCGTGTGCGAACCAGCTCGGGAACAAAGAGATACCCTCACCCAATTGTGCCAAAATACATGAAAACACCACAAAAGCAGCTTAACTTGAATATTACATGGCTCCTGTAAAAGAAAATAATTTGTTTGGTAACTCTCTCTTATCATATGCCATGTTTTTACTTAACTGTGTCTCATTAGCCTGTTTGTTGTGCACCAGGTGTGTAAGTAATTAGATAAGGAGCCCAAGGCACCATGTCTAGTCCACCATTGTTGGATCCCGAGTTCCAGAAAATGAGAAGCCTAAAACCAAGAAATGAAAAAATACTTTTCAATTCCTGCTGCTTTTCCTCTCTCATTCTGAAGCAGAGGGCTGAGAGCCATAAAGAGAATCTATTTTTTAAATATATTTTTCTTTAAATCTTTATTGTTAAAGGTTTACATAGGTTCTCCTCCCCCGCCCCCCATTAACCTCTTCCAGCCCGCTCCCATCCTCCTCCCTCCCTGCCCCCCAGGCCCTCACCACCCCATTGTCTGTGTCTGTGGGTTATGCATATAGGATCTCTTCCCACCCACCCTCCCCTATCTTCCCTCTGAGGTTCAACAGTCACTCAATATGTGGAATCTAATGAACCAAATAAACTGATGATCAGAGAAAATCTATTTTTTATTTTTCAATTACAATGTACAGTCAATATTATTCTGTGTTACTTTCAGATGAACAGCAAAGTGGTTAGAAATCGCGTACTTTACAGAGTGGTGCCCCTGCTGCTTCAAGTACCCACCTGGCCCCATACATAGTTATCTCAATATTATTGACTGTGTTCCCTGTGCTGTAATCTGCTGTAATTGAAATATTAAAGTAAAAAAAAATTATGATTGTAGATTATAGATGCATGTCTGGACTTGCATTTCTATTTCATTGATTACTTGTCTGTATTTATGCTAGTACCACACTGCTTTAATTACCATAGCTTTGTAGTATGTTTTTGAAATCAATAAATGTGAGTCCTCCAGCTCTTTTTGGAACAACAACAACAACAAAAAGATAATCTAACCATTTATGAGCTGCCAAAGAGTTTCAAGATGCCAGCCCTCTTTATCTTGTTCTGATCCCAAGTCGCTGAAAACAGAATTGGTTTTAAAATACGTAAACCTGATGATACAATCACCAATAAAGTTCTGGAGGAAGAAAAGGAGCTTAGCTTACCTTTTATCCTACACCCGAGAACACGGGGAAATCCAAGCAGTGGTGGTAGGAATTGGATTTAAAGTCGATCCAAAAGGCTGTATTTGAAGGGAGAGAAAAAACCTGATGCGGGGCGACCAAAAGGAAACTATTGCAGTCGTTTCTGAAAGATATAAGGTCGTCTGAGGTCAGCGTTAGAAGGAGTGATGAGGCAAAGGTGGGAAGCGTTGTCCTTGAGAGGGGACGGGAGAGTGTTGGGAACTGATTAAGGATCGGTGAGGGGTGAAGGATGATTTCCTTCTGCGGGGCTGAAATATAAAACACAGGAGCAGCAGGAGGTGTGAGGAGAAGATGATGTAGAGGCTGTAGCAGCGTAAGGCTGCTACCTCCAGTTTTCTGGGTCAAGTAGGAAGCAGTGCCACCTGCTAATAACGAGAGGCGTGGGAGTGTGTTAGGGCCTCGAGGATGATGAAGATTTACAATGGTAAGTGACTATAGAGAAGATGCTGACCACAGGTAACTAGAAGTGAAGGACAGAACTGAGGACTCGGAGCCTGGAGAAGACAGCCTGGCAGGACAGGGTGATTTCCTCCAGCAGCATCAACCGCCCAGCTGTTAGAGGAGAGAGCAGAGGGTGGCAACAATAGGCATAGGAAACATTCTGTAAGACCTGAGATTACTTGGTTTAGCATATTCTGATCACCAAAATCTTGCCTGAGACAGACAGGTACCACCTACCGAGGCCAAATACTGCCCCAAACAATTTGTGTTTTAAATGAATCACCGTGTAAAACAATATGCTTAGAGTAATTGGTGTGAGAAAGACTGAAGGGAGCTGCCTGGAGGAAGGGAGGACAGGAGAACAGGCAGGGCAGAAGATACGGTTCTGGTCTCAGGCAGTGTTGGTTGTAACTCAAGACTTTATGACATCAACAGAAAGATGGATTTCTGTGTAGCTTTTTGCTTTTTATTTGTTTGTTTGTCTGACTTAATGTATGATTGAATCCTTAAAAGATAAAAAATGCAGGATATGTCATTTTTAAGAGGCAGTATGCTTTGGCAGGTACAACCACAGGTGCCGGTAAATCAGCTCCCTGGGTCCAGATGCCAACCCTGCCACGTTAGAGTCGTGTGATCTTCAACAAATTACCTAATCCTCTTCTATAAAGTGGGAATCATAATCTTACTTAGTTATATGGTTGTTGGTCCAAATGTAGACCACAATCTCTTGTCCTAGATTTCCCCAAAGTATCTTCACCACAAGGCAAGGTAGAAGAATTTTATCCAAGGCTGAGAGGGTAACAGCAGCAGCTGTGCCACAGCACTGCAACTTCCTGTGGACTCTCATGGAACGCCTGTGTTTTTGAAGGTCCATTGGATATTTCCATGGCCAGGAATGCGTTCCTGGCCACCGCTTTGTCTCACATGGCCAAGCTACCGAGCCTCTTCCTCTCTCTTTCAGCTTACACTTCTTCATCTCTTCCTTTTTAGCCTTGTCTCCTCATGTCCTCTTTCCTGGCTGCCAGAGAAACTCCATCTTTGTTTTAGACCCCACGCCCCACTACCATGGCCTGTCAGGATTATTAAATAAAAAAATAATTCTCTCTCAAAAAAAATGCTGCTGTTGACTTCTAAAATAAGTTTTACATCATTAAATGCACTATATTACAATTAACAAATGCTACATAGTGCTGTTCTAATATAAACGTCCACCTCTGTATATCAATAATTCATAAACTCTAGTAAAAAGCCTCCTTTTATACATTTTACTACTATTCTGTGGAGGTTCACATCACTGTTTGTGAGAGAGATTAATTTACCATTTTCTTTATTGTACATTTTAAACAATTTTTTGTGTCAAGGTTATACTGGCCTAAGGAAATGAGTTGGGAATGCTTATGTTCTCTTCTGTGGGAGAGTTTCTGTAAAGGTATTGTTATTTCTCCTTTAATGTGTATAAGAGTTTACAGGTGAGAACACTGAACCTGGATTTTGTGTGTATGTTTATGTGTGTAAAGGTTTGTTGATAGGGTGTTTCTCATATAAAATTTTAAGTTTCATATAAATAAAAAAGAAAAATTAGTTATAAATTCCTACAACCCATAAAATTTATACAAGCATGAGAAGAAAATGAACTTATCTGCTAAAAATCAATAATGCAGTAAAAACCATAATATTCCAAATTAATATTATTTCAGTGTGATGGAAAATTGTTTTCCTTGGCTAAGCTGCGGTTTTAAATGTGAATGAGGTGTTGTTTGGGTCTTCTGAGATTGCTCTACCTAAGCTCTCTTGCGTCAAAGGATTACTCAAGTTTCCCATCCCTTTTCTTCATTCAAAATATGAGAAACTTTTCTTATAAGGTACACAGTGACATCATTTGGCCTTCATTTAGCAGAAATGCCTCATCTGTGTACTAAATCCTCACATTAGCTACCAGTGCGATGCTCTTAATAAAGGCTTTCTCCAAATACCAGTGCTGGAAGGGGGCTAGTCTTTGAGTAACTTTTCATTCTCTCTCTCTCTCTCTCTCTCTCTCTCTCTCTCTCTCTCTCTCTCCCCCCCTCATCATTAACCTTCTTTATTAATTATCTCTCCTATTGAAATAAGTTCCACTTTCTGTCTCTCCTTTCCTCACCTTTCTGTTTCTGTTTCTCAATTCCCTGGCCTCCCTCCCCTCTTTCTTGCCGTTCCTGCACTCTTTGCCTTCCTTTTCTGCCTTAAGAATAGGGTTTTTGCATTATTAGAAACATTTCATATTCTTTTCTAGAGTAAAGCCCTTTTGACTTCACTATAGTGAGTTAATATTTATAAAGGACTTAAAATAGTTCCAGACATATAGTAAGCATTGTTTGTTATTTATTTTTATTTATTTACTAATTTAAAAATATGAACATACTCTGGGGCCCATTCTGCTTTACAGTGATTTTTTTTTTTTAAACTTCAGGAATTAAACCACTCTGGATGGGATCCAAGATGGACCTACTTCTTCTCAGTTTCATTGAGATGTACTCCTATATAATAAAAGCCTAATATGCAAATTGTCCCCTTTGGGGGGGTTCTACTGGAAGTTGGACCAGGAGACTGGGAGTTTGACCACTTGCTATGACATGCGCTGACCACCAGGGGGCGGTGTGGAACATGGCGGGCATTGGTGATGCACTGCGACCTCTTGCTGGCTACCTGGGGGTGGGGGTGATAGGGACGGAGGTGCTGTGAGAATGTGGGGAGCCCCCCCCCTCCCCCAGCGCTCAGGTGCCGGGCGCCCGCAAGGAGCCCACCCTCCACCCGCACGGCCTCTTCCAGGTGAGACAGGCCACATCTGCGAGGACTGCAGGGGCTGGTCGGGCTCCCCATGGGTTCACACAGGAGACAGTGTGCAAGGCCGGCCGGGAGAGAGCATACTGCCTGCCCGGCTTCCATGTAGCACTGCTGGGAAGCCCAGAGGCCCACTCTGCGCCCCAGACCTTGGCGTCTGGCTGTGCTCACTGCATCTCCGTGTGGGGACTCGGCGCCATGATTCAGGTGGAGGGTGGTGCGTGGGGGCCCAAGTGCTGCCCAGGACCCAGAGGTCAGCTGGGACCTGCCCTTCCATGCCAGACGCTAGCTCTTCGATTGCCAGCCAGGCCTAGGGACCACACCCATGTACAAATTTCATGCAACAGGCCTCTAGTTGATATATAACATTGTATTGGTTTAAGGTGTACAACATAGTGATTTCCTATGTATATATATTGCAACATGTTTACCACAATTTTAGTCAACAGGTATCACCTCACATAGTTATAAAATTTGTCTCTCCCTGATTCAGGCAACCGCTAATATGTTCTCTGTATCTATGGTTCTGTTTTTTAGATTACACACATAGTGAGATCATACAGGACTGTCTTTCTCTGTCTGACTTATTTCATTTGGCACAATGCCCTCAAGATTCATCCACGTTGTTGCAAATGTTGCAAGATAGACTTATTTTATACTAAATCTTGCTCTTGAGTGTGATTAGAGGATGATTTTAATACTACCATGATAAAGATCCTAAACATCATTAATGCAGTAGTTGATATAGTGCAGGGATCAACTGATGCTGACCATTAGGTCTAATTTCATGTGATTAAACTTAAATATTATGCATAAAAACAACCCTGTTCTTTTAGATGCTCAGTTTTGCATTTCTTTTAATACCCAGCTTCACACATATATTTCTGCTTAACAAGACTGGATACTGGTTTTCCAGAAAAACTCGGGAATAATTGAAAGGAACTACACACCTATTTATCACATACATATATGTATTTGGGACAATTTTAATTATAACCTAAGTGTGGGGATTTTTTTTAAAGGACTTTAAAGATAGTATGAGAGTAGAGGTATATTTACAGAGAGTAAACACTTCCAAGTCAGAGAGGATGTACCGGAACATGCATTCAGGGCCCACATCCTAGGAAGCTCATAACCCGGAAAGCCTGGCCGGTAAAAGATGTTGAAAACTTGCAGGATGTGGAGACAGGATGTAGTGGGAAACCCTGACTCAGGCTCACCTGGGCCTTACAGCTCTCAGCTGCTTTGTTTTCCTGCACTTCAAACACAACTGGTTAATACGTTTGTTTGATGGTCTTTTCATCTACACATGCTTCCCTAGGTTTTCCTGAGCTATGACCAGCCCATATGGATATTATGTGCAGAGCTCTCAGCCGCCAAGGTGGCAATTTACCTCTTAAGTTCCTTCAAAGGAGCATTTTACAACCTCTGCCTCTCAGCTTTTGAGTGTGAGGAAATGATCATTTTAAACAAGGGTTGCAATAGACCTCAAATTTTGGCACCTTCTTTGTGAGATGTAACCATTTTAGGAGTAAACAGGATGGCAGAATGGGAGCTCTCATTAAGAATGACCATTAGCAGAGCTTAATTCAAGAATTTAACCGACCCTGATGTTTGTAAACCGTCCTTTGCGTGGAAGTACATAATTTGCTATGTAAATTCTTCAGCAATGCTGATGAAAGCCCATAAATGATTTGTGGCCAAGCAAGGATCCAGCTGTTTCCTCCAACCTGACAGGGCCGTATCCGGCAAAGTGAGTGTGACTGACAGATGACTACCTCACAGGTAGGATGACCATATGTCCCCATTTGCTAGGGCAGTCCTGGTTTATGCATATTGCTTCCACATCTGTCCAGTTAACAGCCCTTTCACTCCCAAGCATGTTCAGATTTGGATAATAAACTTAATGGACAACTTATTTATAAACACACAAGAGGTCAAGAAAAAGTTGCATCAGGATATGTGGCATCTGCTCTTGTCCTACAGGATTTTTGGAGTTTTGATAAATTGTGATTTCTGCTCATTGAATTAGGAACTTAATGGAAACATCAGGGACACCATGGGGTGGGTCCTTCCCACCAATCTGTACTCTGCTGAGCACTGTATCCTCTGCTTAAAGCAGTGGTTCTCAACCTTCTGGCCCTTTAAATACAGTTCCTCATGTTGTGACCCAACCATAAAATTATTTTCGTTGCTACTTCATAACTGTAATGTTGCTACTGTTATGAATCGTAATGTAAATATCTGATATGCAGGATGGTCTTAGGCGACCCCTGTGAAAGGGTCGTTCCACCGCCAAAGGGGTCACGACCCACCGGTTGAGAACCACTGGCTTAAAGTTATATAAACAAGACCATTGGCATCATTTTGCTTCCTTCGTACTCTTTCTCTTCCTCTTCTTCTTCCTTCTTCTCAATTGTTCCAGATTATTTTTATTTTTATTTATTTTAACTTTTTATTAATCTTCACCAGAGGATATTTTTCCATTGATGTTTAGACAGTTAAGGGAAGGGGGGGAGGGGGAAAAGAGAGTGTGAGAGAGAGAAAGACAGAGAGAGAGAGAGATATCAATGTGAAAGATACATATTTACTGTTTGCCTCCCGTATGCGTCCCTGACCAGGGCCAGGGATTAAACCTGCAACCTAGTCAAGGGCCCCTGACTGGGAATCAAACCCTCCACCATTTGGTGTGTGGGCCAGTGCTCTAACCACTGAGAACATCACCCAGGGCTATTTATTTAGTTTATTTTTAAAATTAAATGTATTGGGGTGGCATTGGTCAATTGGATCACATAGGATTCAAGTGTACATTTTTATGATACAAGATCATTACGTTTCATCTGTATTTGTCAGTGATATTGGTCTGCAGTTTTCTTTTTTGATGTTATCCTTGCCAGATTTTAGTATCAGTTATGTTGGGCTCATAACATGTGTTAGGAAGTATTACCTCTTCTTCAATTTTTTTGGAAGTGTTTGAGGATAGATTTCAAATCTTTGAATGTTTGGTAGAATTCACTAGTAAAGCCATCTGGTCCTGGACTTTCATTTTTTGGGACGTTTTTGATGGTTGTTTCAAATTCCTTACTGCTGATCAGTCTACTTAGATTTCCCAATTCTTCATGATTCAGTCTAGGAAGGTAATATATTTCTAGAAACTTATCCATTTATTTTAGGTTATTAAATTTGGTTGAATATAATCTCCATAATATTCTTGTATGATCCTTTGTATGTCTGTGATGTCTATGATAACTTTTCCTCTTTCATTTCTGATTTTGTTTATATGGGTCATTTTTTTCTTTTTTCCTTAATGAGTCTAGCCAAGGGTTTGTCAATTTTATTAATTTTTTTCAAAGAATCAGCTCTTTGTGTATTAATTTTTTGTGTAGTCTTTTTCTTTTCTATTTTATTCAATTCTGCTCTAATTTTTATTATTTCTTTTCTTTTGATGTCTTTTGGTTGCTTTAATTCTTCTTTTTCAAGTGCTTTAATATATAATGTTAGGTTATTTACTTGGGATTTCTCTTGTTCTTGAGGTAGGCCCGTCATGATATAAATTTCCCTCTCAGTATTGCTTTTGCTGCATCCCAGAAATTTTTGTGTTGTATTGTCATTCTCATTTGTCTCTATATATCTTTTTTTTAATCCTCTCTTGAGGATATGTTTATTGATTTTAAAGAGATGGAGAGAGAGACACACAGAGAGAGAAACATCGATGGGTTGCCTCCTGTACATGCCCTGACCAGGGATTGAACCTGCAACTTAGGTATATGCCATGACCAGGAATCAAATCCAGAAGTTTTGTGTATAGGATGGTACTCCAACTAATTGAGTCACTCAGCCAGGTTGTCTCTCTATATTTTTTATCTCATTTTTTATTTCTTCTTTGCCCAGTCATTTCTTAGTAGTATGTTGTTTATTCTCCACATATTTGTGGGTTTCTTTACTTCCTCTTTTACAGTTGATTTCTAATTACAAGGCATTGTGGTCAGAGGATATGCTTAGTATAATTTCAGTCTTCTTGAATTTGTTGAGACTAGTTTTATGACCCAACATATAGTCTGTCCTTGAGAATGTTCCATGTACTCAGGAGAAGAATGTATAATCTGATGTTCTGGGATGAAAGGCTCTGTAAATGTCAATTTGGTCTAATGTGTCATTTAAGGCTGATATTTCTTTATTGATTTTCTGTTTGGATGATCTGTCTAGAGCTGTCAATGGAGGATTAAATTCCTCAACTATGATTGTGTTTTGGTCAGTGCTCCCTGGTTGGGTGCATGTATATTAAGAACGGTTATGTCTTCTTGATATAGTGTTCCCTTTATCATTATAAAATGTCTATCTGTGTCTCTTTCTACCTTTGTTATCTTGAACTCTATTTTGTCAGGTATAAGTATGGCTACACCTGCTTCTCTGTGGATGTTGTTTGCTTAGGGAATCATTTTCCACCCTTTCATTTTGAGTCTACCTTTGTCTTTGTAGCTTAGAAATGTCTCCTGAAGGCAGCATGTGGTGGACTTTCATTTTTGATCCACTCAGCTACTTGGTGCCTCTTTCTTGGTGTATTCAGTTCATTTACATTTAGGGTAATTATTGATGTATGAGGATTTCCTATAGTCATTTTATCTTTTGTTTTCTGGTAACTGTGCTTTCATTGGTTCTTTTCCTTTGTGTTCTTATCTGTAATTTCTGTTTAGTGGTATTCCATACTCCTTTCCTCTTTTTTAAAGCTGTTTCTCAGTTCTGGGTGTTTTGTGTGTGGTTACCATTAGGTTTATGAAAAAGAAGTTTCATATATACAGTAGTTTTTTTTCCTTTTGAATGCGTCTGATCTTCACTCTCCGTTACAAATTCTGACCTTTATTCCTTCCCCTTTTATGTTTTTGTTGTCACAAATTATCTTGTAAGTTTGTTGGTAGTCTTACTTATAGTGTTGTGACCTTTCATTCTATGTTTCAGATAGAATAACCTCCTTGAGTATTTCCCACAATGGAAGTCTTCTGGTGATAAATCCCCTCAGTGTCTGTATGTCTGAAAAAAACCTTTATTTATCCTTCATATTTAAAGGATAACTTTACTCTCTATATATTATTCTTGGCTTGTAATTTCTCTCTATCAATAGTTTGAGTATTTGGTTCCACTATCTTCTGACTTGTAAAATTCCTGTTGAGAAGTTCTATGATAACCTAATGGACTTTCCTTTATAGGTTATTTCTTCTTTTCTCTGTCTGCCTTGAGAATTCTTTTGTCATTACTTTTTGGCAGTTTTAATACAATGTGCCTTGGAGAAGGCCTCTTTGGATTGAGGTAACTAGGTGTTCTGTTTGCTTCTTGGATTTGAGGATCTACTCTTTCCATAGGTTTGGGAAGTTCCCATCCACTCTTTGCTTGAAAAAGCTCTCTGTTTCCTTCTCCTTCTCTTCTTTTTCTGGTATGCCTATTATTCTTATTTTGATTTTTCTGATGGAGTTAGATAGTTTTTATAGAGCTCTTTCACATTTCTTTATGCTCAACTCTCTCTCTTATTCCCTTTGTATCATTTCTAGATTTCTATCTTCAATATCATTAATTCTTCCCTCCATATGGCTGGCTCTATTTACTATGCTCTCTAGTCCATTCCTGATCTTTTTTGTTGAGTTCTTCATTTCCCGAATTTCTGTTTGGTTCTCTTTTAAAGTTTCAATATCTTTGGTAAAATACTCATTTTGTTTATTAATTTGTTTTCTGAGTACATTAAATCACCTGTCTGTATTTTATCACATCTTATCGAGTATTTTCAGAGCTGCAATCTTGAATTCTCTGTCATTTATATCACATATTTCCATTTATTCAAGTTTACTTTCTGGAGACTTTTCATTTTCTTTTTGAGCTGCCTTGCTACCTTGGTTATTCATGATATTTGATGGGTTCCTTCTCAGTCTAGGCATCTATGTATAAGTGGCATTAGTCTAGCAGATTACTACAAAGTGGTCTTTCTATTCTTTTCTAAAAGGTGGCACTGAATCACAAGTTTTTTAGCTCTGTGAAATCCAAAAGCTGACCGCCGCCCCCCCCCACCCCCCACCATTGACTGCCATCGATGGTCAGTGTAGCCACAATGCTTGGGAGTGGGGTTGTCTCGGGGGGAACCTGCTGCTTTTTTTGTTTTGTCCTCTCAGTAATGGTGATCTTAGAGCTCTGTGGGGGTCCTCCCTCCCCCATGTGCCCCAACCAAGGATCAGTCAAAGAGTGGACCCTTTGCTCAGGGAAAATAGTGATTCTGTAGTAACACTTCTTGGGTTTGCAGATTATGTGCTCTACAACCCAATACTGAGGGTGACAGGAGGCGAGTTTGGGGGGTCTATAGGATGACAGGGTGCCCTGGCTTTTTTCCTTTGTTCAGAATGCCACTCGACAACCACGGCAGAACCCCTGTGCTGTGTTCTTGCCCAGGTCTCTGGGCAAGGACACAGCTGCACCTTGCACTGCTCACTCCTGCAGGTGTGCTCATTGAGGTTTTCTGCTCTTCCTGGCTGAAGGAAGCACCAGCCCCAACCAGCTTCCTCCCGTCTCTGGGCTGAGCCCTGCCATGAGCTCCTGGCTGCAGGGCTGCATCTGTGGCTAGTCTGGTCCCTCCTCCCTGTCCCCCTCCCTTGTTTGTTCCCCTTGCCCACTTTTAGATGCTTCAATGCAGGGATCTCTGAGGCATGCCTGTATGTTGAGCAGGGGATCCTTGTTGAGTTATAGTTGTTCAGATTGTTGAAATTTCAGGGAGCAAGACCAAGGGGATTTCTCACACCGATTTCCTCTAGTAGTTTTTAAATTGCATTTTCTATTTTAGGAATCTTTGCCCAAGGATTGGAATACATAATACAGCTGCATGTTAGAAATTGTCTTAATTATATGCTTTACTGGTTACTTGTTCTATTTCTTCTAGTCTTGTTCTGTTTCTTGTAGCCTATGTCATTCCATTTCTTGAATTACATTTTTACGTTGAGTAATATTTTCAGAAGGTTATGTGGGTGGAAAAAAATTTTAAATTGCTTGCATATTTGAAATTATCTTCATTTTGCCTTCATACTTAAATGGTAATTTGCCTAGGAGAAGTTTCCAAATGCTTTTCACTCAGAATATTTTGGCTATTTCTCCATGGCTTTCTAGCTTTTCCTCTTGCCAATCAGAAGTCTGATGCCAGACTCATTTTAATTTCTAATTTTTCTTTCCTTCCACCCTCTCTGATTTTGAAACTTTGTGGCATTTTCTTTTTATCCTTGGAAGTCATAAAAATCACCAAAATGCATTGTTTCTTAATATTTTTTATAAAGCACATGATCAGCCCTTTTAATCTGAACACACATATCTTTCTTCAGCATATGGAAATTTCTTCCATTTTTTCTTTGATATTATATTTCCTCTATGCTCTCTGTTCTCTCATTTTATTGGGTAAATATTAGTCCTCTGGATATAGCTCCATAATTATTAACTTGTCTCTCATTGTTTTCATTTTTCTTCCTTTTTCTGTGTTCTTAGTAAACTTCTTATCTTAAACTTCCAGGTTGCTAAGTGTGCCTCTAGTCCTCTCCATTCTTCTATTCAATCCTTCTACTGAATTTTCATTTGAGCAACCAGATTTTTTAACTTCCAAAGAATTATTTAGTGTTCTCATGCTTGAATTTCATACTATTTTTTATCATTTAATAGATACGATTTTCTTGAATTCTCAGAAGACATTTCTGTAAATAACTTTTTAGTATTTACTTAATTTCTTGCATTAATTGTGCTTCCCTTGAAAGTAATTCCTCTGTTTATTCCACTAATTGGCTTTTTTTTTCTTCTTAAATGTTGGGGCTTGGCTCTATAGTGGGTGGGCCTGTGTGATGGGTAGGTTTCTCAAAAGGCTTGAATCTTTGGGGTTTCTGAAGGTGGAGCACAAAGTGATGCCAAAATGTTAGACAAAAATGTGACCGGTGTTCTGATGATGGGGGCACATTTAGGGCTTCAGCAGGACAAGTTTGCTTGTAGATTGTGTTCCTACAAAATTCTTTCAAGAAGTCAAAGAATATTTGGAAAATGAATTTCCCGTGGAATCCTGTGTGTAGTTCATGAAGTTATGAACTTCTTTTGCAGATTGTATTGTATATGCGAATGTACTGTGAAGAGCTAAAACTATGCAAGATTGGTATTAATCATGATGAAATTCTTTTGACCTGCTTTTCTTTTTTATATTCCCAGTCACCTAACTTTATAAACACTAAATTTTTAAAAAACAAACCCTCCGTATTAGGATTACTTCATACTTCACCCATGTATTTTCAAGTTCACAGACAGTAACATCACACTAAGCACTAAGGAGAAAATTCCAAATAAACTATAAAAATTATGAAATACTAATGTTATAATTTGATGAAAGATTATGAAAAAATACACTCAAATTTTTAAGCTGTAACTTTATTTGGAGCAGAATTATTTTTACAAAAAGTTACCAGTTTTAAATACCTCAGAACAAACTATTCAAAAAGTAACATTTTATTTCAAAAGGGTCTTGCTTATGGGGTCTGCCCTCTTTTTGTTATTGTGAATATTTACTTTATAAATATGATCTCCCTGTTATCAAATCAGGTGACTACCGGTACTGAGATATCTGATATCAGAAGACTTTGTTCAGGTCACTTAGGATTCACATCAGCACAATGTCTATAAGAAACTGATAGTACATATTAATGTGTAAAAAAAGAAACATTCTCACAAAAATGGGCAAAGAATATAAGCAAACAACTTTCCAAAGGTTATAAATATATCACTAAATATATAGTCAGATTTATGCTAACTGAAATAATGAAATACTATATTTCCTCACATAAAGGCAATTATTAAATAATGAGACTATCAAGAAGTTATCAAATTATAGGAAAATGAGTACTCTTGTGTACTACCAGTGAGCAAATAAATTGATGCAGTGATTTTGACAGTAATTTGACAGTTTCTATTAGATTAATAATGTGCAGGCTGAATGACCCAGCTAGAAAAATATTTGCATATGTATATGAGAAGATGTGAATGATAGCTGCATACTTTACTGCAGCATTTTTGTGATAATAAACATATTAGAAACAACAAATGACTCTGACTTGAGGAGTAGTTAAATGAAATGTGATAATTCATACACTGGAGTTACCATAATTAAAGCAATAAATGAAATCTTTATATAAATCAACAAAATATATCTTAAAAATTATATTGAGCCCTGACCAGTTTGGCTCAGTGGATAGAGCATCGGCCTGTGGACTGAAGGGTCCCAGGTTCGATTCCAGTCAAGGGCATGTGCCTTGGTTGTGGGCACATCCCCGGTGGGGGGTGTGCAGGAGGCAGCTGATCGATGTTTTTCTCTCATTGATGTTTCTGACTCTCTATTCCTCTCCCTTCCTCTCTGTAAATAATCAATAAAATATATTTTAAAAAATTATATTGAATAATAAAAAGAAAGTTATAGAATAAATATATCATATAAAACTTACATTTTAAAAGGACACAAAACAATTTTATGTTTTATTTATGGTGTAAAAATATAGGAAAGGTCTGGAAAGATTCACAGAGAATGTGAAAGAAGCTTCCAGGTCTCTTAAGTGTCCAGAACTGGCATAGGGTCATTTCAACTATTGGTCAAAGAAAGTCTCAAGGCCAGCTCAGATTCAAAGGGACTTCATTCCTTGATGGGAGGAGTGGCAAGTGTATGGGCAGTGGTGGTGATGGTGGAATTCATGGGGACCATCTTTGGAGACTATCTACCATATTTTCCTTTCCCTCTTTTAAGAAGTTAATATCCTCCAGTTCTTGGCTCTTTAACTCTCCCCTATATCTCCATCAAATCTAGCTTTTAAGAAGATTTTATAGGATTCTTTTACTTTAATTGTGAACTTGAAACAAGATAAGCCATTCTGATGGAACATTTACATTTTATCTCTCTCCGATTGTGGCAAGAAATGATTTATCTTTCTTAAAACAAGTTCGGGCATTAACAAGAGGGGAAAGTGCTTTTTGGAGTTTTGCGTTTGAGTCACACCTCATGGTTTTCTAAGTGCTTCACCTCCTGCACCTTCTTAAAAGCTGGCTGGGGATAAAAGAGTAATATTACCCTGCAGGGACCGAGTTCTCCATTCACGGATGCTGCCCAGAACTTGGCTCTGAGCTTCTGAAAGGTGTTCATTGTTACCTGAAACAGAAGTATACTGTAACCACTTTCCCATGGCTTGCTGAGCCACACTTAGTTACTGGCCATGTCCGATATCAAATGGGAGGGGAGGGACAAGAAGTCAGTGAGTCATCTACTCAAAACTATTTGTTGAGGTCAGTGTAGCTGGACACTATACAAGGCACTGAGTGTACCAGAAGTGAACAAGACAGTCAGTGTCAGCTGTCACAGAGCTTATAGTCTCATGAGATATAGAGGCAAGGAAACAACAAGAGTAATATGTGTTAAGTACAAATAAAGGGAAATTATAAGGTGCTATGGGAAGACCACAGAGGGATCTAAACAGTGGTATGCTGGTGTTTAACATCTGGCTCTACCACAAAGACAAAACAAAACAAATGCCCCCAATCATTTGTAGTGTTTGTCAGTTTCCATGGTCTAAAGACTCCAACCAGTTTCAAGCAACCATCATGATGTCACTGATGGAATTGTAAAGAGGTACAGATCTTGAAAGCCAGCACAAGACCACTGCACTACTCCACTGGATCTAAATGAGCTGGGGAACGGGGAGAGGGATTTCAGATGCCAGAAAGGCTCTCTGGAGGTAGAACCATCTAAGGTGAGAACTGAAGGATGGGGAAGAATAAACCAGATGAAGAGAATCACAGAGAAACGTTCCATATAGAGGGGACGGCGTGTGTCAAGGCCTGAAAGGTGAGAGAGGGCATGGCACACTCGAGAATTACAGAGGATCAGTGTGGATCAAGGGCATAGTACCGAGTAGCATGTATGTGTGGGTCAGGGAGGGAAGGGGCACGTGTGCATGTGTTGTGTGCAGTGTGGTGTGTACACATTCATGGTGTGGTATGTCCATGTATGTATCTGTGTGCATGTGTATGCATGGGTGTTGTGTGGCAAATGTATGCGTACATGGTGCAGTAACGTATGTGTGTGTGTGTGTGTGTGTGTGTGTGTGTGTGTGTGTGTGTCTTGGCTCTAGCTGCTATAGCAAAATACCATTGACTGGGTGGCTTAAACAGTAGACATTTATTTCTCACAGTCCTGGAGGTTGGGAAGTCCAAGATCAAGGTTTCTGCAAATTTGGTATCTGGGAAAGGCCCTCTTCCTGGCTTGCAGAAGGCTGCCTTCTTGCTGGGCCCTCACATGTAAGAGAGAGAGAAAGAGCCCTGTTCTCTATCTCCTCTTCTAAAGGCACTAATCTCTTTATGGTGTAATGAGGTCATCTTCATGACCTCAGGAGTGTAAGCCCTGAAAGTTGTTTTTGTTTGTTTGTTTGTTTGTTTTGTAATGCAAGTGGCTAATTTAAAACTTTAATTGCCAAAGCATCTACTAGTATTTCAAAGAGGTATCCACTTCTAAGACAGGTATCTCAAACACACACAAGCCATGAGCTAAAAAAGAGCCAGGCTACGTCCCTGCACTGAGGATCCTTTGTTTCAGAGATCTTGGACAATTTCAATAACTGATCATATCGCCCTAACCGGTTTGGCTCAGTGGATAGAGCGTCGGTCTGCAGACTGAAGGGTCCCAGGTTCGATTCTGGTCAAGGGCATGTACCTTGGTTGCGGGCACATCCCCAGTATGGGGTGTGCAAGAAGCAGCTGATTGATGTTTCTCTCTCATCAATGTTTTTAACTCTCTATCCCTCTCCCTTCCTCTCTGTAAAAAATCAATAAAGTATTTTTTTTAAATAACTGATCATATGAATACTTGTGTGGTTTTTCTCTCTCTTCCCATGCTTTAAATTCCCACTCTTATGTTTTAAATTCACAATAGAGAGTGACCTCACAAAAACTTAGTTCTCTACCCTTCACCCTAATAAAAACAGAATCCCAGGCTCATGTTCTATCTATCTATCTATCTATCTATCTATCTATCTATCTATCTATCATCTACCTACCTACCTACCTACCTATCTCTATCACTCTCCCTCCTCCCTGCCACCTCACTGTTTGGCCCCAGGTGTGCTATGTAATTTCCAGATCCCATGATAATAAACCTTTTTTTTTAAGTTTCCTGATGGTTATTTCTGAAAGGCATCTTGCAGTCATAATAAGAATCACAAGGGCTGGGCTGGCCACTACTTTGGTTACTGATAGGCTGAGACCAATACAAAACACCTCATCTAAACCTAATTACCTCCCAAAGGTCTATCCTCCAAATACCATCAGATTGGGAGTTGGCTTTTCAACATGTGAATTTGGCAGGGATACATTCAGTCCACAGCAGTATGTGTGTTGCTGATGAAAGAAACATGGGACTGGGATTTGAAGAGTTGTATAAACCAGGAAGCTATATCCTGGCCCTTGACTTTAATACAAGATTCTGCCCAAATTGTGGGGCCACCTGTCTTTCAGGGAGATTTTGATATCACAAGAACCCAGCAATTTTACCACTGTCACTTGGTAAGTTTTCCTCCAGCTGAAGGCTCCTCTGTAGACTCAGAGGGTTCTGAGGGAGGATCCAGCTCAGTTCATTTGTGTTTCCTGTGGGAAGGGCTTTGATGCAGGGAGGGCCTCTCCCAGGTCACCTGGCAGGGAGGAAAGAGAGTGATAGAGATAGGTAGGTAGGTAGGTAGATAGATAGATAGATAGATAGATAGATAGATAGATAGATAGATGATAGATAGTTCTCAAACTTGCAACTCTCCTATTAGAGTTGGGGTTGGAAGTAAAATAATGTAATTTGATTAGATCATGCTAAATAAATAGCCCAAATTCTTCCTAACACTCTACTAAACAGTACTTTATTTAATAGCATTATTAAATAGAAAATGATCTATGTGATAAGCATCCTTCATAGATATACAATCATTTGATGGCATAGTCTGTCTTATCCTTTCTTTCCTGCAAGGCAAGGTGAGGACTAGTCATCTTAGCAACTATACCCTTTCAACAACCTATCAGTAGCTGACCAAGATTTGTACCTTTAGAAAAAAAGATAATGCAAAATGGCAACTATTTTGGGCCTTCTTTAAGTTGCCGAGTTCGCACAGGCTGAAAGAAATGCTGATTATACATCTGGGAACAGAGGTTGGGGCTGCAGACCAGGTTTAGACAACCTCTTACTCACCAAGTAAAACTTGGTGAGTTTCCAAAATGTTAAGTTAAAAAGCTGACAATAATGGAAGAAATATGCCCATCACTTTAAGGAGAACAGTCACGTTTTCCTCTTGAGATGATTATACCAGAACCTGACTATAAAGTAATCACTCTCATGTGACTTATTCACAGATAATCCTGATAAAATGCTCCCTGACCCTGTGCCAGGGAAGCTTGACAAGAAAGAATTGGGTTTCTGTTTTTATCCCTCCAGGGCTGGTGGAAAAACTCCAACTTAGTGACACAAACTTAACGTCAAACTGAGGCAGGATAGTAAGAAGCTAGGGAAATTTCTTGACATTGGAATAAGGGAAACTGAGACAAAATAATTAAACAAAGCCAAACAATTTGAGCAATTTACAGCCTGCTAATGAATCACAAGGTTTTATCTTCCCTGACCAAGGACGTAAGGAGCAAATGGTTTACATATTCCAGACTCTCTCAGGGCAGACCAGCCTTGGTCAGGTCCCTCTTCAGTATCCTTCTTTAAAAACTAATCATAACATAACCCTGACCCCTCTACACACATTATAATGACTCAACATATGAAAGGACACACCTGAAAAGCAAATGAATATTCTGCTAAAACCTCCCTGCCACCTCCCCTAGGATTCCCACAGGCCTCAAGACCTGTAGCTCTCACTAGCGATACATCCACCTTGTATCTCTGCTCTTTCTCCTGAACTCTAAGGGGCCCCATGAGACTTGCAACCAGGGGAGCAGCTCATCCAGGCTCACCCCCTGAACCTGTCTTCAAGGCCCCCTTTTTCTCTGACTTTCCGATGAGGTGACAGCAGCCCTGCCTTGGCTCACTTTTTCACTGTGACTTTTACTTCTCAGTGAGCCAAAGCAGCCCCGCCTAGGGTCTCCCCTATTGCTTCTTCTGTCTTAAGCCTTTTCTTTGTTTCACTGTCCCCAGCTTTAATAAGCATCCTCTTAAAGTCACGTGGACTCATCTTGTGAAATCTTTCCTGCATAAAGTCAGGAACCCACACATTGCTGGCTGGCCCGAGGCATTCCTGCTCTGGGTCCCGTCCCATTCCAGTAACAAAACTAAGAGTAACGATTGCTTCTGAGGAGCCTATGGCTAGAACTACCCACTGCCCTGGCCAGGGTTGAACTTAGGAGACCAGGAGGTCAATTGCAGTGTGGTGACCATTTATTTTGGGGCCTCCATTTCCCTCTTATAAAATGGATATAATAATTTCTTCCTAATGAATATAATCATTTATTTCTACTAAGCTAATCAATTAAACTGAAATCAGATTGATTTGGAAAATAATTCCAATTGCAGTGAGTACATGTTTTATTTGGTTACCTTCTGTAACCCTCCTTTGGTCTGGCCTGGCCTCCTCAATCCCACCTCCAACACACACACACACACACACACACACACACACACACGAATTAGAGTGGCATATGGTGATGGTTACCATACCATTTTGTACGTCTGTGCTCAGAAACTCTAGAAAAAAATGAGCCCCATATCCTTTTGACCACCAAAAGCTAATACGTTTTTTTAATTGACTTTAAGAATTTTTAAGATGAACCATTATTTTATATGCCACTAGAAGAGGAAAACTGCTGCCAATTAAAATGATATAAAATGCTGTCTTTTTTATTTTTGTCAGTCTTGGTAGAGGTTTATCAATTTTATTAAGTTTTCCAAAGAAAACTTTTGCTTCATTGATTTTCTCAGTTGTTTTCCTATTTTCTGTTTCCTTGATATATGCTCTTATCTTTATTAATTTTTTTCTTCTGCTTGCTCTGGGTTTATCTTGTTCTTCTTTTTCTGGTTTCTTAATGTAAGAATTTAAAATATGGATCTGAGAGCTTTCCTCTTTGCAATGTTAGCATTTAGTGCTTTAATTTCCTTCTCAACACTGCATTAAGTGCATCCTACTTATTTTGACAAGTGTATTCATAATTACTTTTGTGATTTCTTCCATAGTGTTTTACTTTCATAGGCACCTATCAAATAGTTCTTTCTAAACTGTCTACTGGTTATGTTTTGGCTTTCATATTGAATTTTTTCATTCTGGTGTGTGATGCAAGAGAAAATGGCAACTCTTTACGTATGAAAGAAATACATCAAAATAATCTCAGACAATTAAAATGTAATATATATTTATAATTCCAGGCCCCAAAAGCTTATTTCTAAACTTATTTCTTTTTTCAATCAGTTTCTTCAATATTGTCCATTAAATAGTTAGTGCAAAATTTTTATTGGGAAAAGACAGTCAGGAAGGTGCATCCTGAAGAGGCCAAGGCTGTACATACGGCTTCTGCACAGGAGGCAGAATGCTGAGTCAAGAGAAAATGGCAAAACTTCCAATCTGGTAAATACAAATCAAATGAAACAATTTCTCCTGTTTCAGTTATATCTGCAACAAAGGCTGGGAGAGCTAATAAAGTTGATTACAAGCAGCCAGTAAGGTTTTTTGCTATCCTGGGCCTGTCTATGTAGTACTGGGTCTCAACTAAGATTCAAAGTGATTTCGAAAAAGTTACTTTTAATGAAATATCTGTATAAGACAAGAGTTATATTAGCATACATTAATAAAGCAAAAAAGAAAAACCAACAGGAAAAAAGAAGACTCTTACGCTCCAAATTTGAAAATTTCAACATTAATTACAACAATGCCATTCCAATTAATCGTATCCTGGTTAGGCAGGAATTGTAGGGCTCTAAGCTGTAAACACCTAGCCCCAGAAAGATGTAATTAAGACACATTAGGAAAATGAGTAGCATGCTATATACTGAGGAAATATATGTGCAGCCTGACAAAGGATATATCCAGAATATAAAAAGAACGTTGACAAATCAACAATCAAAAGACAAGCCACCTAATTTTAAAAATAAACAAAATATTCGAAAAGGCACTTTACAAAAGGAAGCGTGAGTGGGCATGAAACACATGGAAGTTGCCAATGCTAGTCATCAGGGAAATGCAAATGAAAATCACAAGATACTATAGGTGTCCCCCCAAAAATGTAATCACACTTTGAATGACTATAAAGTCAGTGTTTATTAACATATAGTTCATTTTCAAAATTTAAAAGAATCTACAGTAATGAATATGAATTTTTTTTTTGTCAATGTCTGCCTTCAAACTGATGACCGCTCTGGTCCAAGCACTGCAAATAACGTGAAGCAATGGAATTGCAAACATCAAGAATCATTTCCTTCGGTATTTGTGACCCTCAATTAATCAACTGTTGCCAGTTTTATACCATAAACTTTATCTTTTATGTACCCCCATAAAAAAGTCTAGTGGATAAATTTTCTTTGTTCAAAGCTTAGTCTAGCTTCCCCCATTATTTCAACCAGTTAAACCTGAAAAGGAGTGAAAATTGAGTGAGTTATTAGCATTTGTTATAATTATAAAGGCAGTGTTTGTACTTCAACTGTGCTTTCAAACTTCCAGTAGCATTTTAGGATGAATTTCCTTTGTTCAAAGCTTAATCTGGCTGAAAATAAAGAAACATCAATTCAACTATCAGCTGTTAAAGAACCAAAAATGTTTTTGGGATGCCCTATATCTCACACTTACTAGAAAGGCTATCAAGTACAAAATACAACAGCGAATGTCAGGGATGTGGCCCAACTGGAGCTTGTATACTTACTGGGGAAAATGAAAATGGTAGAACCACTTTGAAGAACTATTTGGAAATTTCTTAGAAAGTTAAGCAAAACACTTTACCATATGACCCATCATTCCCACTAAAAGTCCATTTCTGCCCAGTCCTCAACACTCGCATGTTGCTTTCCTCTCTCCGAAATCTTCCATGTCTTTATCTTACTATTCTCATGTTTCTTCTAGTCCCTCTTTTTTTCCCCATCTCAAATGAATTCTCCCTAATTAACCATAAAGGGATTAATTTCTTCCACATTTATTCTAAGAGGTATATATGTGATGATATAAAATAAAGATGATTTAGGATTAGCTGTGTATTTTGCCTAAATAAGATGGCAACTATTTTTGACAGCTACAGATGTTAGTTCTATGTCAATAGTAACAATGATAATAGAACAAAGAAAGACAATATTTAGATTTAAAATTCTTTTCTTGTATAAATAATTCAGAGTCTTTAGCAATGGAAAAAAAATCACATCATAGTCATTTTGAAAAGTTCATTTATTATATACCAATATACACTTTCTGTAATAAAAAAGCCTCCCAATACATTGAACCATCTTATAAATGAAATAAGAAAATAAAATTTTCATCTGTTTACAAATGGGGTTAAATTAACCATATGTATGTCTGCCCTGCAGTCTGAATTCATCCCGAAATGGCCATGAGAAAGAAATGGTGCTTCATTATGGGGCACTGTAGTATTGCTCTTGAGTATTTATATAATTACATATGTTGACATTTTTAAGTTAGTCATTTCAAATGTAAAACATTCAAAATATATACAGATTTTACAGTTTTCCATTTTTTTTGTTAATTATTGATATTTACATTTTAAAACATTCAGATTAAACATTTTTTTAACACTCAGAAAGTACCTTTTCCACTTGCTATCTCTTTAGATGAATGAAAATACATCTTAAAGATGCTGTTTGGAAAATTTTTCCCAATAATAGTAACTTAAAAGTTATGATAGTTTCTAGTAATGTTCAATTTCCATAAAAAAGTGCACCATTTTACAGTATTGTGCCTCTAGAAAATAATACATAAAACAAATATATTTTCTTATAGCACATTCCAGAAAAACTATTGGAATATGATTTAATATTATCATACTTATATGATACTTGTATTTCATACTTGGCTTTACTAAAATATAAAATATAGAACAAATGTTCTTGCTACTGATTTGAAAAAAAAGTAGCAAACTCCAGAAATTCCAGGCAGTAAGTACTATTTTTTAAATCCATTTCATGTATGTTGTAGAAGTGAGCAAAAATAATAGTTTGCTTCTCCTTGTAGTGTTAGCATTTATTTTTATGGAGAACCACTCAACATTGTATTAAATGGCAAATAAATGTCAGCAAACACCTGTCTAAGATATAATGAACTAAATGCTATTGTAGTTATGCTAAATTAAATGAACAGTATTATTAATAATTATTTGCAAATAAGAACTTATTTTCTAGTAGGTGATCATGATATTACTGTAAACATTGAAAAAGAACATTACTGAGCTATGTATAACTTAGGTTTCAAATTTAAAATATCCCCAATAGACAGATACATACAAATGGATTTTTGAGCCCATCAACTTAATTCCCTGCCCTCACCCCAAATAATATAAATGTTTTGACTGTAATGAGAGACAAACTACACATGTAAAAAATAAAAATCAAATGTACCATACATTAAAATTCTGGCGACTACAGAATAAGATTATATACACAAACATATAGCAATCACAGTTTCCTGCACTGAATGTTTAGCAAATAAAAATGTATCAAACAATACTGGGTAGTGTACCTCCACATGAATTGTGGTCTTCTAAAAATTCTGAATGAGAATGGAAGACGAGAGGGAGAGCATTGTTCAATAATAAAAGTATGATAAGAGGACTAAGACTAATATGAAAAAGCAAATGCTTCCAGAACAGGCAGTTTAGCTATAAGCATTATTTTTGTTGTTGCTCTATAATTTAAATAAGACCCCTCTCTTAATGTTTAAAAAAAAGTCTAAATGAAGAAGTCATTAATTCAATGTCACAAATAGGATGGGCAAAATATTCTTTTACTGTTGATAATAAGATATTCTAGCCTGGTATCTGATCATTCATGTATCTTACAGGGACAGTTTGTAAGACATGCCTTTTGCCTGTTATTAAATAGATCCAAAGTGTTTAGTGCAAGATTAGGGGAAGGCTTTAAGTGGTGATAGCTTTGCCACCAGGGCATTTCGTTTGATATTCTGAGAATAAAGTATTTGGTACTATGGAAAGGGGGAGGGGACTATCTGATGACCATCACACTCAGCTACCCTTATTCTGCTTGTACAACAGCAAAAATACATCATCTTATACTCCTCTGGCAAAACCTGGGTAGAAATGTGCACCACAGATTTTAAACACATAAGCAGCCACTCTTGACAAAAATGATGATTTTTCTCTTCTGAAGGTGCCTGGTGATGTTACTGGTGAATATCTTTGGAATCTTCTTGTTACTTCCTATGAATAACATTCCAATCATCAGGGTAAAATAGCTCACATGTCCTTTGGAGCATCATTTGTAACTACTTCCAGTAGAAAAAGAAAGTATTTTTCTTTGGGTTAGTGATGCTTGGTATTCGGGGGGTTGTAAATCCAGTCAGTGATAATGAGCGCCATGCTTCCACTCATGAAGATGATGCCAACCACGAGGAAAATTAAAGCCTGTAAGTCAGAGAGAACTTGTTAGGAACACACAAACCATCCTTACTTAGCAAAGCTTGTGCTAAGTCAGTAAACCGTAAATTGTTTACCTAAGTCAGCAAACTGATTTGCCTATTGAATTGTATTATTCTTATAGCTCAGCTATCCATGCCTAGCAATTCAGTCAATTTAGAACCCTAGTTCAGGAAAGAGGGTGAATACATTAGAGAGATTGTAACCCAAATGTTCAAAATACGGTAATGGTTCATTGATTTGGTGCATCAAAATGATGGAATACCCTGGAATCATTAAAAAGTCAAGCAACAGAAGACAATTGAATGACCAGGGGAGAGCTCACAGTCTTTTAGGTGAAAAAAGGCAGGTCATAAGAGAGTAGTAGGTGTGATGAAAATTTATAAAGCAAACAAAAATAAAATCCTAATATATGTTGCATATTGGGGGAAAAACGAAGTATGTGTGTGCGTGTGTGCGTGTGTGTGTGTGTGTGTGTGTGTGTGTGTGTGTGTAATACAATGCTTTAGAATAGTAACACTAGAAACTGCCTTATTTAGTACCACACAGGTCAATCTCCCAATTCTATATACTAGGAAGCAGCTGCTAATTTCTTTTTAACTTGAAAGAATCTAGAATATAATTTTACTCATTTTTACATCTGATAAACTGAAAACGGGTCACAAAAAGGACAAGTAACTTGCCAAGGTCACACTGCTATAAAGCCCAAGCAAGACTATCTAGAGTAGAAACTTGGGGGTGAGATGATTGGAGGAGCTTTTGATACCAAATTGTCCCGAAAAAACCCAAGAGGTGAATGACTCCCAGGCAAAATTCAGTGTAATTCAGTAAGAGGCATTCTTTTCAAGTCTTAATATAAGACTTTATTAAGCAGTCATGGATAATATGTAATTATTGGAAAAACAATTATTTCTAGTGTATTTTTCTGTAGTTATATTACAGAAAAGAAGTACATACTCTCTAGTTTCATAAAACTCTATTTCATATCTAAAGAGGTTAACTGGGAAAGGAGTGCGTCTGGTCTGGATCTCAGTCCACACCAGAGGACAGCAAGCTCCTGCGGATGGGAAAACAAAAGCAACATCTTTTCTTTTGGCCTTACAAACCTAACGAATATGGCCAAAGTGTAATTTCCCATAAAATAGTGCCACAAACGCTGAGTGGGGGGGATAGGATGCATGTGTGCCTGTGGGAGAGCTCCATTAGCCTCTGACAGGTAGGAAGAACTCAGCCCAAGATATTAGGCATTTGAAGAGAAGAAAACCTGGAATCATCTGAACCAGAACTCCAGCCTTCTTTCTCTCCACCAGAGAATTCCAATTCATCTTTGATTGTTCATTCTTGTTCAGCAATTCATATTTTTTTTGAACCATGTGTATTTTCTGGTTTATTCTGAGTAGTCAAAGAACAACTTATAATGGGGAAAATTGCAAGTCTTACTTACCCCAACCTTTTGGGGTGACCGAAGAGGTTCTTTCTTGACAAGTTTAAGATAAAAAGCTGCTGGGAGAATGAAGATCAGCATAGTGGCAGAAGAAGCCCCTGAGGAGAGAAACACCGGACAGGTCAACGTCTTACATAGCAGATCTGACTCAGCAAACCAAAGACCAGATCTAAAGCTGCCCTAATCTTAGCACTAAATCCACTATAAGATCCTCTGTGTTGCTTATTCAAAGAAGATATGTTTATAAGGAAAATTAAACTATACCTAACATCATAGCTGCATACTAAGTACACATAACCTATAATCAATAATAAAACGACCAAATGTTACAAATTTACAGGAAATTAATCCTATATAATAAAAGCCCAGTGACCGAATGGCAGAATGACCAGAACGACAGGAACAACTGAGGCCCCTCACCCTGGCTGGCCCCGCCCCCAATCGGCCCCCATCGGGGTGGGCCAACTGGACCCCACCAGTGCACGAATTTGTGCACTGGGCCTCTAGTAATACAATAAGCATCTACTAAGGAGGCTGAACGCATCACACACCCTTCCTATTTACTTCTAACTTTTCAAGTTGCTTTTACCTAAGTTTTAGAAGTTTTATACAGTATTGTATTTAAAGTTGTAGTAAACCCCCAAATCAGCAGAATAAAAATATTCAATATATTAGCAGGCCACACAGTAAAGGGAAATAATATGCTTTACAAAATCAATCTCCTCCTCCTCCAAAGATATCCGTAATTCTCAGCTAATCACAGACCTGAGAGAGCATCCCGAGGGTAAAATCTGTCTCCCTTATTTTTTGCTGCAGAGTTAAGACCTAAGTGCAAACCCAGGGTCCACTCCAAGGTATAGGACTTGACTTCTGTGGGGCTCAGTTTCCTCGTCTGTCAGAAAAGGCAGCTGGACTAGACTACCTGTGAGGTAGCTTTTGGCACTAACATTTTCGGATTGTGTGAGTAACTTCCAGTGTCACCTGGGAGGGAGGGAAGGTGACAGCTGGAGCCCCATGGGACTCTTAGGAAGCCTGGGAGCCTCAGACAGATGGGGATTCTTGGCCTCCCAGCAGAGGCTCCCTGTCTGCCATTTAAGGGGCTATCAGCTTGAGTTGACTACATGAAAAGGTGGCGGGATTAAGAAGTACAAGTCGGTAGTTACAAAATAGTCACAGGGATGTAAAGTACAGCCTAGGGAATAAAGTAAAAAATATTGTGATAACTATGTATGATTTCAGACAGGTGCTGGAAATTTCAGGGGGAACACTTCATAAAGTATATGGTTATCTAACCAGTATACGGTACACCTGAAACTAATACGAATTAATAGTGAATGTAAACTGTAATTGAACAACAAAATTCTTTTTTAAAAAGTAGATGGGAAAAAAAAGCCTTTCTGAAACTTACCTATGAATCCAAAGATGTATTTTATAGTTGGCACAAGGATGACCAAAATATTGTTAAGTGCAATAAGCATGGCTGCAATCACGATATGTCTTATCCAGCTGAAGGGCCTTTTGGGAAATAGCAGTGTTGTCACTGACGTACGAATCTGAAACAAGAAAGTTCAAAGGCAAGGTCACTGCTTTGTTTTTTACTTTATTATTTAAAACTAGAGGCCCAGTGCACAAATTCGTGCACGGGTGGGGTCCCTCAGCCTGGCCATCGATCGGGGCCAATCAGGGCCGTCTAGCCCAGTCCAGGTGGAGGGACTGCAGGAGGTTGACTGGCCGGGGGAGGTTGGCTGTGGGAGCGTGCTGACCACCAGGGGGCAGCTCCTGCATTGGACATCTGCCCCCTGGTGGTGTCATAGCGACCGGTCGTTCAGTCAACCAGTTGTAACCGTCACTTAGGCTTTGATATGTATAGATATTCTCATTGCTCTGGAGCATTTTCTTTGTTTCTCCTTTTTCTCCCAGAAAATACCTTGATGCTGATTTTTTTAGAATTTTCTTACTGTGATAAAATACACATAACACAAAATTCACCATCTTAACCATTTTTAAGTGTACAGTTCAGTGGTAATAAGTAAATTCATATTTTCATATGTACATACAGTATAAGTACAGTATAATAATTTTTTTCTTAAAATCTCTCAGAAAGAGATAAAATAACAGATAAGAGATATAAATCAGAGGTAGTAAAACCCTTGTTGATTTCTAATTATGTCTTGTCAGACTGGAGCAAGCATTAAGGGTGAGCACTGAATTGATTTGCATGGGATTGCAAATGGAATCTTTACAAACCTGGGTTTTTCTTAACTTTGTACTTAACATGGTTTTTTTCCCACCTGATTTTTTTTTTAAATGATACTGTGTTTACTCCTTTCTCTTTTTACCCGTTTAGTCACCCCCACCCCCATTATAGATTATAAATACACAAAAGACAAAGGACAGGACCTAATAATGTTAACATTCCTCAGAGTTTCTAGCTTAGAGTTGCACACAGCAGGCACTCAGTAAATGTTGAATTAAATGGAACAGAACAAATCTTCCCCCTCCCTTCAGGGTCCTTGACAGATTTCAGCCCTATTTTAGTGACTGAAATAAGTAGGTGAAGGGTCAGGAGAGGCTCCTTTGGCAGCAGCTGCTCAAGTTACTCTGATGTAATTGGATGAAAAGGTCCTTTGGAGGAGAGGGAGCGCCAGTTATGTTTGAACAGCTTAACAAAGTTGGAAATACTCTTATCTTTGGACTCTTAGAAGACACTTTTAACTTTGTGGAATTAGTCTATTGGCTTTTCAATAAGTGAGCACTTCATTTAAGCTGGGACATCACATTTTTAGAAATGCTGGGATTGATTTGCACTTTAAAATTTTACTTCTGAAGTCTCTTAATGGCATGGAGATGGGAATTTACTTAAAAGAGAGAATGTAAAATATAGTATTTTGAAACACATGTATGAACGACAAAAACTTCGAACTGAATTGCTTGCAGTTTCTAATATGACATTCCTTTCATACCACTCCACCAAAATTAAAGCCATCTGTTCAGGTTTATAAAGCAATTTCATTTCCAGAATGGCAAACCAGAGAGTCTCTGGAAATGGTTTAAGAGCGACTTTGTAACGGATTTTAAAAATTGGATTAGCAAAAATTATGAAAGTCATTGTGAAAAGGACTGAGGAAAGCAAATGCCTTTATTTTGTTTTCCCAGCAGCTTATAAATTCTACATTATGTCCTATTTAATGCTGTCCAATCTGGTCTAATCAGTGGGCTTGAAATGAGCTTTCTATGGTACATACATAGTGCTAAAGGGTTCATTTGTCTGAAGTGCTACATTTATAGAATAAACAACTAGAATATAGGTTATTTCCAGGCAGAGGTCACATCTAAGTGCTTTTTAGTCCTTTGTTAAAATAACGCATTTAACTGAATAAGCTGAGTTAGAGGCAATCCTGTATGTACAGTATAAGTGGTTTCTTAAGGTCATATGGCTCCCAGAAGGATGAAGGTTTAGCCTAATGAGCACTGGTTGGAGTAAATGGTGAAAGCTTGCTCCTCATGGTGAATAAGAAATAACAAAATCCAAACGGAACTGAAGATGTTTAGAGTTGCCAGTGTATTCCTGAAGAGGGCGATAGGGCAAGCAGGGAGTCAGCAGGCTGCTGGTGATGGTAGGGGGAGGTGGAAAAGAGTGGAAGGAAACCTGCTGGTCATTCCATGTTAAAATGCAGCCTTGAGATGTGAGCCTGGGATCAAAAGATCCTCAGCAATTCTGTTTACCTATGTCAGCATAGAGATCACTCTGGCTTATTACCCACAAAGCACTGCCTGCTGTTCCACTTACCTAAGTGCCCTTTTCTCTACAGACACAAACTGATAAGAACCTGGAAATGTGGGTCAGATGCTGTGGGTGGGGGAAGTCCCCAGCAACCGCCATAGCTTCCAACTCTGTATGATTCCAGAAAAGTTCCAGAGCTCTAGAGAAAACTTGTTATTCCCAGAGAGCGTGTTCTGAACGGGAGCCTTACTTAGGAGGTGCTATGTTCTAATGTAGGACCCAACGTGAAAGTCAGAAATGCGGAGGGAGAGGAGAAAGTGGGAGCCTTAGGTCTAAATTCTAAAAAGAAAAAAAAGTGAATTCTATTGCTTAGGAGTAAATCACAGTTTCACTTTGTAGGATTGCTTAGGACAATACCTATGGATCACGATTCTATTCCAGTTTACATAGCAACATCTGCCATATTCCTATGCCTACCTCTACATACACTTAAAAACACATCTGAAGGCAACAGACATGAAAAGAATGACTTTACTATGATATAATGAAATAGAAATAGCTAGAGAATCTGAGACTTGATCTCTTTGTAAGGTGTGGCAGGTGGAATTTGAGTCTCCGTGTTCTTGACAAACCTGTTAGAATTATTTGCTTTTCTGTTTTTCATGGTGTTGTGTGAATTGTACTATGTAAAGGAAGTATAAGCTAATATGCATTATTAGTCCTTGGGGAGGACTAACAGACACCCCTGCCCCCTATCGTCTCCCTTCTACTACTAAGAAAGAGAAACGTTGGGCTGCCAGTGAAAAAGCTCGCATCTTAATTCACTTCATTTATTCATCTGCCCAACAAACATTTCAAGCTCTCACTATGTGCATTTGACTAAGAAGGAAAAAACTAATCTAACTGGAGAAAAGAAAGATAATAAATGGATTAGTCAAAGGAAAAACCATCCAACCATCTTACAGCAACAAAACCATTCTCATATCTTCCTGGGTTTGTAAGAAAGAGAGCCCAGTTACATGTTGAAAGAAAAAGAGTAAAAAACCCAAAAAACAAAAAACCCAACCCCTAAAAGTGACATATTTTAATCCAGATTAGGTTTTATTTGCTTGTTTGTTCTATTATTTATATGGGGATATTGAGGCAAACTAAATACACTTCTTATTGGTCAAGAGTCTGTTAACACATAGAAACCTGCCAAGAGAACCATGCTGAGACTCGGCATTTGACACATTGAAAATCCTGGCTCTAAATTGTAAGAAACAAACAAAAACAACACTAACAACGTCCTCTATCACCTTGGGGGAAGTGAATGTCGCCTTGTGGCACTTGGCTGGGACAAGGAAGCTGACCCATCCATCACATCCACAGAGCTGGGTTTATTCAGCCCAGATCCTCGCCCAAACTGGAATTGCTGACAAATGTCAGCAAGGGGACTGGCCTAACACTTTTGCTAGAAAAGGGAGTTCGTACATCTCAGGAAAAGGCAGATTCATTTGAAAACGGTTTTCCTTGGAAAACATTGCTGATATTGTCCTACGCCAGTCATTCCCTAACCTCCAGGAATTTACAACCAGGAGAAACGTGGACAAGTATACAGATCATCTCAGTGTAACATTGTGAGGGCAAAACAGAATTACAGGCACCGTGTTTCATAAATGCAAAGGTTGAGTGAAAATAAATAGTGAAGAATAGCAGTTATTTTTCTGAAATTTATTTCCTATGGTCAACTTTGGTTCTACCAAACATCTAATGGGGGATATTTCCAGCCTACTGCCCTTCCTGATGGTAGTGGTGCCGTATCTATCACATAGAGGGAGAATTTCCATGGGGATGTTGGGATTATAAATGTCGAGGTGAAATGGTCCCCAGTATATGAAAAGCTGACTTTTACTTTCCATTGCCATGATCCAGCCATCACTGTCATGCTATGAGTGCTGTGTTAGTTTACCTGGTACTGATTAGCTCTGTGACCACAGCCAAGTCTGTTAATCCCCTGACACCAAGACTTAAAAGCACTGTATTCAGGGTTTATGAATAAAGCAATGCAGAAGCACATACCAGATTTCTTTAACAAAATGCTTTGATTCAACAGTGATGTGCCTACTGTGTACCAAAATGTAGTTAGTGGCCTTTACATGCAAAAAGAAGGGCTCCCAATATTCTTTTCCCAGTGATGTGATTTGCTTAGAAATTCTACCCTATAATACACTTCCTGTCTACAGCTGTCTTCTGCCTTGTATCCATGTTGGAGCTGATTTTAGGCTAAAGCTGTGTACATGTCATTTGAAATACTTTCAGATATATGAGAGGCAAGACATTATTTAACAGTAAATATTAGCCAACATAGCAATAAGGATCTGATTTCATGCACTCATGAAAAAGGAATGTGCCAAAAAATATTTCAGCACACACACTGCATTTAAAGTGACCACAGAGTCATTATATGAGCAGTCCTCCTCTGCTTGGCCCTGTATGGAACATTCTGTACAGGACACTGCCGGTTACTGTGTCGCTTATTTCCCCCCTAAAATGAATGAGTAAATTCAGTGTTTATGAAAGGAGAAGAGTTGGCAGGAGAGCACAGACCTATGTTTATCCATAGGTGGTGGTTTTAACTCACGCAGCCCAAATCTCTACAACCAGCCCCGCTCTGTGATCCCAGCAAAACTGACGCCAATGCAAATGCCAGGAAGGGGCTCGCCAATGAGGACATGTGTCCACTTGGGGGGCAGTAGAAGAGATATATGATGGATAATGTAACTTTTCCAAAAAATTTGGTTTTAGGATGCCATTTACTTCACACGAACCCCTTTTAATTAGTCTTCAAGGAATTAGGTTAAATAATACGACTTTTGGCTGTTACTGTGGCACAATAAACTGGGGTGGGGAGATGAAATACCTTCAAAACTGTGGTGAAATGTAATATGAGTTGAAAGTTATTGTGGTTTTGGCTTTCAAGTGTCAGAAGTTATATGAACTCCTACTCATTTCTACTAATGCACAAGATAGAAGTTCAAGATCTGTTTTTTGATTTTAAATTTAAAAATAAATTTCAGCCTCAATAAGGCTGGAAAATAAGTAAAAATAAATTTCATAATTTCCCCCCCCTACACTTTAAAAATACCTAACATCTAAAAATACTTGCTCTATAGTCAATTTTAAGTGGCTCCAAAATGCTGTATAAAAATAATAATATTCCTCGGGCATTGCAATTGCAAACTCACATTATAATTAAGCCCATATCAAGTCAGAACATATGTACTAATCTACGGAGTCAAGCAGGATTCTTTCCTCAAAGCTCCATGTACTTACTGGGAACAGGACGATGGGCACCGTTAGTGTTACTGCCACAAGGACCGCCAGGCGTACCATGAGGAGAGGGGTGTCGAATGTGTACACTTTGATGTAAGCATGAAGCAATTCATCTTCAACTTCTCCTACAAAGAGGAAGAATAGAAAGAGTCCATTTGGTTACCTCTGGCAACATTCTACAGAGGGAACATAGTACAGTAGAAACAACTCATGTCGGCGAATCCAGACACTTCTGTTTTTACCGTGTCTCTGAGCTTATTAGCTGTGTGACCATTGAACAAAGGGGCCCTGAAGCTCATACGTTGCAGAGGCTATTATGCCTTTGCATAATAGGTGATACATCTATCTCTGCTCCACTGAAGCATCACAAAACAGATGATAGACTGAGGTGCCCTGGTTCAAGGTCATGAAAGGCCCAAGCACCACCAGTTGTCCCTCACATCCTGTCACCACCACCCCCTCGACCCCCACCTGCCCAGTCAGCCTGAGGCAGCTTCTCCTAACCCAGTATGGAAGCCCTAGTACAATTGATCTACAACATTTTTTCAAGCTCAACGATTATGACTCCATGACAACAAGGATACACATACATTTGGGTTTTTCAAGTTTTTGCTTGTCTTATGAAACTCGGAGTCAATATAAGTAACATTCAAGGATGAGTTAGTATGAGTTTTACAGGGTCTCTCAATGAATATTGTGCTAAGACTAAGATGCCGCCCTCCTGGAAAACACAGTCATTTAGAATTTCAAGCACAAATGACAAGGAGGTGCTAATAGAATCAGATGCAGTCTGTTTGTCCCATTACTCCCCTCAAAATCAGACAAAGAGGATAAAAAAATATCTTCAGTGGTATTGACCGGACTTTCATTAACTCACAACCAGCAAGGACTTAATGCCCACTCTAAAGCAAGTACTTGGTTAATAGCCAAATATTGGTCAAATAGAATAAAAGTCAATCAAATGGTGCTTTTCCTCACCCAGTCTTTCCCCTCAACTTGTCTTGCAAACAATTTAATTTACCAAGTCACTCAGAAAAATACAAAAAGTTAAGTTTATACAAAAAGTATATTTATGATTAGTGTGAACAAATACTAGCAGGCCAATGTTTGACTCCCTGAAATTTGTCTGTAGGGCCATGCTTCGGAGAAGGGAATGACAATCCTACTCCTTTTGTGTCCTGTTTAGATGCCATAGAGGAAGTGTTTTAGGCATAATCTAATGGGGCCATGTCACATTTTGTTTTGGTAGTACATTCCCAGATTGAAGGGAATTCTGGCATGTACTTTTCTTTCTTTAGGAAACCATTCATGATAACAGAATAGAATAGGATGAGCAAAAAATGTTGCCTAATGCTCCCAGCCCTCAGATTTGACTTAACTGGTAAATAAAAAAACAGGTTCTAACTCTAGAATGTTGTACTTTTTCTGCCATTTGCTTGGTAGGAAGTTATTCTACCAATAGAGCTTTACAACATGCAATTGGATTCATTCTCATTGCTTTTAGCCTGAGATGGACTAGGGCAGTGATGGCGAACCTTTTGAGCTTGGCGTGTCAGCATTTTGAAAAACCCTAACTTAACTCTGGTGCCATGTCACATGTAGAAATTTTTTTTATATTTGCAACCATACTAAAACAAATACTTATATTTTTGATATTTATTTTATATATTTAAGTGCCATTTAACAAAGAAAAATCAACGAAAAAAATGAGTTTGCGCGTGTCATAGGTTCGCCATCACTGGACTAGGGAGTCAAGCCAAAGAAATACCACCTATCCCAGAAGGAAAATACTTAAATTTGAGGAATTAAAAAAAGTATGAATTTACAAATTGTTGTAATTTGTTAGCCAAGCTGGTTCAGGTCCTATTTTCTTGGGTCAAGTGACAAGGTTAAGAGAGCATGTTAACCAAGTATTTGTATCTACAATTCATGCTGCTTAAGAGGGTAACTAAAAGATTGATACCTACTGGGGTTAATGATCAGTTCAGCCAGGATTTGCACAAAGAGAATGACTTTGACAGAGTGACCTACCATAAAATGTTAGGTAACCAAAGAGGGCAGCAAGCAGGTACATGATGAGCATCCCCGTGATGGAAATATTTGACACTGACTGCATCTTCTCCGGGACCGACTGGAAATAAAATGAACACTGAGTTTTGTTTCTTAAAATTTATGAACAGGTCACTTTTTAAAATGAAAATAAGAAAATAATGAAAGGATGTATGCCATTATAAAACCTCATTCCTGATGCAAAAGCATAGCTTATTTAAATTTGTCTTACAAAGGATTTGTTTCCATTTTTCTAAAACATTACTCCTTCAGTCTTAGAAACAACTACCTTCCTAAAAGAGGACAAGTTTATTTCCTGTTGACAAGTAAGCTTGTCTACTGAGTATTTAACAATGTAATAAACATGAAAGCCTTAATATTTCATAGTGGGGTGGGTTTAATGAGGACAAGTACCTACGTGAATCAGCAAAACCCTACCTCTAGGAGTTCTATTATTACCAGGATACTTGATATTGTTACCTGGACAGCTTCTAGAAACCATTCAGGAAGGCACACAGTGGCTTGAAGTCAATTGGCAGGCCTCTAGAGTAACTGCTACATGTGATTTTCCAAGACATCAAAATAATTTAAAATTCCAAAAAAATTTTATGAAATAAATCAGAATTTATGGGGAAAGTTATTGCTACTTAGTAAAAATGAAGACTGAGATTGTTCATGTCTGTGTTAAAGAAGCTGAACTTATTATATGACATTATCCCTTAAGGCCAAAGAGGGAAGCTGCTATAGTGGGCTCAGATCCAACTCATCCTCAAGTGGATGCAACAACCTCAAAGGGCAAAGAGTATTAATGACATAGAATATCAGCTGGAAGAAACAAGATTGCCTAGCCAGTGTCTCCATTGTACAGGTAAGACAATGGAGGTCAGATATTGGCACATCTCTGTGGTCAATGTCTTCTAGACAAGGGTTAGGGACTGACTACAGGAGACCTCAGTGGCCTAGTAAGGTCACCCTAACCATAATTTTTTATCTTTATGAGTGTGGTAGTTTCCAGTTCAAGTGACATCACTTCTTCCTGCCAAAATTAAAATTTGAATTCTCCGTGTCTGCCAAAATCCTTACAGCCACTGGCTTCTCCCCTTCCCTGGACCCTCCCCTGGACCATTAGGGTGGAGGAATAGAAGAGACGGACGTAGAGAAGGTAGTGCGGTGAGGGGTCTGACTCACACCTTTCTGGTTAAAGCACATTACTGAAAAGTAGTTACAGCGCAAATTCTCTGGAGAGAAAGCTATAAACCATGCTACTGAATAAAGCACCATTGAACATATGAGCCCATTTTCAAAGCAAATTAGAATGCTAAAATGATGGCTGCCTTACTCTTTAAGTTCACTGTAGATGGGAAGGACCTCAGGGTGGCAAACAAAAGCAAATGCTAGGATAGGAATTGCATAGGCCGTCTGAAAAACAAAGACAACACCGCATGTTTAGCATTCCAACACGGATGGCAATCCCAGGCCACCTCAGCTTATGAAATAAACGCTCAGAGGCCACACTACTAGGCTCATTAGAGACCCAGGCCTTGCACTTACCCGGGAGTTGAATACAAAGTATTTGGGTTGACACTTGTCATCACTGTGTGCTTCATACTCTACTCCGCTGCCATGAAGAGAGTCCTTGGCCGGGTTGTCAGGATGCTGGTGGGTGTAATCCATCATGAAGTTCACACCACTGCTCTCAGAGTTGTTGGGTAACATTACCATGTGCATTGGAAATGTATTGTTGCATGTCAGATTTCCAACATTGTGATCCAGATTAGGCAGAGGGCAGGGTATTTGGAATTTCTTATAAATCACCTAGACCCAATCATAAAAAAACAACAGCGTTAGCCTTTTGAACACAATGATATGAAAATCTGTATGTGTGCCTTATGGGATGAAGGTCAGGGGCCTCTGCTGATGAATCCTTTTAGACTAAGGGACAATGGAGACTCCCTCTATCATCTCTGTTCTAAGGAAAGAGCTGGAACTATAGTTGGAAGCCCTACCCCTTAAAGTCAACAAGACAGTATTCTGCATGAATCCATCCTAAGCTTCATTCATACTCTTCCATTAGAAAGATGATCATTTCCTTGCTCTGCCTCATGTCTTTTATTTTTTCAAACTAATAATAATATGGGTTATTAACTCCCTTCTTCTTCACCTCTTTGGAGAAATGCTGTGTAAAATCTGGCACCCATGATATTACAAGAAATTCCTTTTTGGTGGGGATTGGGGACAGGTGAGGAGAGGGATTTCTTCTTTAATCCCACTGTGGTTGCCCTCTCTTCATAGGTGGAATGATCAAGAGAAAATGGCTAATTCATGCGGATATGGCTAATTCGGTAGCCTACTCATTTCTCTTCTAGGACTCTTATCTTCTTCTGCCACCTTCTAAATACTAGGTTATTGTCATGTTCCCACTTTTGGTCCAAATATATATTGTGTGCCTAAAACATACTATTAGCAATGGTCTTGACTTTCTAACTCAACTATTTTTAAACTCATGACTGTTCTTTTCTCATTCCAAATTAGAATACAAAAAAAAAATATTGTTTGTGATGCAAGAACCATTTCATGCTAGTGAGGTGCTTGAACAACAACAAAAAAAGAACACTAATTCAGGCACTAAACGCATCTCATGCTATAAGAATCATGTCAATAAATCACTTACCACACTGACAAAAAACACCATGCAGGTAAGAGAAAATCCACTGGTATAACCAAGGTAACCTAGGAGTTAGCAGAGAAATTCTGGAAGGTGAATATGGCATCTACAATCAGCTTACTATAAATACAAAACAAAAATAAAAATAAAAAAACAACTTTACCTAAATTTTTAAGTAGAGAAAGTGGGAGAATGATTCCAACAGACACAAATATGACGAGGTAGTTGCCATTGAGGTACCATTCTCTAGAAGAGAAAGACAGACCAGAATATTGGGATTGGAAAAGACCAACTAGAATGAGTCACTTGCTATTACAGAGAGAACATAAGACCTACCCAGTATTTTCTTCAAGTCCCATGAATGCTTTGATTACTTCAGGTAGTTCGTATTTAATGATAAAGAGGTAGCTTGACATAGCTAAAATGAAAAGCATGACAGCTTAGTAGAGTGCACAGCATTAAAGTCACGGGCAAGTTGTGAGAAGTCCTTGCATTTGAGATACACATTCTTCCCAGTAAGGTGCACATTTAGTCCCCCAAATGGCAAGGAAAGTTCCCCACTGTGTATTCTGTACTGCTTCCAAGTTCTTTCCAAAAATAGCCGTTTGGCCCTCTGGCTCTTGCGTCTGGAACTTCGCTAACAGTATCAATAACGATTCTGTGTTCAATCCTGCTCTGAGGTTTTCAGTGAAGCTGCACTTTGAATGTTTTCCCCTCATTAGTTATAAGTCATCAGGGACTGTGCTGGGTGATCCTGTCATAGTGTCTATAACTCGAGGAAGGGCCTGGCAACAAAAGGCCTGGGTGCACCAGGGTAGACTACGTGTCCCTCTAGCACTCTCTCTGTATCTCCCTGAGGGGCACACCAAATCTCAGACCACTGTCTAATCTGGTGTCATACTTGATAAAAGAATACAGGAGTGGATAGCTCCTCCTCCCGTGGTCAATGAAATTTTTCCTCCTCTGCATCCTGGCCTTCCTTTGGCCGAATAAGAAATTATACGAAGTGGCCACATTTCTTGAGCATTTAGATAAGTGATAGATGTGTGATTATGCACTCTTCTAAAAACCAGATGAAATCTATAAACCCAATCCCTGGAAAAACGTTCAGTATATGTGTCTATATGCATACTATATAATTTTGCCTACAACTGTAGGGATTTATGCAACATCCCTTTCTCAGTTCCATCCACTCAGTGATTTGTTATTTGACACACCGTCAAAAGTCTCAATTAAAAATAAACTGGCGGGTTTTACATTGAAACTGAATGTAGAATTCGGCTGAATGCTACATCCTCCTGGCGAATTTTTGCTAACACATTTTAAAGCAGATGCTAAGTTGTAAGTTGAACTATTAACATTAAACTAATGAATATTACAGATGTTTCCTTAACCTCAAATGGAAGTAATAATGGTGATAATAATCCCCCACACTTTTAGTTCTGCACATCACTCATCTAAACAGCAAGAGGTACATTATTGTCTTCATTCCTCAGCTGAGGGCAGAGGGCTTCCACGGCATGTCCAAGATCATGCAGCTCGAACATGGCAGACCTCATCCCAAATGCACGTTCCCTGCTTTCAGGCCAGTGCTCCTCCTCTATTGTGGAGTGAAGTGATTCTTACAATACCTGCTGTATCTTCTGCAAACACTATCTGGTTAATCTTTACAAAGCTTGGCTAAAGCAAAATCTTACAGAGAGTAAACAGACGAGATATTTCTGATTAACTGGCTTCGTGCGGTGCCATTCAATTTTAGAGAGCTATTATTGCTGACTTTCAGTGACGTTACCACTGTTAATGTGTTTGGTCTTCAAAAATTCAGAATGATCCCGACCTGTCTGGGTAATGTCAACATGATTCTGCCAGTGTTGAAACACCCATGGTAAATGTTCATTTTCAGGGGACTGAGGAAATTAAACGTTCTATAGGTGGGGTTGCTAAATACAGAAATACAAGTGATTCCCTTTATGGCAAAATAACCACTCATCAAGTAGAGTAACCAAAGTGAGAGCATTTTTAGGAACTATATATAAAATTTTATCTTTCTACCTTAAAGCCACACTTCTTGTCATGTGTGTGGCTTCATCGAGACACCACTTTATAGTTTATGCCATTATTTAGAAGCGTAATAGTAGCTATACTTTGAACAATAGACGGTGCTATTGCCACTTAGCCTGTTGTCTTCAGGGCTAAATATGTGTATGGTCATTTCAGTTGTCCAAACAAAATAGATCAACTGTAGATAATCCTATGAAATGCTTGATACTTTAAATCCTGATAAGGCTGAAAATTTGAACCAAATGTAGAGCAGTCTATTTGGTGGAGGATGGGGGCTGACATGCTTATGACCCCAAACCAGTAAAATGAATGAAGCAATCCTGTCAATACTACCAAATTCTGCTCAAGATTGTAGTCTTAACATATAAAAACACAAGAAGAAACAAATATAAATCCATATATGCCTGGATTTTATCTGCTTAACAACTATCCATTATCAGGAGCAGATATAGTTAGATAAGGTTATTAAAAGAATTGCTGCATTCCAGAAATCGTAGATAATTCCAGTGATTTTATTTGTCAAAAAGGGTTACCTATTTGCAAGATCTCTGTGCAAGTTTATTTACTGCAGCATCGTCTGTAAGAGTGAAAAATGGGAAACAATCCAACTGTCTATCAATAAGGGATTCAGTAAGCCAATTATGCTACACTGGCACGATAAAAAAATGCAAAAGCCATTAAAAAGGACAATGCGTGGATACAGTCAGGGCATATTGTTAAACTTAAAAAAGCAAACTGCAAATCAGTATTAAAAGAATATCCAATTTTAACAGAAAAAAATATACTTATTAAATTTGGCAGAGAAAAACCTGAAGTTGTTATTTCTAAGGGTGACTTACATAAACATTTCTTTGTCATCTATATTTTTAAGTAATGTTTTAGTTGTTCACAGCATTTATTTGTCTTATAATTATACAAATGTCCATTTAAAAAATAATCAGAAGGGCTCCAGAGACATGGACATCGGATCCGAGAGCCAGGGCGGAAGGAAGCATGTGCCATATGTTGTCTTATTTCATCCTTGCAGCGACCTTGTGAGGATGGAATATTACTCCCATTTTCATAGATGGAAAATTAGACTCAAAGGAGCAACGTGACTTTCCCAAGGTCACAGATAGTGACAGAAATGGACTCAAATTCAGGTGCATCTGAATCCAAAAGCCTACCATCCATGCAAGGGTTTTAAGTACCTTTTAAAAATAGTAACAGACAAGATACCTACAAAGAGGTCTAAGGGAGCCCAGAGGAAGTAGGGAACACTAGTTCCTAAAAGCCGAGAGAAGTGGTGGGTTGTGGGAGGGAAGAGTAGAGATAGAGATAGAGATAGAGATAGAGATAGAGATAGAGATAGAGATAGAGATAGAGATAGAGATAGAAAGAGAAAGAGAGAGAGAGAGAGAGAGAGAGAGAGAGAGAGAGAGTAAATCTGTGTAATTGTGTTTGTTAGGGTGGAGAACTACAAGAATAGGGGAACTGAATATAATTTGTTATGAGATGACACAGGACACATAGTAGAGAGATAGGTGAAATAGATAGATGACTAGATAGATAGATAGATAGATAGATAGTTAGATTTGAGGGGGTTAGGAAAGGTATCAGAAAGGTAGGTGGAGGAAAGATGATGAAGGCCCTTACATATCAGGCCAAAGAGTTTAAATTTTACCTTGAAAATAATAAGGAAGAATTTTATGCACAGTAGAAGCAAGAATAGATTTGATTTGAGAAAGTTAGTCTGTAGGATGAATTGGAGATAGGAGCAGGGGAAATTCAAGTTCAGGTGATCACTGTAGTGGTGAGAACAGAATGAGAGGAAAGATTGAAGAGGTAGGTAAGAGATAACATGAACAGGAGCCAGTTGGTATTTGATTGGATGTTCAGGGTTAGGGAGAGAGTGAAAACTTAGGCTGACACCCAGATTTCAAGGAAGGTTTTACTCTATATTTTAATTCTAGAAGTCATTGGTAGGGTTTTATATAGTATTTCATTGTTACATATTGTTATTTTTAATTAAAGAGGGGCAGCAAGTCTATTTTTAAAACTTATTTTTTAAATTTAAAAACTACAAAGCAGCTATTTTTCTGTATTTAAAGTGCTCATGTATTGTGTAAGAGTTTTCTTATATATTAAACATTCTTTAGAAAGTTTAAGTAGCCTGTTGAAGGCTATATCTCCTTACCTCCAATGTTCTGCATTGTAATGGAAATAAAAGCTGCGATTTTCCCAGGCCATCCAAATGCCTTTTCCCCCAATTTTTCATAAATCAAAGACCCTACAATCAAAGATAAAATAACCTTGTTAAAAAGATTGTTTTAATGACTAAAATATTTCTGTAATATAATTCTACACTGGAGTCTCAAATGTATGAATAAGAACCATATATAAATTATAAACTCAAAAGATGCACTATCAAAAACCAATGCAAAATATTTTAAAATATTCCCTACACAAGAAGCAGTGGCTTCATTCATGTGAGCTCCATGCAGCAAGTTGAAACTCTTATTATTTGGATTATTTGCCAAAATCTTTTTATCTATTTGGCTTCAACTTGAGCCAGTTGACTTCCACTTCTCTCAGTTGCTCAAATAACTAAAAACATCGAGAGACCATGTCATTGGGCTCAGAGAAAATGAAATGTGAAACTGACCAAAATCATCCTATAGTTATGGAGCTATAGACTGAAATACCCTTTAAAGAGAATCAAAATAGGACATTTGGACTTAACGGGTAGCATACCTCCTTCCTTTGAAGTCTTTAATAAAAGGTGAACTGAATAGAGTGATAATATTGCCACAGTAAGCAGCATGATTCTGTGAGGGGAACAGAGAATAGAAATAAGTTTCTATAATACATAATACATAATACATAATACATAATAACAGATGTTACAATAAATGATCACATTGGTCTTTTCAATCATTAACTTTCCAAAAGTATGGATTTGGTGGAAGCTAGAAATTCTTTTCAGAACTCCACACATACTCTTTAATGTTACAGAGCTGGAATTTGCTATTATTTATGCACCAAAACCTACTACCTGAAATTCCTAATATCTCTCTCTCTTTTTCTTTAGTGTTACCCAGTAGTAAAATCTGGTTCATAACTTAGGTGCTAAATGTATAGCAAAATTAGCAAATACCATATCTGCTTACTCAGCACATGGGTCTATATACATCATATTTGCATGATAATTGTACCAACATATAGAGGGCTATTCAGTAGTCTGGCTAAACCTTATTCTAAAACCTAGAAATAGAAAAGCCGAAGCGAGCAGAGTCTGAGCTCCATTACTACTATCCCAGCACATTAGGGGTCAAGTGGTGAACGAGAGGGTCAGGCAATAGAGAAACAGAAAGGTAAGTGTAGGGTGCAGGGAAATTGCTTTCTTGTATTAAAACAAAAATCATTTCTGGTTCAGGACCCTCCACCTGTCTACATGCATATATGATTTCTTTATCTAGATAGTTATCAGTGTCTCTCCAAAAACAAGACTTGAAAAACAAGAATAGAGGCATTTATGTAATAACTTAAAGAGCAATACTAAATGTTGCCTGTCATTTAAAAAAAAATCACATTCTTTGTCTGTTTTCACATGAAGAGAGCACACTAAACATTTTCCCACAGTTGATCATGTCCTTTGGTAACTCCCGCTGCAGTCAGTGTTGCAACTGTACATTTGGACCACAAGTTAACTAATTTTATAATGACTCTAACTTTGTTGTGCCAGAACTGACTAATCAATGACTTGTTCATGTGTTCTTCTGCATGCCTTATGAGCTTACCTGTTCTTAAAGAATTATATATTTCAGATGACATCATTTTGTCACTTGGAAAAATACTGGACATTCCCAGTATTCTAAACACAAGCTTGCTTTGGCAAACAGAGTAAAACCAATGAAACACTGTGTCACTTGCTGTGAATTAAGGGAGAGAGCTGAATCCAGTCTGAGCTGCTTACACAGAAAACATACCCACAATGTAGAGCAATTTAGCTTCTCTGGCCAAATGAACCTGCCGCATGTTTGTAAGCCTGAAGTGAGGCCCTTGGTTCTAAAACTGGAATATTTTCCTCCCGTGAAAATGGCCTGTGGCTCTAGCCTTGGGGGAAATGTTTAGTTTTTCTGTTCACCAGTGATCTATGCTAACTTCCTAATTATTGATAGTATGTGTAATTAATGAGAAGACATTACATACGCAGCTACATATGTGAATACATCTCTAGCTAGGAAGATTCAGAGAATTTAAAAAATGAGTTTATTTCAAACATGGCTTATAAAAGTAAAGTTGATATAAAAACCCATTCAGCTAAAAAATCTTATAGCTAAAACACTTCAATGAAAGCACTAACTCAATGTAAATATTTATAGTCCTGCTTGATCCTTAGCCCTCAAATAGCTGTGTGGTTATCTAATCATAAGTGATGTTCAGAACATAAATAGCATATATTTGTAATATAAATATTGCATTCTTAGACAGTTATTTAATGCTCTAGCATTGCATTAGAGATTGTGATCTGCATTCACACTGATGCCTGACTAATATCAGACTTGATTCCTGTGAAGAATTCCAGTGCTGCCAACTGTGTCTTGGAAAATACCAGGCAGGATGTAATGCACCCAAGCACCTGTGGCTGTCTGTCACCGACAATGCAGTATCCTTCCTCCAGGTCAGCTGTGTGACGTTACTAATCTCAGGCAGCTTTTGACCACATTTGATTACAGTGCATAGGTTTAGGAATCAACTTGGGCCTCTCCACAAATATTCCCTGTGCCAAGCCTGTACTAGGTCTTGGGGATACAAACATGTGATGAGTAAAATCAGACCTGGACTCTACTCTCTGGAGGTTACAGTGTAGCAAGGGAGATACACATTTATCAAATAAGTCACACAACTATACTGAAACATTAAAAATGGTGAGTAAGTGCATAATAAAGGTGGTAAGGTGGTTTGTCCCAGTCATGGAGGTCAGGGAAGGCAGCACAGATGTGAGGCTGAGCTGAGATATCAGGAGTTACTACATGAAAAGGAAAGAGGATTTCCAAGAGCATGTGCAAAGGCCCTGTGGTAAGAGGAAACATGGCGCATTCATAGAATGGAGAAAAGGCTAATGTGCCCAGTATATCTGGTGCCCAGGGACATGAGAGATGAGGTGTGCCATAGAACCAGGGTATGTAGGGCCCTGGTTTAAAGTGGGTCTTTTTCCCAAAAGTGTTATAAAGTCAGCTTTGCTTCTGAGAAAGATCTTTTGACTACTAAACACCAAATTATTTTAAGCATCCACTAAATAATGAATTAGTTTTTTAATGGTCCTATAGGCTGTGGTGGGGGGCTTCTCCATCACTGTGGTTGGTTGAGAGCATACAGTTTCTGCCATTTGATTAGGGACAGTTGGTTGAACACGTACTATGATTCAACTACTCTGATTCTTCCTCAGGTTGCTGTTTTATCTAAAAGCAAGAGGAATATGCTATTTTCTCAGATTATTTCTGTTCACAAAGATCAAAATTCAGATTGTTAATTAATAGAACACCAGGTATATATGGGCTTCAAACCAAATGTGGACATGTCCATTCACTTACACAAACAGTATGATCCCTGTGTTGGCCATGGCATAGGACAGGCCCAAGATTCCACTGCCCATGATGGCATTACTCAGGTTAAATGAAGACATTCCAAACGAGGTGTTTCCAGGATGCTTGAAGAAAAAGGGACAGATTATCAGCAAATAACTACCAGAGAATGAGCCAGTTTGGGATTATTCTTATTTTTACATTATCTTTACTGGAGGAGATTATAGTCTGAGCTTGAAGACTAAGATAACATCACAGTGAATAAAAGCTTTTTTATTGACTCAACTTCAATAAAAGCATGTAATTGTCAATGGAATTCAGTGCTTAGCTCTAGCAAGGATCTCAGTTTAAAAAAATACAGGTTGAGTATCACAAAGAAGGGAAAACATGTATGATTGCTGATTGCATTTGGGTTAGAATGATTTCTCCAAAAAACAAATAAATTTCATAAATGATTTATGTAGCCATATGGCGAACAGGAAAAACAAGCCCTTATTCCAGTAAGGGCCTGAATAAACAGAGAATGTGCTGATCAAGGCTTGGAAAATTTCAGTCACACTGTTTTCCCACAGAGACCTGGGTAGATCAGACACCCTCAAGTCCTGTTTATTGCCTGAAAGCAGAGATTCACTTACATGTTCATCATCATAATCTGCCAGCTTCTTTTTCCCCAAAAATCCATTTGTCAGGAATTTCTGACTTTCATCATCTTCATTAGTAAATTGACTGAACGAGAATAGAAAAAGAAAAATAAGAAAGTAAATACATCTATAAAATAAAAAAAATAAAAAGAAAGTAAATACATCTAAGCAAATGCTCTGAATTATATCTATGTTTCAGGTGATTTAAGTGATGGAATAAGGGGAGGAAAAACAGGACGCCTAAAACTTTTTTCTCTTCTCCTCCATACGAGTGTCCCTTCCAGCCCAGTGACTGTGCTCCAGTTAGGGGAGGGAAGGAGGAAGTTATGAAAGAAGAAAGTATTGGCACTTCAGTTGGAATTTTTAAAACCACATTTCTTCTCCTCATATTAATTATGCAATAAAGAGAATAATTAGAGCTCATTTTGTTCCCACTTAGAGCTCTTCCAAAGGAAAGATAAAGACTCGTCATGGAGGTTTCTCAACTCCTCCCACACTATAATCAGATCATTTTATTAATTCAATAAATGCTTATTAACGGACTAGGCACTGTGGTCCTCATCTCACTTGATGCTCAAATATCCCCATGAGAGGGCCTTCTGTGCCCTGAGTCTAAGGACAAGGTGACTATGGCTCATATAATTGAAGTCACATGCTTACACCCACCACACCCCAAGTCTAGCATCTTCCACATGCCGTCCCAGGCAGGGGCCTATAGCTGATATTTTCCTCTTTTTTTTTTTTTTTTGGTCTCCATCTGTTTATTCATATAACCCTCTCTAGAAAGCAGTTCAGTGGTAGCTCGATGTTGTGTTTGGTTGTTTTTGTTGTGTGAGTTTGTATATTTGAGTCACTCTGCAAATAGGCTTGGTGATTAGACAATGGATGAAACTAAGAAACATTAAAGAAACCCAATGAATTATGAGAAGAGTTGAGAGGAAAGCGGGACATTAAAATGTCACTCTTGGTAGAACATGTGATTATGGTCTACTTGTGCGCAGGCTGGAAGCTACACACCCCTCACTGTGCTGGTTGGTTCCTGTAGTTGCTGGCCAGGGGCTCTGCGGTTATGAACCTAGTACCAGCCCCATTTCCAAAGGCTTGACTAATGAGTCCAGCTGCCACCATTGCCTATGGACACTGCACAGTATCACAAGGCTTTCTTTTGGTCATATGAAATGCTCAACTATGCATGCTTCTTCAAAGTGCTTTCTAATGAGATCGATTGCAATTTTTAGGGCATTTCTTACATGACAGAGTAAGATAAAACAATTGGAGGACATTTTATTAAAATGACCCTTATAAATAAAAAAGTGGAAAATAATTATTATGGGAGATCTGTGCCGCTTATATTTAATAATAGGAACTAATCCTGAAAGGAACCTTGTGAGGAAGAGGGATGACGAGGTTACTTTTTGAGAATAGAGAACAATGATCACAGGTGTCGACAGAACCAGCAGACAAGATCACAAAGTTCTATGTGCTTTCTAGAACCTGAGGTGTGGGTTTTCAAGACCCTCAAGTGTACATCCAGGTTGGAACATTTCCTGCCATTCTCCTCCTATTTCTCATAGGAAGCGTAACGCCCTCAGGTGCCGCCTTCTTCCATCTCTGCACTGCACGCCTTTGTGTTTTATTTAGTCTGTAGTTAATATACTTGCTATGTGGAGACTGGCATATAATATTCATAATTGGAATATGAGACAATAAGATGAAATGGAGCCTAAAATGGGCCTAAGGATAAAAACAAAAGTGATTTAAACTCTGGAATACCCAGCATTCTACTTTTTTACCTTCATCAGTAAACTAGAATCCTTTAGTCCATGAGTAGTTTTTAAAATTTAGAATGTGGAAGTAATTAGATTTTTCTCCAAGGCATTTGCATGCTCTTATTTTGGCCTGGGATGAGTTGTGCTCAAGAAACATGCCAAGATTGTACAAAATAGGAGGAATGTCCCCAGCGTCTTCAATGTTTTGATACTGAACCCAGCATGTATTGAAAACACAGTGTAGTGATTCCAAATAAATGCATTATGTTGAATTTCTCAAAAATTTACATTTCAAACCAAATAAAAACAAAACCCATTTTAAGGTGATTATAAAATTGGAAACTAATGACCCATGTTTGAATCAGAAGTGAAAGGTAAGGCACTGTGAATGGTCCAGAACATGCTGTATGAAGCTTAACAAAAGCGCCCTTTCTCTTTCCATTATGGCTTTTAGAGGAGCAATGGAATGGCTCCATAGGACTGATCTTGGGACGGTGTCTCCTTCAGCTTGGCCACCTCTGCAGAGCTCCTCTCTGTGTGCATCCTTCTCAGAAACAAAAGAGCCCTCAGACTTGGGTCAGTTTACCAAGGGTGATGCAGTAGAGGAGAAAGAACACGTTTACTGAGTATCATTTTGTTCTCAGAAAAGTGGGTGCTGGTTTGCCAGTCTGCATTTTCTACTAACACCCAAAGAAGAAAATACCTTCTCCAGCGTTAGGCAACCACTATGCAGACTCCAAAGCCCCATGTTTTACCACATTGTTTTTCCTGCTGTAGAAAATACCATCATTTACATCTCCGAGGTCTTTCTTTTTTTTATTATTATTAATCCTCACCCAAGGATATTTTTCCATTGATTTTTAGAGAGAGAGAAAAGGAGAGAGGCTGAGAGGGAGGGAGGAATGGGGAGAGAGAGAGAGAGAGAGAGAGAGAGAGAGAGAGAGAGAGAAGAGAGTGTGAGAGAAATATCAATATGAAAGAGACACATCAATTGATTGCCTTCTGCACATGCCCCGACTAGGGCTGGGGATAGAACCTGCAACTAGGTATGGGCCCTTGACCAGGAATCGAACCCAAGATCCTTTGGTGTACAAGCCAACACTCTAACCACTGGTCCCACTGGCCAGGGTTCCAGGGCCTTTCTAGCTCACCAACTAAACTTCACTGCACTGACTCCTTAGAGGAAGAGCAGTGCTTCCTCCTGTTGGCCCTTCCTGGGTGTTGTGAATAAAATGAGGCATCCTTGTTTGAAGATAATATTCTTTTTGTTTGTTTGTTTAAAGTTTTACATATGTCTCCTTTTTCCCCGATTGACACCCCCTCCCCCAGGCCACTCCCACCTCCAGGACAAGCCCCCATGAAGATAATATTCCTTACTTCAAAAATCCCCTTCTAGGTATTCTGGGTATATTAAGTCATGCATAACTTGTATTATACAACATTGTGTGAGAAATTAATTTACTTATCAAGTAACTATTGTGCACCTGCTATGTACCAGGCAGTGGGACATATGCTGGGACCACAGAAGCCATTAGCCTGCTGTAGTGGCATGATGAGTATCTGGATAGGGAGAGGGTGTGCAAAGGAGGGGGGGCCACTTCTACCTGGGGGAAGGCTTCATAGGAGACCTGCCATTAAGCTGAATCTTGGAGGTGAGTGGAGTCACTAGAGAGAAAGGGAAAGGTGGGTAGGTGACACTAAAAGAGGGCATTCCAGAGAGACCGAGAAGAATGCGTGAAGGCACAAGGATCTGTGAGCGGCTCATCAAGGCAAGATAGGAGGGTAACACAGGGAGCAGGCAAGAGATAGGACAGGAGAGTGAAGTAAGGGACAGATCATGAAGGGGCTTACATGCCAAACAATGTATAGTCTCATATTTATCTTATAGTTAATGGGGAGCCATGGAAAGATTTTACCCAAGAATGGAACATGAGTCAAATGGCATTAGTAAAATATTACTTTTGCCCTCGCTGGTTTGCTTCAGTGAATAGAGCATTGGTCTGCAGACTGAAGGGTTCCAGGTTCAATTCCTGTCAAGGGCACATGCCCAGCTTGTGGGCTTGATCCCCAGTTGGGGGCGTACAGGAGGCAGCCAATCAATGATTCCCTCTCATCATTGATGTTTCTCTCTCTCCCTCTCCCTTCCTCTCTGAAATCAATAAAAATATTTTTTTAAAAAAAGATTACTTTTGCAAGAAGGTGGAGGGCTAGTTGGAGGAGAACAAAATGTATTAACAGGGAGCCCAATCAGGTAAAAGACAGGTGAGAGAGGATGAGGGCCTATAGTAGGTAGCAATAGAATGCATACAGAGAAGAGAGTGAATTTAAAACATTAATGAGGTGGACCCAACTGGATGTGTCGTTTGGGGTAGGAGGTGTGTGGTTTTACAACTGAGGTCTTTTGGTTGAGTTTTGAATGACAGTGGGGACTTTCACCAACATGGGAATTACTAGAAGAGGAGCAGGGTTTGAAAGGAATCACAGGAGTTCCATGTTAGACATTACAACTTAGACTTCATAAATAAGGCAGTTCAGATACATGAGTCATCCAGTCGAGATGTGTAATAGACAGGGGATATAATGATTTGGACTTCAGTTAAGAAGTCTAACAGGCTAAAGATACAGCATATATTTAGTGGGTAAAAACCATGATAGTTATGAATGAGCTTCCTGATAGGGCACTTTTAGTGAGAAAAGAATCCCTACAGCACTCTGGAGATGGAGCAAATGTTAAAAGGTAGTCAAGGAAGAAGACTCTAAGATAGAATGGTCCGATATGTAAGAGAAGTGATAAGCTAATATCATTTCAGTTATTCTATATTATTAATGAGGATAGGAACAACATAACTTTAATTCTAAATTAGCCACACAAAGGATTGACATATAAAAATGGTGTAATAATCAGTACTTCAGGAACGGGGAGTGGATGTGCTAACATCAATATCATTGTTATCTCTCAAACAGGTAATGCATTCCATTCTTCCTGACAAACACCTTGTTGTCCATGTCCATAAACCTGTCTGATTCTCCCATGGAACCTGGTCATTTTTAACCTCATACCTGCTCATTGCTGCCTTTTCTAAGTTTTCCATCCCGGAGTAGCTGTCTTGGGCACTTTCTCCACTGAAGCTCTCATCATCGGGTCCCATGTTGACATTTGCCAGTTCCACAGGATCCATTTGAGCCGTCAGTGCTGCTTTGTCCACACACCAGCTCCTTCAGTGTAAACAGTATACTGTACCTTCAGCTCCAGGCTCTTCCACTTTGTGTTGGTGTTCAGTACACTCTGTTCTGCAAATAGAACATAAAATAAATCATTATAGTTTTCTTTAAATGATAAAAGAATATGAACCACCTATTTTGTGTATGTTCTCTATACAAACATGGAAAGGAAATAAACTCCTGAAAACTTCACATAAATATTCACAGAAAGATTGAATTGAATTGCAGGAAGAAAGAAAATTATTAGTAAATTGCCAAATCAGCACATTTTTTTAAAAAAATGCATTTTATTGATTTTTTACAGAGAGGAAGGGAGAGGGATAGAGAGTTAGAAACATCGATCAGCTGCCTCCTGCACATCCCCTACTGGAGATGTGCCCGCAACCAAGGTACATGCCCTTGACCAGAATCAAACCTGGGACCTTTCAGTCCGTAGCTGACACTCTATCCACTGAGCCAAACCGGTTAGGGCAAGCACATGTGTATATAGTGCCTGCGTATGTGAACTTAGCAGGTGCTTTGCTAGTAACCGTGGGAAGAAAAAAATAAATCTTAAGATGTAGCAACAGTCTTCAAGAAGCTTTAGCTATGTTTTTTTATATTTATTGAACTTATTAGGGTGACATTGGTTAATAAAATTATATAGGTTTCGAGTGTACAATTCTATAATACATCATCTGTATATTGCTTGTGTGTTCACCACCTAAAGTCAAGGCTCCTTCTGTCACCATTTATCCTCCCTTACCCCTCGTCTACCTCCAAACCTTTAGGTATGTGTAAGCAGATTGCAAGACTTAAAAGAAAGGGAGACAAGAGTAAGTTGATGACATATAAGGTCTACCAATGCAGAATCTATCAAGGGCTCTACCTAGGAGTAACATCC